>NC_055957.1:8235967-8238467 GCF_018492685.1 Alosa sapidissima | reverse complement strand
ATGTTACAACGGTAGGCTACCGCACGTTTTAATGGCTGCGTCAGGTTGTAACAAAGGTAGGTTCTAGTGTAGACCTACATGCCGAGGCTAGTGTAGACCTACATGTCGCTGTTAAGTTAAATTCTTAACAAACTAGAACATATTTTGTAATTCTTTCATGAACTAAACATGTGTGACTCCTTTCTGGCCAAATTTCACAGCCTTCACATTTAACAGCTTTATGTAAATCGAGTTTGAACGGAGAGAATAGAAAAGTGTTAAGACTGTGCCAGTTCTCCCCTACTCTCACATAGTAAACAAATGGAATGTTGGAACATCGCGCTCCCGAACACAAACGCGAAACGTCGGGTTTGCTTCATCTTTTGATGATACGTTTAAAGTAAGGGTTTAACAGTCAAAACGTATGATTATCCGTGAAATTTGTTCACAATATGAAAGTGTAGACTGTATACTGTTGAATTATGCGAAAACGTGAAATTCAACATTTTAACCTGTATGTTTGTTTATCGTGGATTTTCTCAAAATAGCACCGTGCGCAAAACGACTGGTTTCGCCTTGCAGGGTCACATATATGTGTGTGTGTGTGTGTTTGTGTGTGAGAGTGTATAAGTATGAGTATAAGTATACTCTTTTGATCCCGTGAGGGAAATTTGGTCTAAGTACAAGTATAAGTATATATACTCTTTTGATCCCGTGAGGGAAATTTGGTCTCTGCATTTATCCCAATCCGTGAATTAGTGAAACACACTCAGCACACAGTGAACACACAGTGAGGTGAAGCACACACTAATCCCGGCGCAGTGAGCAGCCTGCATCAACAGCGGCGCTCGGGGAGCAGTGAGGAGTTCGGTGCCTTACTCAAGGTCACTTCAGCCGTGCCTACTGGTCGGGGTTCGAACCGGCAACCCTCCGGTTACAAGTCCGAAGCGCTAACCAGTAGGCCACGGCTGCCCCACAGCTGTGTGTGTGTGTGTGTGTGTGTGTGTGTGTGTGTGTGTGTGTGTGTGTGTGTGTGTGTGTGTGTGTGTGTGTGTGTGTGTGTGTGTGAGAGTATGTGTGTATGTATGTGTACGTCTGTGTGTGAGTGTGCGTGCGTGTGTGTGTGTGTGTCGTCCTTCCCCAGGCTGATCTGGTCAGGCTCTGTTCTGGCTGTAGAGAGGATGTTGCTGGCGGACTGTGTGTGTTGTGTGTGAGAGTGTGTGTGTTTGTGAGAGCGTGTGTGTTTGTATATGTCTGTGTGTGTTTGTGTGTGCATGCCTGTGTGTGTGTGCGTGCGTGTTTGTGTGTGCGTGCGTGTTTGTGTGTGTGTGTGCGTGCGTGCGTGCATGCCTGTGTGTGTGTGCGTGCATGCGTGTGTGCGTGCGTGCGTGCAGTCCTACCCCAGGCTGATCTGGTCAGGCTCTGTCCTGGCGGTAGAGAGGATGTTGCTGGCGGACTGCGTGTGTGCGGGCATGTTGATGTGGACGTGGGCGTGTGGACCTCGCACGTCCTCCATCAGGTCACAGGACGAGGAGCTGAGGAGACTGTACTGGTCCACATCTGAGCTGGGATACACACCTGCAGCACCACACACACACACAGCACATCACATATCCTAACATCACTTACTAGCGCTCAGATGGAGCACCACACACACACACACACACACACAGCATCCTAACATCACTAACTAGCGCTCAGATGGAGCACCACACACACACACACACACACCATCCTAACATCACTAACTAGCGCTCAGATGGAGCAACACATACAATACAGCTGACACACACACACACACACACACACACACATACACATGAGTACACAACATAAATAACATTAGCCCTATAGATTTGGGCTGCATATAGCTCTTCCTATGTGTGTGTGTGTGTGTGTGTGTGTGTGTGTGATATTGGGCTCGTACCTCTGCGTGGTGTGCTTTGTGGTGAAACAGGTGGAGAGGAGAGCAGTGACGAAGCGTTTGATTGGCTGTCCTCTACCTGGCTCTTCTGCTGACTCCGCCCCTCTTCAGAGTGGTTGAGGACCTTCTGCAGGGGCTGTGGGGACTTGGCACCTAAACACACACACACGGACAGACACACACACACGGACAGACACACACACACACACACACACACACACACACGGACAGACACACACACACGGACAGACACACGCACACGCACAGGCACACACACACACGCACTCGGAGAGACACAAGCACACACACACGGACAGACACACGCACACACACACGGACAGACACACGTGAGTGACCTAGCCATGGAAGAAAACTGGACACAAGCAGCTGTGTATGCTCATAGTCTTACCAAACGTTTCTTTATTTGAGGATCTCCTTCGGGCCAGGTGTGTGTGTGAGGCTTGAGGGGTGGGACTTCGGGGCATGGCAGGTGAGGAGTCAACAGTCCTCCTCTCGCCTGAACTCTTAGACACTGAATTAAACAACAAACAGCAATGTAAACAACATTGCGTGTCTGTCTGTGTCAGTGTGTGTGTG
>NC_055957.1:8065967-8230967 GCF_018492685.1 Alosa sapidissima | reverse complement strand
CTCCGTCTCCGTGTTGCTCTTCAGGTAGTACCTGCCCCACACACACACGTGCACACACACACACACACACGCACACGCACACGCACACACACACAAACAAACACAGACACACGCGCACACACACACACACACACGCACACGCACACGCACACGCACGCGCACACACACACACAAACACACACACACACAGACAGACACACGCGCACACACACACACACACACGCACACACACTCACGCACACACACACACACGCGCACACACACACACACACACACACACACAGTAAAAATTGGTCTAGTGATGCAGTATGTTGGTGATGAGAATGAAGAGAGTTAAGAGGAGAGTGAAAATGAAAGACACGGAAAACAGACAGATACAGAGAATGCTGGTGCATGTGTGTGTGTGTGTGTGGGTGTCTGTGTGTGTGTGTGTCTGTGTGTGTGAGTGTGTCTGTGTGTGGGTGGGGGTGTGTGTGTGCGTGTGTGTGTGTCTGTGTGTGTCTGTGTGTGGGTGTGTGTGTGTGTGTGTGTCTGTGTGGGTGTGTGTGTGTGTGCGCGCGTGTGCGTGTCTGGTACCTGGAACTGAGCTGAATCCTATCAGCAAGTTTGTTGAGCTGATCAGGAAGCCGTCTCTGTTTGGTCACGCCCTCAGGCGTGACAGTCACCTCACACAGCGAATAGGCTTCAGGGGGCGCGCTCAGACCAAACTCTCTCATCGCATGATTGATCACCTCCCTCGCCGTGCTCTCCTTGGTTACCATCAGGTACCTGCTCTGCTGATCAGCCTTGAACACACGCAGCACCTGGTCTTGCTCTGCGCGCACACACACACACACACACAGTCATGAGACACTGTTCTTGTACACTGACTTTGCAGAGGTAATGTCATGTGCTCAGGTGGGCTGTATTGTAGAGCTCACCTGATTGGCAGTTGGTGTGCTCACTAGCTACTTGCTGGTTCTGCAGGTCAGGGTTGCTTGGCGACAGGGTTCCGCTGGCTGTCAAACTGGACGACACGTGTTTGGACTGCTTCATACCCACTATGCTGTCATCCTGGGACTGACCCACACTGTCACAAACACCACCAAACGTCACCATGTGAGTCTGTAAGGCTGTGTGTATGTGTGTGTGTGTGTGCGTGTGCGTGTGCGTGTGCGTGTGCGTGTGCGTGTGCGGGTATGAATCTGAATTATTTGTAGAGACGGGTGCGCACATCAAAAATATGTTGTAACAGGTGCCAGACAAAACGTGTCAGAGAGAAGGAGATGGTCTGCACACACTGTATGGGCTCCAAGAAATACTTTTAAAAGTTGCCTTTTATACTTTTAATATGTCTTGGAGCGCATATCCAGTGTGCACACCATCTCCTTCTCTCTACAAATCTGAATTCGAAATACAGACAAATTGAGAGAGTACCTGTATGGCTTCTGTGGCAAGATGCTGATGCGAGTTTTGTCCAGAATCTTGAGGAGTTTGTTGCGGCCGCCTACTGTGTGAGCTTTAGCCTTCCTGTTGACCTTCTCTTGACCTCCACCCCCTAACGTTACCGCCAGGTCAGGAACAGAGAGCCGATTCTTCCGCGCATCACCAATCTTTGGCAGGTGCGGAACTCCACTCCTCCTCTCCTCTAACACTCTGGAAACCAGCTCCTTAAACACTACACACACACACACACACACACACACACACACACGAATAACAGTTAGAAAAATGTACAAGCAAATATGGAACACAACACACAAACGTGACAGGGAAGCTGAACACATGCCAGTTTCACGCCCACTCCGCATGGCTCTGGCTCCTGATCACATATTTGCATATTAGCAACTTGCCACCGACTGCGCCCAGTGTGGCTGTTGGAACGCAACGACGGGTCTGAGCGTGTTTACTGAGTCATGACTCCAGATCTTCCTCAGGAATGTGTTCCTCTCACTACTGACTGGACTCATACGGGAGCAGCACGCTGTCTGGCTGCCAAATGTCCCCTGGTGTTGCAGTGGCTCCTTCTGACCCATTGATGGCACTACAGTTCAGCCAACCCAGATGATGCATCATGACCACCAAAACAAAGATACATGATCTTTTATATTGACTATTTTATTCCCGATATATTTACTATTACTTTTATATTTACTATTTTATTCCAGACTGTTTTATTTTCCTTAATTCCTGTACATTGGTTTAGTTTAGCCGTACAATTATAGATAGCTTTTTTTATCTCGATTGTTTATTTCGTTGGTCCATACTTTTACTGCGTTTTCACCTGACGTCTGCCTCTGCGTTCTACCTGTGCTGTTTTTCACCTGGTGATCACCTGGTGATTTTCAGCTGATTTTCACCTGGTCATCAGCTGTTTTTTTCTGCCGACTGCCACCGGCGAGGCATCTGGTGACTGGTCTGCCCTGCTGATGTTACTGGCTGTAACTTTGCTGCCGCTGGCTGGACTCGAACTGTCGACTGTTGATAGTCGGTTGACTACCTGCCGTATCTGAGAGGTGCGCATCTGGTGTTGAAAGTCTGACCCCCACTTGGCCACTGTGTGCAGAGATCTGCTCATAAATGCGGGTTGTTCGCTACACGACAGCTGAACTGAGCTGAACGTATGCTCCATCTGTGCTATTCTCAGCAACGAGGGTCTCCATCACTGCCGGTCAGCGGGGATACTGCGCCGGAGATGCTATGCGTACCGAGGCTCTGGACGCTTTCCTGGACGCTGGGCTTACCAGGTCAAATGCACTATGGCCTGCCTTGCATGGTGCTCATCCATCACAACAGCCAACAACACAGCTAAACACTGCCTTCGACCTTGGATGCTCCCTGGACGACATCCATCGAGCTGCTGATAATGCCACATCAACACCCTGGCCCACGACGCTCGATGCCCTGCATCTGACAATGCAGCGCATCGACTCTCCGCAACCACGACACAGTGAGAGTGATCGACTGAATAATATTTTAGATGCAACCAACTTTTTTGTCTGTCTTGTATGTCTTGGCGGCACGGGTACGCTGGCTATGACGCCGCTCCGTCCGGCATCTTTTGTCTTGTGTGTCATTTATGTGGTTGCTATGGCACCACAAATGGCTGCCTCAGTGTCTGTGTGCGCTCTGTTTTGTTTTTGTTTGTTTGTAAACTCAGTGTCTTGCTAAACTTACTTATGCTTGTCTGTCTCGTCCTAACTTTGCTAAACTTACTTATGGTTGAATTTCCCCTTGGGGATCAATAAAGTATCTATCTATCTATCTATATATCTATCTGGTTGTCTGTCTTGTCCTAACATGTTGTCTATTTATTGTGCTATTGTATTGTATGTATTTTACTTATTGGATGTCATGCACATTGAGACCAAAGCAAATTCCTTGTATGTGAAAACCTACTTGGCAATAAACCTAATTCTGATTCTGATTAACTTTGTGCATTCACTTGTTGGTGATGCTTGAATGCTACACATAGCGGAATGTGTGTGTAGGTGTGTGTGTGTGTGTGTGTGTGTGTGTGTGTGTGTGTGTGTGTGTGTGTGTGTGTGTGTGTGTGTGTGTGTGTGTGTGTGTAAGGGGGTGACTTAGCACACCTAGCAGGTTGGTCTTGACACTCATTGTGAGCTGCAGCTGGCCTTTGAGGATCTCCATGGCTTTCGACAGCAGCAGGTTCTCAAAACTCTGGCCATTCACCTCCAGAATCTGCAGAAGGAGCAGAGCAGAGCAGAGGAGAGATCAGCAACATGAGGAGATGCTACGGTTACACTTTACTTGACAATATCGTCATAAGAGTGACATGACACTGTCATGAACGTGTCATGAACAAGTCATAAAGGTTCATGACATAACACTTCTGTCATTGAGTGTCATTCGGTTTTTGTCATAACAAGTTAGGGTTAGGATTAGGATTAGGGTTTATGTGTCATGACAGCGTCATGTGTTCATGACAGTGTCATGTCACTCTTATGACGATACTGTCAAGTAAAGTGTTACCGATGCTACTAACAGGTTCCATACACACAGCATGGAGACTCACAGAGAAGACACAACATTAGCCATGCTGCAAAGACGACACTCCCTGACCACAGAGGTCATGTGATCCTCTGACACATACCTGGTCTCCTCGTTTAAGGCCCGCCTCCTCGGCATTGCTGCCCACCTCCACGGCGCTGATGAAGAGGCGCGTTCCTCTCTCGGCTCCGCCCAGCAGGCTGAAGGGCAGGGGGCAGTCGCGCGCGGCGCGGGACACACACACCACGCGAGGCTTGGCCTGAGCCGCACACGCGATGTTCAACAGCCGCAGGTGGCCCGTCATCTTCTGCTCCGAGGACAGAGGGGGAGAGCACAGAGGCATGAAGCGCCAAGAGAACACTTCTACTGAACTGTGTGTGTGTGTGTGTGTGTATATATATGTGTGTGTGTGTGTGTGTGTGTATATATGTGTGTGTGTGTGTGTGTGTGTGTGTGTGTGTGTGTGTGTGTGTGTGTGTGTGTGTGGGCGTGTGTGTATGCGTGTGCGTGTGCGTTCCTCACCTCTTTTTCCAAACAGCTCTGAAACTCTTCCAGGAAGCCGCTCATGGCGTCATCCTCCTCAAAGTCGCTGAAGTGATTATTAACCCACATGAGCACCACGCGGGTGACCTGCAGTACAGACACGCAGAGACAAGTGTCTTTTAGTGTGTGTGTGTGTGTGTGTGCACTGTCCAACGTGTACTGTGCACGTGTGAGCCGGTTCTAGTGGGTGTAAAGGCAGCCTGGCTGCACTGCGTGTTTTAGAGGGAGGTGTGTGTACCTTGTCTCGCAGGCTGGGCTCTTTAAACCACTCCAGGAGTCTGTGTCCAAGGCTGAGGGGGCGTGGCAGGAAGGTGCGGTAGGTCAACAGGAAGTCCTCGATATAGGTGGGGTCCACCACCGAGTGGTCTTCCACCAGATGCTGCATCAGGCGCTCACACGTGCCCTGGGAGAGGGAGAGGCAGCAGGACAAAGACGAGAGGACGGAGCGGTCATTGTTAGGAAAGTGTTTATTTGCTGGACTGGATTCATGCATTGCATTGTACTGTATTGGCATTTCTTTTGTGTGAAGTTGAATGCTGGGTCCTTGTGAGGATGTGTCCTTAACATAAAGGCAGAGAGAGCCAGAGAACCATGTCATTGTGTTTTTAATACAGAAGTCAACACTGTTGAAGTTGAGCTTGTGTGTGGCGTGCAGGTCATTGCGATAGAATGCGAGTTAACCATCTGAGAAACACTTCAAGCATTTAGGAATTCTCTTTGTACCTTGACGACAATGTGCCCTTTTCGGGTTCCTGTCCGGTCGAGATCGCGGTGTTCCTTGACCATGACGATCTCCCCCTCCTCTTCCACACGTTGCGTGTTCAGCTCAACACGGTTGAGAATGTGGCAGTACTCTTGCTGAGCGATGCACACAAACTAAACACACACAAAAGAGCAGCTAAGAGTTTACACTGAGCTCCAAGCACATCATCTGGACAGATGGAGTAGATGTGGAATCACAGGCACAACACACAAACAAAGAGGACGCACGGCACGCACCTGACAATCGTCCACCTTGGTCTTCATCACTCCCACCATGAGCTCCTTCTCCATGGAGGGAGTCACACCAAAGCTGCTTCCCATGCACAAAGCCTCATTCTGGCCATCAGGGTACAGAATCTCCACTGACCCATTCAGAATAACTGACCACGAGTCCAGCTGTAACATGTATACAGACACATATTACACATACACATTAAGGCTTCTTGAATTTCCCCTTGAGGATCAATAAAGTATCTATCTATCTATCTATCTATCTATCTATCTATCTATCTATCTATCTATCTATCTATATTCCCTAAATGATCTGCTAATAGACTTGGCTTGGGACAGGCATGCAGTGACGCACACTGTCCAAACCATACTGTCCAAACAGACAGAGGTAGGTCAAACGAGGGGTGGGAGAGGAGGAGGGGAGAGCTGCGTGTCTCGTGGGAGAGGGGGAGGAGGAGGGGAGAGCTGCGTGTCTCGTGGGAGAGGGGGAGGGGAGAGCTGCGTGTCTCGTGGGAGAGGGGGAGGCGAGAGCTGCGTGTCTCGTGGGAGAGGGGGAGGCGAGAGCTCACCTCTTCTCCATGGTTCAGCACCACTGTGCCCGCGCGCTCCACCACTGCAAACACCATGACGGCACACAGCTCTCTGCGCACCCACACACTCAAGTTGGCAAAGGCTGGCAGCTGCTGCATAAACTCCAGTAATTGCTCTGTAATGCACAAACACACACACACACACACACAGACACAGACTCACAGCTGTTAGCATTTAAACATCAGTGCAAAACACCTATTTTACATTTTCACTGCAATGGTCACTCGCTCACAGACATCACTTGGGGCAGCCATGGCCTACTGGTTAGCACTTCGGACTTGTAACAGGAGGGTTGCCGGTTTGAACCCCGACCAGTAGGCACTGCTGAAGTGCCCTTGAGCAAGGCACCTAACCCCTCACTGCTCCCCGAGCGCCACTGTTGTTGCAGGTAGCTCACTGCGCCGGGATTAGTGTGTGCTTCACCTCACTGTGTGTTCACTGTGTGCTGTTTGTGTTTCACTAATTCACGGATTGGGATAAATGCAGAGACCAAATTTCCCTCACGGGATCAAAAGAGTATATATACTTATACTATACTTATCAGCATCATAGCAGGAGTATTTCTAATCATGCATAGACTTCTCTTCTATCCTTAGGACTTTCTGTTGGACTCTTCTTTGCCTTAACAGTCCTACTTCATAAAAACTGGAATTAATAAAGAAAACAAAATGTTCTTTGGGTTGGTTTGCATGTGTGTGTGGGTGCAGTGCAGTGCAGTGCAGTGCTTACCGATGTCGTCATCTGTGCGATCCATGGGGTCCTTCTCTAGACAGTCCCTCACTACATCTCTGCTCATGAGCGGATCGGCTGAGCGACTGACGTCTTCCTCTTCGTCGTCCTCCTCTTCCTCATCCGAGTCCACTGCTGTCTCCGGCAGCCCACTCAGGTCCAACTCTCCACACTCGCTCTCTGTCGACTACACACACACACACACACACAGAACCATTGCAATTAATTACCAATTACTTGACAAAGGCATTGAATTGAAGTTGCCTCAAACTCAGTTGAACATTTCCCTGAGTGACGTAGTTTATAATTCAATGCATTTGTTACCATTGTAGTGGATTAGCCTTCAGGCTTTCTACAGACCTTCTGCACTATTTATTTATGTGGAGCGTCAAACAAAGGGCTGATGGAAAAAATATTTGTGATTACTTGGCAAAGCTTAGAGCAGCAGCCAGCCAGAGCATAAGCACTGGGACATGGGAGTGAGGTGTTCACACTCTCTCTTTCACACACACACACACACTCACACTCACACACACTCACACACACACTGTGCGCTGCAGGGCAGCTTGCTGAGGGCTGCCTGTGCTTGTCGTTGGGACTACTGTGTCACAGGGACAGACACGACTGCTGCACATGGGCTCAGAGAATGGACACCGTGTGTCAAGTGTGTGTGTGTGTGTGTATACATGAAACATTACAAACAACCCCTCGCTAAAGCTAGGTTTTGATTCTGCTTTCCACATGTGTTCATTGTTTAATTAAATTTGTACTGTTTGCGTATGTACAGAAGAGTTCATCTGGCAGGCTGTGTGTGTGTGTGTGTGTGTGTGTGTGTGTGTGTGTGTGTGTGTGTGGTACCTGGTAAATGTCTGACAGGCTGCTGCTGCCAGACTCGCTGGTGAAGCTGCATGCTGATTGGCTGGAGCGGGTGAGATGGGGGTGGAGACTCTCGGAGAGGTGGAGCTTAGAGAAATCCACTGCCAGCTGAAGAGAGCAAAACACACACCATGAAACATATACACTTACACACACACACACACACACACAGTGCAGCTACATGAAGACACACACACACAAATATACACACACACACACATATAGTGCAACCATACATACACCTGCTCACATGCATTATGGCTTATAGCTGCACAAACCAACATCATCTGTTGAACTACAGGGTGTGTGTGTGAGTGTGAGAGAGAGAGAGAGAGAGAGAGAGAGAGAGAGAGAGAGAGAGAGAGAGAGAGAGAGAGAGAGAGAGAGAGAGAGAGAGAGAGAGAGATCACTTGAAGACAGTGTTTTTCCTTTCACCCAACAGCTCCCGATGGATCAAAAGATTAACCCCCCTAATCTGTCCCTGCTAAGCACACAATTACACCACAGTGTGCTGGGGGAGGAGTGCAAGGATGCTTAATCAAGAAACCATGAGAAACAATACTACTCAAACACCCACACACGTGCACGCACACACACACACACACACACACACACACACACACACACACACACACACACACACACACACAGCAAGACACACCATGAAACCATCTACTGTACATTTCATCACACCTCTGGAGTCAAATCACAGATTAGAGAGTGCATCAAGCATTAGGTCTGACTGATACACTAATGACTCATCAGGACATTAGCAAATGAATTTCAGAACAACCTCTGAAAACCACCCACATCTGTAAACACATCTGCACATGCATGCACGCACACACACAGAGAGAAAGAGAGAGAGAGAGAGAGAGAGACAGAGAGACAGAGAGAGACAAACACCTTCTGCTTCATCTACAATCCGCAGGTTTAAATGTCCCTCTGACAGATTATGAAAATGGATGCTAGTCGTGTGTTTAAAGCACTGGCCTACTTCTACTGGCCTAAATACCCAGCCATACACACAGTCCCACACAATGTCAGCCGTCTCTAATCTAATGATATAGCGGAGACCGATGCTAGTGGTCACTAACTCTGATAAACACCACTGTTCAACCGCATGTAGATAATGAAGCATTAAGTCTGCAAATTAAAAACTAATACAAATATCTCAACTCATGTAGAGGCAGGCAATGTTGACAACACAACAACACACCAACACACAGGAGTGGAGAGAACAACTGAAACTACCTCACCGGTTAAAGCCCTGCAGCCTTTTCAAAAAGATGTGGCTAAAGTAGAGACAATTGCTACTAAAAGAACACCCTCAAATACCACATCTCAGACTTTTATGTCACTGTTAGTCAAATAGGACTGCGCCTTGCCTCTATTGAAATAGTCTAATACTAAAATACTCGCGTGTGATGTAGCGTAGGCAGCTACAGCGGACTGCATAAAGACACAAAACACGCTTAAAGTAACTGCACACACGTCAGTGTTGGCTAGGACTGCTGTGTTTACACATATGAGAGCGTAGATGCCGATGTTTAAAAGTGTTTCTAAGATAATCTCTATGTGTTGGAGTAAGTGGGTATAAATATACTCACAGCCATTTTTGTCTGGTTCCTGTCTCCATAGGTGCTTGAGATAACTAACGGCTTCATAATGTTGAACAGATCAGGGTCCTCTCTAAACTAAACCATTATCATTCTCTCCCTCTCACACACACACTCTTTCAAAAAACACGGGCACACACACTTTCTCTCACACACACTATCAGCCAAAGCCGATCTCTTATGCCCCAGGCATGTGGCCTCCCAACCATCACCACATGAACAAAACTCACACAGACAGGGTCGGCTCTTTTCAACAGACACACACACACACACACACACTGCGGGTGGGATTACAGAGCGGCTGGTGGGGGTGGGGGGGTTGGGAGGGGTGCTGTTGCTAGGGGCTGGGGTTGACGCCCACTGTCCTACAAACCCATCTCCGGCGCGACCCCACACTGACTGATTAGTGAACAATTAGACCCCTCCCCTGCCACCATCCCTCCCCCCGCCCCGCCCCGCCCCGCGGCCATCACCCCCCAACGGCTCCACACACTCAAATGATGCTCAAAGGAAAGACCTGAACAGCAGTGTTCCGGCTAGAGAGAGAGAGAGAGAGACAGAGAGAGAGAATCAGAGCAAGAGAGAAAGAGAGAGGAAAAAAAGAGAGTGTCTGTCTGTGTGTGTGTGTGTGTGGGAGGGAGCGAGAGACAGACAGTCAGAGACAGAGAACAATAGATGAAATGAGGTGGCAATTACCCCATAACTCTCAATCTACTAGTATGCATGTATAGACACCCAGAGAGCAGCAGGAAACCAGATCCAATCCCAAAACAGAGCTGTTTTCAAGCCAGACGTCAGCTCCACTGCTCTATTCAACTAAAGGGTTCATTAAAGCCCAGCGGCACGCAGAGGTCAACTCAGTAGATGGCTATATGGGTGTGTGACTCACCTGTTGTTTGGGGCTCTCCTGCAAACACAAGGAAAAGAACAACGTTGCACCATTACTCCCGCATCACAGAGAAGTTTTGAAGCCACTGACAGCTTAGAGTACAGTTGCCTTACTGGCTTACAGGAGTGTGTGTATTTTATGGTTGTGTGTTGTATGATTTAGTGTGTGTGTGTGTGTGTGTGTGTGTGTTTTGCAGTTCAGTTCAAAGACAACAGGACTTACTGAGTGGTAGGTGGGGGGTAGGGGGGGCTTGCTGCTGCTGAGGGGGTAGTCATCGTGCTCCACAGTGTCGATGATGGTCTCTCGTTCCCCACTCTGGTTGATTTTACGGAACCTGCGGCGGGACTGGCGATGGGACGCCTGGCGCTGGAAGTACACTTCACTCTCGTCCACGTAGTCCACCTGGGACAGGACACGAGGACAGGACACGGGGACAGGACACGGGGACAGGACACGAGGACAGGACACGAGGACATGACACGAGGACAGGACACGGGGACAGGACACGGGGACAGGACACGAGGACAGGACAACATTCAGGAAAGCTGTCTCTAAGAGCATATCTGTCTCTAAGAGCATATCTGTCTCTAAGAGCATCTCTCTCTCTCTCTCTCTCACATCTGCCCATACTTACCACTAGCATCTCAGATGGCTCCAGAACGATGCACTCACAGCCTCTCCTTGCACTGCCCGCAGAGCGCTTCCCGAAGCTGGAGGTGTGTTGTGTGCAGTGTGGGGGGGTAGAGGGTTAGAGAATGCCATCTTAAAACACAGCAGCGCACACACACACGCATACATGGGCACATATGGAATAACACACACACCTGCTGCGTGGAAGAAACATGGATTCTTTGATGAAGACCGATCCAGACAGCAAAATGTACCAGCAGCTCCCAATGTCATCAGGACTGGAGGAAACAAACAGAGAGAGAGAGAGAGAGAGAGGAGAGAAGATAGAAGAGAGAGAAAGAGACAGAAGAGAGAAAAGAGAGAAGAGAGAGGAGAGAGAGAGAGAAGAGAGAAAGAGAGAGAAGAGAGAAAAGAGAAAGATCACACTCACACCTGTTAATACAACCTACAGTCATGTGTATACTTTCCCTTTCCCAGTTCTACACACACACACACACACACACACACACACACACACACACACACACACACACACACACACACACACACACACACACACACACACACACACACACACACACACACACACACACACACACTGCCATGTCAATAATGCTGACCCTGTTTAAGTAGCAAGTGACTAGAAGAAGGCAGGGCTTGTTGTTGGGTCAGTGTAAACTTGGGCATCGTTTTTATGTTTCATCCATCAAACTCTCACAGATGGGATTTATGCAAAGACACTTTCAACGGATTATGTCCAAGCCGAGAGGAAAGCTCTTCTCCCTCCCTCTCCTCTCTCCCCGCGCTGCGCTGAGCTGCGCCGCTCCAGCTGAGGGGGTGTGGGAGTGGGCCTGGGCCACAGCTGGGGCCGACAGCAAGTGTGTGTGCAGTGCCGTTGTGTGTGAACAAGTGCGTGTCTGTTTTTGCCAATTCTGTCTGCGAGTGAAGAGTCGCATGAATAGATCTCAAAACATCAGCTTAGTGTAATGACTTGGATCAGCTAAAGTCATGACTGGATCATTTCAGTGGGCTTTGTGATGTGTGTGTAAAATGTCACTTACTAGTAGAGAACTTCATTGGCCTCATGCTGCTCATATCGGACTGTTTCACACATTAACCTGAGAGAGACAGAGAGAAACGTCACTGAGCATGCACACGTTTGGATGTATGTGAAAGTTGGAGAGAGAGTCTGTGTGTTTGTGTGTGTGGTGTGTGGTGTGTGGTGTGTGTGTGTGTGTGTGTGTGTGTGTGGTGTGTGGTGTGTGTGTGTGTGAGAGAGAGAGTTCTGTTACCTGAGCTGGTGTTCTCTCAGGTTGGACAGTGCTTCCATCCCATGCAGATAAGAGTACACAATCTGGAGATCCTACACACAGAGACAGAGTTGCACACATGAAGCCTCCAGTGCTAAATCTGTGTGTGTGTGTGTGTGTTTGTGTGTGTGTGTGTGGTGGAAGCCTCCAGTGCTAAATCTATGTCTGTTCTCCTGCTCTCTTGTCAATGGCCACATGCTCAAACCAGGCTACTCCAACTGACTGGGTGTCGTTTATGGCAGTGGCCCAACTGGTGGTGTGACTAGTGTGTTTCCTTATTTTGACCACTAGGTGGACATAGTTGCCTCATGGAATGAGCCCAGAATGACACTGCCAAAACTATGGGTAGGATGACATCACCACCACCTGTGTTAACACCTGAGACACAGACACACACACACACACACACACACACACACACACAACAAAGGCACCTGTGTGAGCTCATGGACACCTCTGTGCCTCAGATATGCAGATTGCGCAATCCTCGCAGTCAATGTTTAACACTGAGAAAATGGACAGGTTGTACCACTCTCTGCTCTCCACTCATGTGTCTGGTTCTTCGTCCTTCACCGCATCCCTCTCTCTCTCTCTCTCGCTCTCATCCCTCACTCTGCAGTCAACAGTTGTAGAAAGGGTGTACACGATTACAGATTTCAGATGGGTACGCCGCTTGACAATCAGCCCTTTGTACAGTGGAGTTTTGTTATATGTTTATACTTATATTTACCATTTCTGCTGTAAGTGCATGTTGTGTGTGATGTCTGTATGCTACTGAGACCTTGAATTTCCCAATCAATAAAGTATCTATCTATCTATCTATCTATCTATCTATCTATCTATCTATCTATCTATCTATCTATGGTAAAGTACACAAGCGTGCGGCCCATTCCAGTGCCTGCTCAGTACTATGTGGCTGTGCTGCTGCTGCTGTGGTGTGTCTGTGCCACCCTAACAGGACATTCCATTCTTTCCCATCACGCCACGCTACTGCCCTGGGAACACTGGGTGGTGTTTTGCCGACAGTTAGCGCATTTCCCTGCGGATGCTAACTTCACTGACAGCGCCTTCAACTGTCACTCAGCCCACGTTCAAATCCACCAATCCAGAGGGAGAGTGCTGTGAGAGTTGCGGGGCCCTGTGATTGGTGGGTTTCAGTGGTAGCAGTCCTGTTTATTCTTATACTGTGGCATTTCCTCCCCAGAGTTCAGGCCACAGACACACACGCGCTCCCACACACGCTCGCCGGCTCACACCCACAAACCCCCTCTGCATTCCTCGCATTCCTGCTCTTGGGTAACTCTGGACCGGAGTCACCACTGCGGGCAGTGACTGATGCCTTCCAGAGGCCCGGGCTCAGGGTGAGAGGTTAAGGGCTAGAGATGAGAGCCAAGGCGCTAAACATACACACAAACACACCCCCTTACTAAAGGAGACAAAATGGAATGTCACCTATGGGCAGGCAGGCCCAAATAAAGCGAGTGAAGAGACAGCCCCAGCGCTGTTTGTGCTCTCTGGGCTCTCCGCATTTGTTTGTCTTTGGAGAGACACTCAGTGTGAGAGTGTGTGTATTCGCTTGAGAGAGAGGGATTCTGTAAATGATGAATCTGTGTCAACACTGAAGGATACAGAATACAAATTCCAATCATTTCTTTTAAGGGTGTGTGTGTGTGTGTGTGTGTGTGTGTGTGTGTGTATGTAACTGTAATGCTCTGTGTGGTCCAGGTTGGCCTGGGTCTTGCCCGTCAACATTCAATACATAACTAGGAGAGCTATGTGGGAGTGAGAGTGGGCTAGCGTGCAGCAGGACAGCAGGGTTGGTTTATATTCAATTTACATAAGTATTCAGACTCTTTGTTATGATGCTTGCAATTGAGATCTGATGCATCCTACTTCTATAAATGGACCTTAAGATGCTTCTACAACTTGATTGGAGTCCACCTGTACCTAAATTAATTCACTGGATATTATTAAGAGAGGCACACATCTCTGTATATAAGGTCTCACAGTTGATGGTGTATGTCAGAGTGAAAACCAAGCCACGAGGTTGAAAGAATTGTCCATAGACCTGTGAGACAGGGTTGTGTGAAAACACAGATCTGGGGGAAGGATACAAGAACATTTCTGCAGCATTGAAAGTGCCCAAGAGCACAGTAGCCTCCATCATTCTCAAATGGAAAAGTTTGGAACAACCAACAGTCTTCCTAGATCTGGCCGCTCAACCAAACTGAGTAATCCGGGACGAAGGACCTTGGTCAGACAGGTAACCAAGGACCCAATGGTCACTATGAATGAGATCCAGAGTTCCTTTGAGAGGATGACAGAAGCGTAAAGAAGGACAAACATCAGTGCATCAAAATGTGGAAAACTTGAAAGTGTCTGATCACTTCCCGGTTGCACTGTAAGTGTCAAACTTTGCTGTGTTGCTGGTGTTTAAAGTCACAAACACAAATTAATTAGGGTCAGCCTGTGCCAACTCAACCAGGGGTTCCCTCCACACGTACCGATTTACTTATTTATGTATGGTGGAAGAAATCCCAAATATTAGTGGAATGGTGGAAGAAATTCCAAATATTAGTGGAATGGGGGAATTCTCTATTTAGTCACAGCCACTGTTATAGGGGCCATTTACAGCGGTTGCCTAAATGATGTGGAAAATTGAAAGGTTTATGAGGCTGCTTAAAAATGATGTGTACCTATCATTTTGCTTGGTGTACATGGTTGTTCACATTTGGTACATTTCATTGGAATTTGTGTAAAATACAGCCCCTCAAAAATGGAAATAGGTACATTGTGACAGATCTTGATTTTTTTCCCTCTGACATTTGAATCCACTGTTCAAAATGTACCTTCAACAAATATTTTTCTTCATCGAAATCAAACGTTTGTGGGCATCCATACAGTTCTAAGACCACAAACTAATTCATCTGTTAGAAACTGGTCTATAAGCATGGCGCCAGAAAGACGGTCAGAAAGATTGACAAATTTAGCACATTTCAAACTTAGTATAGGCTATTTGCTGCCATCTCAGTAATCATATATGAACTAAACTACAGTCTTGACTGACTGTTCAGTGACTGTCCAGCCACTGTTTTGAACTGGGTTTTATACTGTGCCAATTGAATTAGCTTGCCCCCATAAATTAATTAAAATGTTTTGTCAGTTGATCAACATTCAATGTTATCCACATGGGACATTAAGCAGATTTCTAAAAATCGAAATATGCATATTTGAAAATAGTGGGAAAATATGGTGGAAAAACACATTCAACAAGTAGTTTTGGTTGTCTGGTGTTTTCACTCTTGCGATCTCCTGGTCTGCTGATCCACTACTAGCATCTCTGTGGCTCTAATGGCTCACTGAACTGGAAGGCTCAGAGTGAACACATTCCAAAGCATTACTTGGTGACTTAAAAACCGACCCTCACATGCCAGTGATTCATGTCTGAATTAGTCAAGTATGGCAGATCACATAAGCTATTGCAACATGTCAGCGCATATTGAAAAATCTGTCTGTGGAAATTAAGGTTAGCAGCATGTGTTATCACAAATAATCAACCGCTTTGTAGTTTTGTGTGGCTAAGGCTGTTGAATGAATTATATGAATGGATCAATCAGTAAAAACAAAACATCCCTCAGTTAATTATTAAGAGTGCTTTTTTAAAGATAAGCCCACGGGTGGAAAAACATTTTTTTAGATGGGAAGAGTAGCTGGCCTTGTCTATTATCTATCTATTTATGCAGAAATGGATCAATAGATAACAGATAAAGTTAGATGTAGTTTGTAAATTTGACAAAACATTTGGGTACATTTTTCTCCACTCTTGGCTAGTCTTTCCCCAGATGGTTGTTGGGTGTGGCCCTAAAAGTTAAGAAGCCATGCCCATCGTTAAAAAAAAATCGTCTTAAATCACTTGCCAAATCTGTCAGACAGGTGAGACTAAATAATTAGCATCTACTTTAAAGCCACTGCAAAGTTATAGGTTAAGTTCGCAATTTATTCCAATCCAATACAAGTTCAGTCATCGGCACCTCACATTCCACGAGCTATCCATTCAGTGTGTGCTCACTCCAAAACAATCTGAAGTTCATACACAGTCCTGGCTCTACATGCCAGAAACAAACTCAGTGGTTTAGACTGAGCCATAAACAATTTCAGTCAATCAACACACTGCTTCAAGAGCACAGAGCAGAGGCATGAAATCAGATTAGCTGCTCAAATCAAATATCAATAAACTTTCATTAAAATGATGGACATTCTTAAAACAGGCCAAAAGATTACACACAAAAAATAAAGAATGCATAGCCGATAAACATTAGTGACTCCGAAAAAACGGTTCTTTTGGTTTGGATGGTTCTAGAACTTGAAAAAGAGCTGAACAATTCATTGCTACTAAACCATTAAATCACCTCCACTGGCCTATACCATACCTATACCATACCAAGACTTCAAGCAATGTCTTTGGGCCTCATTCACCAACCACTCTCATTTTACAAGGATTCTGCCATTCAACAATGTTTTCTTGTTCTTAGGTAAGAACAGAATCTACGAGAACTGACTTGTTTGTGCAAAATAAATGGTTATTGCATTATCAGGTGTAACATATACCGGTAATATAATTTGAATATATATATATATATATATTTAATCATTTATGATATTTTTGAATACAAATATTATAATTATTGTTTTAAAACTTAGCTACTTTTTATAGACCCTTTCAACAATAAAAACAAAAACAATGCTTGAACGTTCTATTTGGGCCCCAATCTACTTCCTCTGCATTAAGATAACATATGGAATGTTGAAAAGGAAGTCTTGTGGGGCCAACTATGATGCTGATAATGCAACTCTCTTGAAAGGGTCCATACTAGCTACTAAATATAATGACTCATTTACTGTTCAATTCCTGCAGCAGTGCTTTCACTTCAAAGAATGCCCTTTTATGGGGATTGACAGTGCATTTACCTATGCTAATTAAGAACAATTGGCACGCCCTGTCCACTTAAGAAGAAATGAGATTCAGCTTGATAAGAACTAAACTGTGAACGATTCTGAGGTTTAAGAACACCTTCATGAATCTGCTTAAGAGTTTTCATAGGACCTTCTTAAGAACACAGTTAAGAAAATTCTTAGGAAGCTATTGGTGAATGAGGCCTATATATCGTTTTTTATTGTTTTTAATGAGGCCTATATATTTTTTTTTTAAATAACAGGATCAATTGACGTTAATGTAAAAATGAACAAATGTTGGTGCATCACGTCTTCTGCAACTCAGCGGATTAGCCTGCGTGACATTAGGAAAATGATGACAGGGACCGAGACTCAAAGTGCTGAATGTGAGAGAAGCCAGTGGCTACATTTGTGGCTGCGCGTGGGGTTTCAGGGAAGTTCTTGCATGTGACTACTTTTCTATCTAGCTGGTGGCAGCTGGGTGCAACAGATTCCAGTGACCAGAGAAACTGCTTAGCTCCGGTGCTGAGGAATATGATGGGTGGGACTATTCACTTCTTCACCACACACACAAGTTTTGCATTGGTGGGACTATTCATGGGTTTTATGTGGATCTCTTCCAGCATGTCTTTATATCTGAACAACCCACATTCCGTTTGAAAACCAAGCAGCACCTCCACCATGGTGTGTGACAGAGTGCATGCTGCTGTCGGAGTAAGTTTAGCAGATGGGCAAGTGGGCCATCTGAACTTTGGCCCTGAATTTTACACATTCACACTTCTCTTCACATGTGGCACACAATCTCTCTCTCTCTCTCTCTCTCTCTCACAGTGGAGCTGTAAAACATTGAATGGGGGTCTAGTATACAGTAACCAGGCCACCCGTGCAGACAAGCCATCAATATTTGCCTGTGGGTGATCCATATCTCGCCATCTGATCTGACTACACATCCGTGTCAGGCAACATCTATTACTGTTACTATCAAATGTGTCCACACCTTTTTAACCAACAGGGCTAGCCTCATGGTGCACTTCACAGTTGAAACATATCTGGGATGGAAAAAGTCTTCAAGTGCACAACAGTCCAAACCCATGATCAATAGCCAATATGTTGTGTACAGACAGGCTGGTAGCTGCTTGGTGTTGTATGCTTGTTTTCCATCAACAATGAGGGACAGAGTCCTGTGTTAACAAGGACAGGTCAACTCCATAGACACCCACTTGCCTGGAAGGTCACCACTGGCCTTCTGTTCTGCGTCACTCACTCACCATACCATTTCTTCATGGCTTTGCCACTGCAGACCATATTGACCAAAAATGAAAGGCTGACAGATTGCATTGTTTGAGATGGATATATAGGCTACTAGTGTAACGGATGCCAGCTAGCTTAGCTGTGCTTGTGGAACGTTGGTAAACCTCACTCCCCGACGCCTCAAGAGTGCTGCTGGCATGCGAGCCAGTAGCCTGGGCTATTGGATCAATTGTTAGCGCGCTCGCCTCCCGATCCGAGGTGCTGCTGTTCGCGGGTTCGAGTCCGGGCGTGTGCAGGGCTGAATTGTGCAGGTTCAACACAACGCAGGTTACACTAGCAAACATCCGTTCTTGCCTTTGAAAGCCGACAACTACCAGGAGCCTCTATGGCCTAGAAGATGAATGACTACAGCAATGCAGAATATTCTTTGCCTCGTGGATCATGAGTTATATTTCACACAACAGTGGGCTTATTAACTAATACTTTCAGACATATTACACATAAAGTCACTTTGCACAAAAGCATCTGCCACGTTTCAAATACGAGAAAATGAATGTCTAGTTCCCAGACCCCATCTCAATGAGATGAGGTCTGACGTTAGCCAGGCTACCATGTGTGTGAAGACCAGGTGTGAACGCCGCTAGTCTTGTGAAAAGTGAAAAGGGATCTGTGCCCTTGCAGCTTTTGCTGAGGAACAGAAAGGTCACACCAAGACTCTGCCACCTGCTACTTTCTGACTCACAACTGAAGTGCAAAGTATAGATGCACAGTGACAGTGGAGGGGATGGGGGGGGGGGGGGGACTGCAGACATATTAAGACCTGTGAAACCCACACAGGATTCAGTGAGAGGCTGCCGAGAGGGCTGGGGCCAGCCGGCTGGGTCTGATCGCTGGGGGAGATCACTCATGATCCTAGGGTCAGACAATGAGAACTCTCAGGGTTGGTTCCTCTTTAGCAATCAGCCAGAGGCCAGTATGGAAGTCTTCTCCTCTGGGTGTAGACTTACTCAGTGTGTGTCCGCGTGAGAGAGAGAGAGAGGAAGAAAGACTGATATAGAAAACAGGAAAAAACATGGAGACAGTGAAAATGCAAGTCAAAGTAAAAAAAAAGGGGAAAGAGAGAGTGGAAGAATGAGGCCGCGGGACAGAGGGAGTGGAAGACGAGTAAAAAAAGACACAAAAGCTAAATTAAGAAGTGAGTCACATTAACAGCAGCAGTTGAGACGCGGAGGCAGCGACACGAGCTGACTACAAACACCTTAGATCATCTCCAAATAATGTGGCAGCTCTCCTACCAAACAGACAGACGAGTCATACCAAAACACAAGCTCGGCCCTGTGCTTGGGCAGGAACAGAAACAGCGTGTGGCACTTCCCCAGTAGGCTACACACTTTCAAGTCCTTATACAGTTTGACCAGAAACCACTTTTAACACACTTTCTCACGGGCCCTGAGCTGGCCACAGAACCCCCCCCCCCCCCCCCCCCCCCCCCCCTCAGTCCATGGCTGCCTGTGGTATTGGGGGGAGACTCTGGTCTGGTCTGTCTGCTTCAGCAGTTCATTTCTAAATGCTCTCCTCTACATGCCTCATCCTGCAATCAGTGAGGGGACAGATAACTGTTGGTGCAAACTGTTGGCCTTCCGACACACTGAGGTAGAAATAGAAACGAATGAAACCAGGCCGATAAAGTAAACCTGTGCATATGATGCCACAGTGGATTCTGGTCTAATGCATTGTGCTGACCACAGCTCCTCCATATCTCCAGGACATCTCCTTCCCTTGCTCCTTCCTGTTGCTCCCAGAGACGGCCACGCCAGGGCAGGAGTCTGACGGAAATCCTCCAAACTGGCCAGTGCACAGAAATACACAGTACAATACAAAACCCTCTCTCCCTCGCTCACTCACACACACACACACACACACACACACAAAGCTGTTCTGAGCCTTTGTGCGGGTTTCCGTTCTCACTGAACTGCACTCATTACCTCTGCAGTCACAAACAACATAACATCCTGCCAGCCATGTCTGTGTAACACAGAGCGAGATTATGGAGATAATGTGATGGAGAACTCACCACAGTGTGATTCTGTGAAACCCAAAACAATCCACCTTTCTCTCACTCCATCCTCCTCTCATACCCACACACAGCTCCCATTTCACACTAGCAGCAATCGCCCCGCTGTATACTTATTGAATAACACAGTTGTCTTTCCAACTCTGAGTAGCCTGGTGGTGATGTTATTGGAATCAAACAGAGTTGTGGTGGGCATGTTATTTGATTCCTTTGGATGCTTATGGTGCAATATGTCCACTCTAAAATACTGCAGGATATACCATGATGATACAAGCTGTCTGAATACCACAGAACAGCAGTAATAAATAACTCATCATATATCTGTGTGTACTGTTATACTTATACTCTGTTGGTGAAGGTATCCATGTGTGCCTTTTCTTAGTCTGGCTCTTCTCGCCTATACTAAGCCAGACAGCCCACAAATAAGGGGAATTTAGTTCCACATCCCAACAACACTACCTCTAATGACAATAAAATGTGATCATTGAGCAATAGAGGAGTTTTTTCTGTGTAGGCTATGTGATACTCATCGAACACTCTCTTCTCCTTAGTCCAGACACAGCACATGATACTCTCTGAAACTGGTGAGGATGTGGAATTGCACAAAATTCGCCTGCCCAGAGGTCCGGCCGGCGACATAATGGGTTAGCCATAGCCTACACACTAAGTCCTCTGAGCAATAATGGCATGGAGCCGAGGGGACTGACTTGCTTGTCCAACTCTGAGCAGTTTCAAGCTGATCGCAGAACAGCGATACCGTATGAGTCCGTTATATTAACTGTGTAGGTCATAACGGTTACTAATTGGCAACATGCCACAAACGAATATGCAACATTGTTTCTTTCCGACCACCAGATATACCATCCTCATAATCTAGCACGAAATTAGACCATATAGGCTACGTGTTAGCACAGTAGCAAAAGGGTTGTATATTAATTCCATAATGTTACAAATGTGCTACCATTATCGAACATTTCCACGCATGCCTACACGTCAACTATAAGAAATTAAAGACAGTAGCCTAAGTATTATTTGCAGACTTACTCAGTGGATAGGCGGGGTAATGTAAAATAAATAAATAAGTAAAGAGAAGTTGATTCCTTACCTGTTGCGTCCTCTCCGCCGGGATTTTTATTACTGCATGACGAAAACTATTGTCTACAAAAGATGCCATGATAGATTATCACTTAGATCAAGGACGCGGCCGCCTTCAGAAAGGAAAACGTCTCTTGCGACGTTACTCTGTCTTTTAAAGTTCCCCACACTTTCATTTGCGAACTCAAATTCCCGACAGATTTCCAGGCCACTCTCGCGACCACGGTCTGGATTGACTCCCACTTTTCCGCGACAGAAGAAATGCCAAGCGGTCGGTAAGTCTATTCTCCGTCGAAAGTTTACACAGTTCGATCAGCGATCACACGATACACTTGAATTAAGACAGAACTCTTCGGTGATCAAATGAAACAAATGCCAGCTGCTCGCAAATTTCTTGTTGTAGCTGCTCTGCCTTGTTAGCGGGCTAACAGGCTAGTACTCCCATCGTCCTACAGTGTTGTAAATCCAAGCTGCTGAGGTATTGGAAATAAAATCCACGGTGTGACGACAATCCATTGGCGTACATAACTTGCATTTCAGCCTGAACAAGGCTAACTCATAACAGTTGTGTACAGGTTAAGACTGGCGACCGCCTCTAGACGTGGTTCGTCACAGAACTGTCCGATAACTTAGTTTAGAAATCCACACCAGCTACCCCCTTTTGAGCGTCCATGGTGACTAACGGGAGGGGCGAGGTGATTCATGAAACGGAAAGAGAGGGAGGAGAGCTACTGAAATAACAAAAGCCAAACTATGAGCCAAGTGATTGGCCCTCTGTCTCCCCCTTTTGGTGACCCAAGGTGGGTGTGAAAAAGACAATCAAACGTGTGCGTAATGCTAGAAATATCAGATGAGTTAATTTATTCTCTATTTATATAAATGTGTGAGACAATCTGAGCTTGATGTCCCTCTCCATTTAATTGTAAGCAGAAATTATGCCAAATCCCCCACTTTCATAAATGTGTTAAATAAGAAATTTTTCCTTTGCAAAACTGCTCAAGCTCTGTCAGTTTGGAAGTGGATCGAGTGTGAACAGCCCTTTTCAAGTCCAGCCTCAGATTTTCTATTGGATTGAGGTCTGAGCTTTGACTCGGCCACTCCTTTGCTGTCTTTAAACCATTTCTGTGTAGTTTTCACTATATGTTTTGGCTCATTGTATTGTTGTAAAGTAAATCTTTCATAGTCATAGTCATAGTCAAGTTTATTTATATAGCACAATTTAAAACAACCTGTGGTTGACCAAAGTGCTCAAAAAAATAAAAACAGATAAATAAATAGATAATATAAGACAAAATGAATCAAGACACACAAAAAAAGCACAACAGGAAAATAAAACTAAAATAATACATATATAAATAGGCAATAATTGCATTCCACAATTCATTTAAAAGCCATTAATAGCATATGTTCTTTTAACTTGGCTTTAAAAGCACCAATAGTTGGTGTAAATCTAATGTGAAAAGGGAGGTTGTTCCACAACTGTTCCACAAGCCCAGCTACTGAAAAAGCACGGTCACCTGTATTTTAGCATATTCTTTATCTTCTACTGTCCTTACTGCTTAGTTGTGTTTTTATATTATATACTTTAATTACTCTTTCTGATGTTAAAGAATGTGTTTGTGTTGTATGTAGACCTGCTGCTGAGACCTTGAATTTCCCCTGGGGATCAATAAAGTATCTATCTATCTATCTATCTACCTTTATTTTTTAGATGACTCTGAGGTACTGAGAGCAGTAGTTTATCTGATGACCTCAGAGTTCTGGGAGGGCAGTGAAAGCAAGCTCACTTAGGTATTGGGGAGCTTGTCCATTTAAAGCTTTAAAGACAAAAAGAAGAATTTTGTAATCTACTCTAAATTTCACTGGTAACCATTGCAGAGATTTCAAAACTGGAGAAATATGTTGTGTCTTTCTAGACTTGGTGAGCAGCCTTGCAGCTGCATTTTGCACCATCTGAAGTCGGGATAGAGTGGACTGAGTGACACCAAAATAAAGAGTTACAGTAGTCCAGGCGGGATGAAATAAAGGCATGCATCAATATCTCAAAGTCTTTGAAAGAAAACATAGTTTTGGCTTTACTTAAGATTCTAAGGTGGTAAAAAGATGACTTGACAACAGCATTAATCTGTTTCTACAATTTAAAATCAGGGTCAAGTAGAAAGCCAAGATTTCTTGCATAAGGTTTTACATATCTGGCAAAAGACCCTAGTTCACTAATTGCATTATTTGTAGCTTCATGTGAACCAAAAAATAGAATTTCTGTTTTGGATTCATTCAGTTTTAAAAAAAATGGTCAACATCCATTGTTTAATCTCTTTTAGGCAATCAAGCAATGGGTTTAGAGCACCAGAGGAACCACATTTAAATGGGAGATACAGTTGTGTATCATCCGCATAGCAATGATAGGATATACCGTGCTTTTTCATAATTTGACTGAGTGGCAACATGTACAGTGAGAATAAAATACAACTAAGCACTGATCCCTGTGGAACACCATACGATAAGGGGGCAGATGAAGATGAAGTATCATTGAAAGAAACTGAAAAGGTTCTTCCCTCTAAGAAGGAACCAAACCATTTCAGTGCAGTACCTGAAATTCCAACCCAGTGCTCAAGGCGCTCTAAAAGAATGCAGTGATCTACAGTGCCAAAGGTGGCGCTAAGATCTAGCAGCATAAGTAATGTACAGTTCTTTGCATCCACAGATAGTAACAAGTCGTTAGTGACTTTAATTAAAGCAGATTCCGTGCTGTGTTTAGGTCGGAATCCAGACTGGATTCCGACTGAATCCAGACCAACATCTCATTCTCTGATAGAAAGGATTGGATTTGTTGAAAGACAACCTTTTCTAGGATTTTAGAAAGAAAGGGCAATTTTGAGATGGGTCTATAATTGTTTAAGTCAGTGTCATCAAGCTCTGGCTTTTTAAGCAGGGGCTGCACTATTGCATGTTTAAAATGAGTTGGTACTTGGCCAGAGATAAGTGATGAATTGATAATAGAGAGGATGGAGGAACCCACACTCTCAAATGCCTCTTTCACCACCCTTGGTGGAATAGAATTGAGTGGATAAGAGGAGGGTTTTAGATTAAATACAACTTGTTTCAGGTGTGACAAGGAAATGGGTACAAAGCATTTTGTTAACAAAGAAATCAAAGAAAATTACCACAGTTCAAAGAAGGAGCAGTATTTGCAGTTTCCGTGGGACTGATTAAGGATTTTAAAGTGCTGAAAAGAACCTTAGGCTGGTGACTATGTTTAGCTATAAGATCAGCAAAATATTTCTCTCTAGCAGATTTAACAGCCTTCTAAAACACAGTTAGGGAGTGTTTAAAACAGTCATAAGATATTTGCATCTTATCTTTCTTCCATTTTCTCTCAGCCCTTCTACAAGCTCTTCTGAGCATTCTGGTGGTGTCATTAAACCAAGGTTGTGGTTTGGCTCTAGGTCTAATGCATTTAAGTGGGGCTAAAGAATCAAGAATCAACTGACAGGAGGTGTTGAAAACATTTACAAGCCAATCTGGGCTGGGATCATTTAGAGGGTTCTCAAGATTGATGGTAGAAGGGGCAGACTTGAAAACACTAGCAAAATTGTTTACCGTCATGTTGTTAATAACACGTGAATAACATGGTGGAGGACGCCTTTTCTTAATAAGACCTGGGATATTCACGCGATAGACAATTGGCATATGATCAGAAAAACAGGTGGAGAAAATGTTCAGATCATTAACGTCAAAACCATACGATAGAACCAGGTCAAGTGTGTGCCCACGTATGTGAGTTGGACCGGAGACTGACTGGATCAAATCAAAGGCTTCAATTAAATTATTGAAGTCCGACACCATAGGTTTATCAGGACAACACACATGTATATTAAAATCTCCCACAATTAGAACCCTTTCCCAGTTTGCCATAATCATACCAAGGAAGTCAGAAAAGTCTTGGATGAAACTGGTGCTTGGTCTTGGAGGCCGGTAAATCAATTTTTCGATGTCTTTCTCCCAAGTCATAGTTTTCTTGCAGACTGAATCAGATTGTCCCTCGGGATTTCCATATATTTTGCTGAATTCATTTTACCTTCACCTTTACAAGCCTTCCAGGGCCTGCTGTCAAGAAGTATACCCACCCACAGCATGATGCTATACCACCACCAGGCTTCAATATTTGGTGTCTGCCAAACATGGCATCTAGTCTGATAGCCAAAAAGCTAATTTGTGGTCTCATCAGACCAAAGAAATTCTTCCATTTGACCTTGGAGTCTCCCACGTGTCTTTGGGTGAAATTTAGTCAAGATTTAATAAAAGCTTTGCCACTCACCCATAGAGCTTTGACTGCAGTTTCTCCCATCTCAGCTGCTGAAGCTTTTAACTCCTTCAGAGTTGTTATAGGTGCCTTGGTGGCCTCCCCTACTAGAAATTTACTTAAAGTATAAAAGTAAAAGTAGTCTTGTGAATGACCATTTTACTGTGTACGCAACGGTAGCCTACCTGGATGAGTCTCTCTTTTTAAATCTTCCCATAACCTGTTGGGCCATTTCTAGGCTTTCCCCCCAACATTGCACTGCCTAGGCTACTTAAGAGGGCAGTGTGTTCTTTTGACCTACCATCAAATGCTGGACATCCTTAGAAAGCTAAGATCTGTAGTTTCTTAGGAGCACTGGCACGGAGTTACAGAGCCTGGAATATTGTTTTCTCTTTCTGCCGGATAACAAGCATCTCTGAACTGTGCACATTTCAGCCCTCTAGGTCACTTGATATGATTTTAGAAACACACCTGAGTCTTAGCACCAGGTCTTGCAAAGCTGTGTGCAAAAGTAGATCAATATAGAATGAAAAATGAATACTTTAGACCATTATTTGCCAAGGTATGCTCATGCATTTTGTAATGCCCTATGGAAACTCCCCATAGGACTTTTGGTTACCCAAAATGCATACTGACAATAAAAGTATGCATTTCTGAGGTTTCTTGCAGATTATGTCAGGTTCTGATATAGAATGACTACACAAAATGGAATAATTACACAAAGTCTCTATTTTTGCATTTTCTTTGTTGGCTTCATGGGTGTGTATACAGTAAGATGGACTATACATGTGCACAACTAATATTGGATAAAACAACATGAATATTTAATTCCTATGGATTCCTGTGAATATTTCAAGACCAGGAATGTAGTGGTAAAATAAGAGGTGGGTAAACTATGAATTCTGTGATCACGGTAAGGTGGACTGCGCCATGCTTTATTAGAGTTTTAGAAAAGGCATTCAGAACATGTTTGATGATGGTGGAGGTTATTGTCCAATGTTAACAATACAAAAGTGGCATTAAGTGGTTCATAGAGTGTTGAGTGTAGCCTACAGTACATATTGTTATTGTGGATAATACAGTGTGATTTTTTAAATGTTAACAGTTGTAATTGGTGAATAAAATCCTTTGAGAGGTGGATAAACTCTAATAAGGGGTGGATAAACTATTTCTGAAATTTCAGAGGTGGGCTGCGTTTAGCCTCCACTGCTGTTCAAGACCCAGTGCTGCATCTTCTTATTGCTAAGGATATAGGCTACACTGCAGCTAGAAGTTAGGGAAGCACCAAAGGCGAGGAGAGGAGGAGGGCATTTTGGACTAAATTTAATTGAGACATACTACGTGCTAACGTTACTGCCATCAAGCTGCAATGATTTGCCGCAAATGCCGCCCAAATCTGTCTGAAATGTAAGGAGTAGAAAGTACCAATATTCGTGTTAAAATGTAAGGAGTAAAAGTAAAAAGTCGCCTCAAAAATAAATAGTAAAGTAAAAATATCTGAAAAATCTACTTGAGTACAGTAACGAAGTATTTGTACTTCGTTACTTCCCATCTCTGATGAGAGGAGAAGCTACAAAGAGTCTGACACGAGCGGGCGCTGAGTTTGTGCGCCTGTCTGCATACAAATGCGAATAAAAGGGGGGGAAACCGGGCCGCCACCAGCGTTGAAGCTTTACACGGGATTCAAACCAGCAGTCTTAGGTATGAGCTACACCAGGCGCGTAACTGAAGCGTTTCCGTTCACGTAGCGTCTGCTGCAACAATTAGCTGCCACTAAAATCAATGGAAGTAGCTACACCAGACGTGATAGCGGCGCGTACGTTCGATAAAAATAGTCCATTCATCTAAAATGGATTTTACGCGTCGTGAACGGAACGGTTCAGTTACGCGCCTGGTTCAGTTACGCGCCTAAGCTCATACCTTAAGCCGGTGATCCACTAGCATGCGATGCGAACTCCGCAACGCAGTATCCCTATTCATTTCTATGAGAAGCGAATTCCGCACCCGCATAGGATTCTGGGTATGCAGTGCGACGAGAGCTGTGGCTGTGGCGCGTCAAAAAGTTCAGCAATCCCCAACTTTATGCAAATGAATCCGTCCATCGCGAGGCGAGTATCCAATAGCAGAGCAATACGCGGGGGGGGGGTCCATCATCACGTAGCCTAAACAAAACCTAATTTTCCAGTAGTGTGTGTAACGCCAACGTACAGAAACATGTCAGACGAAAAATTAATCATAGCAGTGTGTACATTTCTGTGTTTGTATGATGTGTCGCTAGAATCATACAGGGACAACTTCATGCGAAATGAAGCGTGGAGGAAAGTTGGAGAGATTGTTAATATAGATGGTTGGTTGTTTACTAGGCTACCTGCTCTTGCCCTGCCGTTTCCACCCATCTACAAAAGGGAACGCCCATCGAAGTGTCTTCATGGAGGGTAGCGTTGCGATTTGGGGAGTTTGCATCGCATGCTAGTGTATCACCGGCGATACAGCGAAGCTACACCAGGCGCATAACTGAAGCGTTCCGTTCGCGACGCGTAAAATCCATTTTAGATGAATGGTCTATTTTTAAGTATGCGCCGCTATCACGTCTGGTGTAGCTACTTCCATTGATTATAGTGGAAGCTAATTGTTGCAGCAGACGCAACACGAACGGGACGCTTCAGTTACGTGCCTGGTGTAGCTCAACCCTACAGGCTTCAACGCCAGTGGTGCCCCCCCCCCCCCCCCATATTCATGGTTCGCGATCGCCGCGGTCTCGGCCATTTTTGCACAGTCCCAGTTGAAGGCAGGTGCAACTCAGCGGACTCTTTGTAGCTTTTCCTCTCATATGACAACAGCACATCATATTAGATCATGTGGAGACTTTTGCGCACCCGTAACCTACGGACCCGTAACGGCGCTTGTGACGAGATTGAAAAAGCGTTATCTTTACATTAGAATCTCGTAGCATTGTTTATTGCGTGTAGGTCTGAGACATTAATTATTGATTGTCGTAATCTGCGCCGCAGTGTGTACTTCCTCATGTTTTTCGGGAGGGGAATATATTAATGTCCGCCTTTGTCATTCTCGTCATAGCGCCATGTAGGCTGTAGGTTTGGAGAGTTTGGCTCCAAAATGCCATATCCTCCAAAACAACACAACTGCACTTCTATTGGTATTAGCTGAAACACCTCTGGATAGGCAGTGTAGGCCTATCAGAAGTGTGCATGTTTGTTGTGTTTTGTGTGTATTTGCAGACATCCCAACCTGCAAAAAGCCATTTCAGGGAGCCCCCCCCCCCCCCCCCCCAAAAAAAAAAAAATAAAATAAAATAAATAAATAAAATAAAAAAAATATAAAAAAAAATACTTTAGTCTTCTTAGATACTGAAATAGTGATGAATAGCTTTTGTTAATTAATTGTCTCTACTCAGCACACCAAATAAAGAAGGCCTATAGTTAGAAATTGTGATAATAAAATATGTAGATTTTGGTAGTTTGGTCTTTATGTAGCCTTGGCAAATAGCCATCTAGTAGGCTAGTCTTGAATAATATGCACATGAAATGACACTTGTTAAACTCACCTCAACATGTCTTTTGCAATCATTTAACCCGCCATGGGCAATGCTAAAGTCACTGTTACTTTGGGCATGCAAGACTATCGTTATTTTGAACTCTTATGAGACAAGGGTACACATCCTGTAGTCTGATGTGAAATGGGTCTTAAATGTTCCTATTTGGGGGGCACTCTGCCTCTGCCATGACGCTCCTGTTCCTACTGAACTGAACTGAAACAGGGCAATCAGGATGCTCTCTGTCTTGAACAGGCACACACGCACTACCTCTCTCTCTCTCCATCCCCCAACTCTCACGCATTGGCCGTGAGACACACGCATTTGATTAGTTTCACACACTCTGACACACGCTGAAGTGTCAAGTGTCGGTCAGATGCCTGAAAAATGAGTTTAGCCTATCTATAGATCTACCTGTTGAGCCACGGTTATGCTTTCAGAGACGATGAGAGGGTTCAAGAGCACCCCCTGTCTGTGGAATTTTCTAAATTTTCTCTCATTTGCGATGCTACTTCAGAAGCCATCCCAGGCGCATTCCCCCCGCATTTTCCCGGCTTCAGGTATGCTTTAAGTATTATTGAGTATTTTTCACGCTGAAGTGTCAACCTGGTAGGTCAAATACCTGGCAGATGAGGTTCAACTAAACTAAACCTGATGATATCACACATCACGTGAACATGCGGAATCTAAGCTTTCCAGTGATATTAGCGCAAAGTTGCTGTGAAAAATGGTTCGCGAGAAAATTAACATTGAACCGACGTGCAATTTAGGCGAATCATATTTGCATTTTGCACACAGTGCACACCCATTACTCTCGGTTTAATATTTCACTAACCCTTCACACAACACGTGACAAACCCAATATCACAATAAACAGCAAACCGTACCGAATACGAGGATATAAAGCATGCCTCTGTGCAATAAGTGGTTCCTGAGTAATCCGGTTTTGAAATTGCAACACATTTCTACATTGCCTCATTGGGGCGAAATTATAATGTATTCTAATGTAAACTATTTGTCAGTAGGCCTATATACATTTTTGTAAATTGCTCAGCCATAGATTATCCCACTATCATGGTTCCAGCCAATCCCATTACAGATACATGAATATATTTATATTGGCATGCTTCCTAGTGACATTAATGCAAAAGTATGAAGAAAATCAAATAATGAGACACACATATTGATATAAAGCCTGACATAAGCCATATGCAAACATTCACATCATGCAGATATGGGTACATCCTGAAAAAGGAATAGCATGTAGGCTATAGGCTATGGCCATTACAATGACCAATATATTATCTTAAATAAACTAGCTGAATAACACAGGTGACCACTTCTGCATAATTTCATGGAGTGCTGAAATGTACACACATTTTCGAACATTTCTGAACTGTGAAATGTAGCATATGTTTTTGTGGTTGTGAACTTATTGCAATATCACCATAACTATCCCACCTGTGTGTGCATGGTTATAATTCTGAAGTGCAAAAAAGCTTAGGCTACAGCACAAATATTTTCATAAAAATAAGCAAGTCTGACCTCTGAATTTATTTTGAAAGTGCACCTGATTGATAGCCTGGCGGGCCATCCTATATCATTGAAATGTATAGTCTGGAATCGAACCATTCACCTCACTTAATCCAAGGGGCAGGCAGAGAATTGTCTTTCAAACTGCCTAGGCATGCAATAGGCCAGCGCTACGACCATATCCGTATCCGGTCAGCAAAACAGCAAATACATCCTTCTTTGAAAGGAATGACTTAAGTGCATTGTGCTGCTCAACTTTCAAAGAAAAGCACAAGTCCAACTCCTCCAAAGTTGACGCCAACGCCGATTCAAACAACTGCTCTTTGTTCGCCATAGCCACCTTCCTTGCTGTTCACCGTCGCAGGACTGTCGTCATCCTGTTAAGCCCGCCTTAAGACTCTCTAACAAAATAGAGCGCTGTGATTGGATGACGTCCACGGCGTCAGCCAACAGAAATCCCTATGGTTTGCTACTAGACGTACAGGCTGAGCAAATTAATGTGCCACCGCTAGGGTGCGTCTAGATTTCTAGGCTACCTGATTGATGCATTTAAAAGTTAAAATATACAAACATTTCTTCAATTCTTTTCCTCAAATTATGGCCGGGGTCTTAAGACAAAGTACAGGCCTTTAGGGGCAGGATTGTATTCGAGACAGCGAGTTTTATTTTGAGACATGCGTTTCTTGGAGCGGCATACTGGTAGGCCTTCAAAAGCATGACATTTTCGGTTTAGTTTGATATTTAATTTACTTTTGGACTGTTTGATTATATTGTTAAATGTTGGGACTGATGGGCACTGAAATCTGGGGAGGTATTTGATGATCACTATTACGTTCCATGTAGTTGAAAGAGTGTCGGGATTTAAAACAAACCATCCGCTTTCATGCGTTCATTGAACGTCCGCGGTGCTGTAATGGAAACCTTATTGAATAGCCAAGTTGCCTTATATATTGAGTTATTTTTAAATTATGCATGATTTACTTTTTATTAATTTCATAGGATGCCTTTTTTTTGTTATATAGAAGTATCTAAATAACCTGTTAAAATGTACCAGAATTCAGGAAATGACATCTAGTCCAAAAACAATTTCTGGGGGAGGACCCCCATACCCCCCGCTGAAATGTCCCACCCACTTTCAGAATGCCCCCAACACCCATAGTGCTAGTAGTAGGCTAGATCCCTTTGATACCAATGTTAATTAAACTCTGGGACCCAGGGTCCAGGGATGGATTACTGCACGGGCCTTCCGGGCCCAGGCCCAGGGGCCCAAGGTGTCAGGGGGCCCCTGAAGCCCAAGCCTTTGCATGGAATCATTGCCTCAATATCAACACATCAGGATGTAGGCTATGAATCTGATTGAATTTAGTATTGCCCATCCCCAAAATGCACCAGAATACAGGAAATCACATTAAACAAATTAAAAAAATTCTGGGGGAGTACCCCCAAACCCCACTTCCATACAGTATATGCGACGATTAGTGGGGAGCCCTTAATACATCTGGGCCCAGGGGCCCGAAAGTTCATAATCCGTCCATGCCTGGTCCCTACACCTGAGAACCACTGATGTACGTTTTTTTTTACTGTACGGTATAATGCTAAATGAGCCAAACAAAAATTTCCGCAGCAAAATTTTGGTTGGCCCCATCAAATCTCACTCCAAGGTTTTTTTTAAAAGTTGGCAGCCCTGTGTGCGCACTACACTCAGATGCACACACGATTTAAAGTTTCGGTCTCGTGTGCGCGCTCTTCCTCGCTCGCTCTAGATTCCGGGAGATTTTATCTAATTCTCGGGCGTCAGGAAGCCTATCAATATGCGGGAGACTCCCGGAACTTCCGGGAGACTTGGGATGTCTGTATTTGCAGCTTGAGCTCACACTCACCCTTAGCTTTGTTACTAGAATGAAGTTTATTCAACAGTCTTTAAGACATCTTAGAAAGAACATTCATCCCCCACATTATCAATAACAAACACATTACACTCTCACACACAACACATGCCAGTACAAATATATTGATTCACTGAGAACTGTTTTTTTTTCTACCCCTGTTGTTGTCTGAGCTGTTGATATGCATCAGAGGGGTTTATTCAAAACCATAATACTCATACCCCAAGACCTGGAAAGGAATAAGGAATAACATTTCAAAAACAGCCAATCATATGGTCAGTTCAGGTACATCTTGTGGCACTAAAACAGTAAGACTTGAGGATCTAAACTGTTGAGGGAAATGATCATCACTGTCTTAAACACAGTGTCTTGTCAGACACAGGAAATGGTCATGTAAGACTGAAATACTTTACACATATCAGCTGAGGTAGTTTCTAAAAAGTAAAAAAAAAAAAACTGGAATGAAAACCTGTAACTGTTTTAATAGGCTGCAATTTCCATTACTGTGGTGAACCTGAAGACAAGAGTTAGTTTCCTTAGAGATCTACAAGTAAAAAAGTCCATAAAAAAGACATTTTGTATGCATTGTGTGCATTAGTAGTAGCTCTTCAGTACAGACTAAGCTGACAACACCTACTCAGCAATGACAACACACATGTATTCACATTCACACTTCATTTCTGTACAGACTCACTGAACACTGATTACCACACAGCTTCTCAATGACATTACATCATCATGTAAACATGTACTAATCCAGTTTCCCTTTAACACAACATGCCCATCCCTTCCATATATGGAAAATAAAGAAAATAAAGGAAAATCAATTATTTACACAATAAGGAATCAGGAGCATAGACAAGAGGCCATAAGTCTGTGTGTGTGTGTGTGTGTGTGTATTCCAGCCACAGAAATGCATGTATCCAGCCCATCTCCTGTCTTCTGAGACCACACAGACACACACACACACACACACACACACACACACACACACACACACACACACACACAGGGAGTCCTTTAAATGGGTCCTGATTGGTTGGTATATTCAAAGCAGGATCTGCGCCACGTATGGGGAGTGTGTGCTGGCCACTGCTGCAAGCAACGGCAGATCACTTGACTCAATCCTGTTGTAGCGCAGGGAGATCCGAGGAGATCCCAAATATTCAGAAGAAATCCACAAGGACCAGAAGAAACCCACAGCAATCCATTGATGAAGACAGCAGACACAAGAGATCCATTGATGAAGACGAGAGATCCATTGATGAAGACAGCAGACACGAGAGATCCATTGATGAATACGAGAGATCCATTGATGAAGACAGCAGACACGAGAGATCCATTGATGAAGACAGCAGACACGAGAGATCCATTGATGAAGACAGCAGACACGAGAGATCCATTGTGTCCCCCCCAAAAAAATAAAAAGAGAATACGGAAGCAGAGAATAGTGTTAAAACACAGGAATGGTATTACGTCTACTCAGTATCTGACAATGCCAGTGTATGTAGGTAGCCTACATGATGCAGTGGTTGACAGTAAGGACAGGACATTCACTTCCTGTGGCCTCTTCAGCAATTAAAAGAACATTTCTGCATTTCCTTTAAAAAGTTAAACAGAAGGTCTTCTCCATATATAGTCTTACCCTAAGGCCAGTCCCAACTCCCTCACGTGCACTCTGGTCTGCCCTCTCAGATACTCTGCTAGAGTACAGCTTTTAAAATATACTTCTTGTAAGCGATCTTCAAGGTGCATCACACACTGAGAAACAGACACAGACACACACACACACACACACACATGAAAACAAATGTATTAGCGCTTCCTGAAATGTTAATGACATGAAGATATAAATATGAGTGAATAACTGTTCATTTGGTTAGGGCTGTACTCACAAACTCTGCACTGAGGTTGAGTTTCTGTAGCTGTAAGACTGATGTGAGGATGTTGCAGACCAGTCCAGACACGAGCACGTCTCTCCCCAGGCGCCCTGCCTCACACACACGCCGCTGGCTCGTGGCCACCTGGACACATAGCCTGTCTGTGTCTGCCACGATACACACGGCCTCTGCCACAGGCTCATCCAAAGCTGGATGCTGGAGTAACACAAACGTATACACATCTTGAATTTCCACTTGGGATGGATGGATGGATGGATGGATGTATGGATGGATGTATGGATGTTACACAATAATATACAGGCTGACACCACAAGGAACTTCAAACTCTGTCCAGTGTCCTTGTACTGGGAAATGTTGATGTCCTTGAAGGAAAGCGTTCATGCTTATGTATACTGAAAACTTATCTCTTAGTGTGTACTTCAACCTAGATGTTATTAATGCCTAGTACTGGACAGGCTGTAGTGTAGTGGCACACATTAATGTCACAGTAGATGAGGGACCTTACCAATACCGTGTGCTCCAGGTCGGCCATTAGACACTGCTTGAGGCGCTGGTCACTAGAGATTCCATGTAAGGCAAAGTCCGGCATGTACTGGGGGCAGTAACCTCCCAACAGGGAACGGCCAAAGTGGTTCACACTGGGCTTTCTATTCATCTCACAGCTATCGGAAAGACACGCACGCACACACACACACACACACAACAATGAGCTGAATGAGATTGTATGCATCACAGATATTAGGAGAGCGTAAAGAGTTTTAGCAAGCTATCAGCTAAACAGATGTGCTTTGCAAAAACCAACATTGCGGGCACTGATAAAAGCTAGTTAACTTGCTAACTTGTGCATTTTTCTTATGTATTTAAGGACATGGTGCAAGTTGTGCTAACAGTTTTTGCACACCACAGAAGTACATTTAAAACCTGTTATGCAGCACATGTTCCAGCCCCTTGACATTTACCCCCTGCCCCCACCTCGCCCCAACATTTTAAATCATTTTTATACATTAGGGCGAGTTTCCCAAAACCATAGTTGCTAACTAAGTTAGCTTAGCTAAGTTAACTTTGTTGGTTGCAATGCAATTTCCATTGACAACCAACTAAGTTGCTAACAGGTTAGGGTAAGGTCTGGGGTAGGTTTGGGAAACGCACCCCAGATTGTTATGTAGCATAGTCATATTATACATCATTTGAAAGTTTGGACTCTTGGGAATCAATACAGTACATGGCACTTTTTGTAATGTAAAATATGTGTAGTGTTAATTACATTGTCAGATTAATTTTTTGTAATTACTCCATATTTAGTGTAGTCATTTCATATCAGAACCCCTAAAGTATAATCCAAATGCAAGCATGAAACCTGAGTGTTACCTTTCATTTGAGACCAAGATTATGCTTCTACACAAAGGGGTTCATGTGCAGTAAGCATTTGATTGCCAGTATGCATTTTGGATAGCCAAAATTCCTATGGAGTCTTTCCATAGGGCATTTTACAAAACGCATGAGCATACCTTGGCAAATAACAGTCTAAAGTAAGTCGTTTTCATTCTATATTGATCTATTTTGCACACAGCTTCACCAGACCTGATGCTAGGCTAAGCTCAGTTGTGTTTCTAAGTCATAGTTAAGTCAACTGACCTAGAGGGCTGAAATGTGGTCAGTTCAGAGATGCTTGTTATCCGGCAGAATGAGAAAACAATATTCTAGCCTCTGTAACTCTGTGTCAGTACATCACATTATTTTCCAAGAAACTACAGTGTCTCAGCTTTCCAAAGATGTCAGGCATTTGATTATAGGCCAAAGTATGTAGGAGCAATGACCTCCTAAGTAGATGATGTGCAATGTCGGGCAAAAAAACTCAAAATTGGACATACATATAAGAATTTAATGAATAGCCCTGACTGAATGGTGATAACAACAGGTTGTTTAATCACCTCTTAGCCTTCACATGTCTGTAATTGCTACTTACAAAAAAATATTTTGCTACATTCTACATCTTAAATTAGATTCCATTCTACTTCATTTTTTTGTTTTTTTGTTTTCTTTTTCCTGTTTTGTTATCTTTTTCCTGAACCTAAAAGTAACTAAATGTAATTACAAAGTGCCACTTACTGATGCATTACTGTATAGACAACTAGTTTTGAGATAATTTCCAAAATTATCTTTAATGTTATACACCAACTTAAAAGATATGTGTATGGTAATCTGTGTGCTTTATCAGGGCTAACTGAGCTGTTGGTGGTTTTTGCATGCCTTTAAGGTACTTAGACATGGACATGGTGCAAGTTGTGCTTACAGTTTTTTTGGACACCACAGAAGTACATTTAGTGAATAGCCCAGACTGATGGTGAGAAGGACAGGTTTGTTTATCACCTCTTAGTCTTCACATGTCTGTAATTGCTACTTACAAAAAAAATCATATATGTTGCTGTCCAATGTGTATTCTAATTCAAATATACTAAATTCTACTTCAGTGTTCATTCATTTTATACTTTTATTTTTTTCTTCTTTTTTCTGAACCCAAAAATAAACTTTCTGATGCATTATTGTATAGGCAACTAGTTTTGAGATATTTTCAAAATTAACTTTGTTACATACACCAACTTAAAGCACACCAATTACCATACAATAAAGCTTTTAGCAGGGCCAACTCAGCTGTTGGTGGTTTTTGCATGCCTTCAGGAGGTAGGCTACTTATAGATCGCTGGTTTTATGCTTTGGCTTTCTACTTTAAAATAACAGTAAATGGGTAATTCTGTGTCAAATTAGACATAATCCAGGAAAATTGTTGCTGCACTGTCTCAGATTTTGTTCAAAGTTTGTCTACATAATGTTTAAGTCACAAAACATTTTGAGGGGGGGTTTCATACATTTCCAGCCTTAATTTTTCATAAATTTTACACTCCCAAAAATGTCTAATCATGGCAGCCATGTTTGGACATTAATATCTTAAAAGGCTTTATTCCTGGCCCTAGATTTGGAACCAAATGCAAAATTGGTGATATTGGGGGTCTTGTAAACTCATTTTCTTTACCCACATGGAATCAATCAGTATCTTGTCTGCAAATACAATACTTTATTAATGTTGAGACAATATTTGAGGTCTCCGCAACAAATGCACATGAAAATATTAAGGATAAAACGTGGTGTGATTGCATTTTTTGATATTTTTAATAGGACTAAAATGGCAGGTGGGGTAGCTTGTAGGAACACAAAAAAACAATGTGGGAATAGCTCAGTTTAGTCATTTCATGTACAAAGTGCCAATGATGTACCATGTGTTATTTATAGATAAATACACTTACTTGGTTACATTGTAAACCTATGTGTTTTCCTTCTTGTCCCTCAGGTGAAACAATGATGTTGACTCTATTTATTTATCTATGGTATAACATTGGTGCTTTGTACACTAAATGCTCATACACTGAGCTACTACCAAATACCATTTTAATCCTTCGAAAATGGCAGAAAAATGCAACCTTCCCTTGTTTAATCCTTAAAATCTTCATGCCCATTATATGTGGAGCTAAAATTAATTAATTAATTAATTAATTAATTAATTAACATTAATAAAATATAATATTTACGAAGAAGATGATGATTGATACCAAAAATAATACAAAAACAAATGTACCCTTAATGTCACTCTTTTTGCACTTTTTTCCAAATGTAGGGCTTTGTAGAAAATCAGTGTGGATGCCGTATACATTTTTAATGGTTCAGTCATACTGAGAACATGTTTGTCTTCCACCCTACGAAGTTTGGGCTGCCTATGAACAATACTTTTCATTGTATTAATGCCCAAACATTGCTTCCCAGAAATATTTTGCAGGCCTTAGTTTTGGGACCCATTCTAGATACAGGCAAGGTTTGAACAATATCTGAGATGGTGCACCAACAACCGTATCTGATTTGACATGGAATGACCCAAATGTCTAGTATTTTAACTGAAACGATGTTAATGTCTGGTGCAGTCGTGTTCTGTATTTGTTTTAATGTTATGTTACCTGGGTAAGGGGAGTTCATGACATTTGTCTGTTGTCTCAGAGGGCTGCCGTGTAGGTGTTTCTTCAGAATCACTGTCTCCAAGGGCACTGTCCAAGCTCTCATTCTGCCGTATGTCCATCAAACCTCGGAGGGACCACTTTTTATTCAGGCCAAGCTCACCTGAGGCAACAGTGGGCTCTTTGAACTGCACATCCTCCTCCTGCTCCCCAATGAGGAAGTGAGCCCTGTGAAGCAAAGGGCTCCGATTGGACGCATCATATTCTGTCTCTATGCCAACAGTGTCTGAGCCTGCGTTCAAACACTCAAGAGCAGTTTCTGAGTCCTGAGTGCTCAGTGATAAGAGGCTGTCATTGGTCTTTTCAGGGAATAGGCTGGGATCAGGGATCTCAGGCAGAGAGACAGGCGTCCCCCGGGTCTCCTCTGGGCCCAGGGCGGCTTCAGAGGGGGGAGATGATCGATCGGTCGTCTGCTCTGGATTAGGGACAGCTTGAAAGAGGGGTTGCGTAGGATCACAGGTGTTGTCTGGGCAGGGGGGGGCCTTAGTCACCTCCCGGGGTGCTGGTCTGACAGGATTGTCTGTTTGGTCCTGGGGTGTGGGAGGATTTGGGCTGACCACGTCAAACGTTTTGGAATCACTCTCCTGGAGGTCAGAGCAGCGGATGAAGTAGGAGAGAACGTACAGCACCCTCTGCACCAACTCCCTCCGCCGACCCACCACCACCGTACGACACACGCGCACAGGACAGCCCAGCGCACCATACAAATCACCTGCAACACAGACACACACCCAGTCATCCGCACATATCAATACATATTTATATAACACACTGTATCTGTACAAATATAAATATACACAGGCATCATCACAGTCAGTTATAGTCAAAAACCTTCACATAACTTCATCAGAGGACAGGCATACGATCATTTTGTGAATGTGGACTACATTTTCCTTTACTGCCACCAGAGGGTAGTATTAACCAATTGCTTAAGCACAATTTAGAGAAAAAAAAAATGTCAAACACTACACACAATTAGTCAAAACTATAATTATGTTTTAAGACAAACTATTTTGATGTTGTATCGCACAGACAAATCATATGATCTGATTCTGTTTGAAATAGTTACACAATACTGTGCACAATACTAAACACTTTCGGCATTTCTGCTTTTCTTTTTCTGATTTATATGATATTGTTAAAGTATGACGGTGTCATTGGTTTAATCCAGGACGGTGACGAGACGCTAAAGAGGGGGGGGGGTGTAACAACTGGTCAAATGGTGCAGTCAGAAAATGTTGATGTTTTTGGATGTCTGTACATTGAGAGCAAGGGCTGACAAGCGTCAAATTCCTTGTTTGTATACACAAACTTGGCCAGTAAAGCGGATTCTGATTCTGGTTCTGACTCTGATTTCTGTAGGCGAACTTCAGAGGTCTATTGTGAAATCAGTCAATACATCTATCCATTTCCTACTGCACTGGGGATCAGAGCAGAACATATCTTAATAGAATATACAGCTGTGAAAGTGCAGTTATAAGGCCTTGCATCATTTTTGTCGAATGGCTCAACTGATTCTTTACAACATAGTCAACCAATGTAACTAAAATATATTTTGATATGTAAATTTAGTCCTCTTATTGAAATGGAAAAGATGTGCTATTATGTTAGATTTCTATATCTAAAGTAGAGAAGTGTGTTTAGTATTTTTCAAACTAGTATTGTGTAGAGTTTTTCCCAAAAAGTATGAGGCTGAGAATGTATGAGGATGAGAACGTTTTCCTGCTTGAGTTTAAGGTTTCACTAACTGTGAGTTTCTTGACATTTTGTGTTTAAGCAATCACAAAAAACTGTATTCACCAAATGATTAGACAGGCAGCTTGCTTAAGTGAACATTTCAATGTATCCGTGTTGAATACCTAGTTGTGCCCATAGTGGATTGTAGGGATGGGATTTGGCCAGCAGATCAAGAGAATGGGAGGAACGTTTTTCACAGATGGGTTTGATTGGCGGGTGGCTGGGCATTACAGTTGGGACCCAAGCAAGGTGATACATGAGAACAGCAGTGAGTAAAGCAGAGAGGAACCTGTAAACAAACACAAAATCAGTACCATCACTGTTATTCACTTCAGCAAAACACTCATATCACATTTTACAGCTAATGTTGAACATTCTGAAACCATGTGGAAACACAAGTCAGTATTCTGCTGGCAGAATGTTAGTGAGTGGACTTTAATGGCTATTTGAACATTCTTAGAAAGCCATTCTAAAATAAATGTCACAAACTCAAGCCATGTGTCTTGCATGTAAGCTTAGGTATCAAAGCTCAAGCTGAAATGTACTGACTGGGTTTTGCCACTGTGATCCATCAGGAGACTCATCTCTTTGAGGAAACGTTGACACAGTGCATTTCGCTCGGCACTCTGGGATACCATGGTCAGCCATACAGGCTCACTGATGCGTGGGGCCATGTAGAGGTTCCAGATAGTCATCCTGTCAAACCACAGCAAGAGCTCAGCGTCAACATGGTACATCTGCCTGACATACCCAGGAGAGCAAAAGATTCCAGCCAGAGACTACTTCGCTTTTAAAAACACTCTGCACACTCCCTTTAACAGCTGAAAACGTGAAAGATTTGGGAAGTCGGAATTCCAACACCTCTGTTTGACTAAAAGCACATCAGCTGACAGTGTTCATCACTGCTAAAAGCACATCAGCTGACAGTGTTCATCACTGCTAATTACCTGAAGTCTCCTAAAGCCTCCATAACACGACACAAGTACACTTGAACCCGCTGAGAAGACTCTGCAATCCTCCTGCAAAGGATCATAGCCTGGAGAACACACACACACACACACACACAGCTGTTTTATATTTGGCTTGTGCTTCATGGTTGCATTTCATAGGGTTATAAATGCCTCTGCTATAAGAAGTCAGTAGTGTCAGTCCTGCATCAAGCCAGTAGAGTCAGTCCTGCATGAAGTCAGTAGTGTCAGTCCTGCATGAAGTCAGTAGAGTCAGTCCTGCATGAAGTCAGTAGAGTCAGTCCTGCATGAAGTCAGTAGTGTCAGTCCTGCATGAAGCCAGTAGACATGTGCTACCCTCTCTATGGAGGTCTTGAGCTTGTTCATGTGGGACTCCAGCAGTGGGAAGTGTGAGAAGAGGAACTCCTGGAGCGCCTTGTTCTCCTCTTCTCTCTCTGGCAAGCTGAAGATGATGCTCACAGCAATCTTCTTCCTCCGAACCAGCGCAGGGTTGGAGCCACAGCTGTCATCTGACAGGTTAAACATCTCATCTGTGCTCCTGAGGACACACACAACAACACAGGTGTATGTTTATGTTTGCCTTTCTTTTGGTGTGATGTGGTTTTCCACATTACAACTTTTGACATGACTTGATTTTGTCTCAATAGTGCTCAGTGTACTAACTAATAAAAAATACATTTGTCACAACAAAACACACACGCGCGCACACATACACACACATGCATAACACAACCTCACCAACGTGGAACTGGTCCATGCTGAAGGCTGGTTGCCTGGCTACGAAGCCATCGCCGTTGGTAACTACTGCCACTGCTGGTGGGGGAGCCAGGTGAAGGAAGGGGTGTGGCCAGCAGACTACTCAGAGAAGCTATAGAAAGAACGCACCCACACACACACACACACACACACACGTAGTCAGAACAAGGTCTCAAATCATTACAGGGTTCAGGTAGTCCAATCAGGGAGCATGGACTTGTACGTCATCTGTTTCAGATTTTTCTGCGTTCAATCGTCCACACTAATAGTCAACTCCTTTCGGCTTCAAATGAATATAGGGTCGCCGGCAGATTCGAATCTTTCCGTTTCAAGAGCTTGAATATGATGGAGTAATGTGGACGCGGGAGCCAAAGGTCAAAAAGTCTTTCAGATTCAGTCTAAAAGTCATACATGTGCCTGTGTTTGTGTGTATGTATGATGCGTACACTGTATGTGGAGTATGTAGGAGTGTGAGGTGCGTGTATTCATTTTGGGTGTACCTGAGTGTGCAATGCCACTGTCTCCATCCTCACTGCGACCACGACCCGGCATGTCAACTGGCATGCTATGAGCTGAGAGAGAGAGAGAGAGAGAGAGAGAAGTTCCCATAACCTGATGTTCATGATATTACATGAAACAAGAATACTCATTAAGTGGTTAGTACTCGAGTCCAGTCTCCTTGATTTCTGCTTTCTCGGACTCGTCTCGGACCACAGTGGGAGGAGAAGGACTCGTAATTTCAGACCGAGTCCTCGAGACCAACGCATTTTTTTATGTACACATAACAACAATAATAATAAAATTCAATGTTGACGGGCATTATTTGAAAATGACATCCCATGGTGCAATGCAAAGATACTGCCGTCTGTAGGCCTAACTGTTGATTATTAACTGGGGTGATATTAAATCATGAATATGAAAACTGACATGTTTTTATGGTCTTGGTCTCGACTCGGACTTGCTTCCTCAAAGACTCGGTCTTGACTCGGACTCGACTCTATTTGATAACCAACGGACTTGGTCTCGACCCTTCAAAGACTCGATCTTGACTCGGACTCGGCATAGGCGGTCTCGTCCCAATCACTACCTCTGAGTGTATCTTTCAGTTTATCACAGTGTTAGTCTAATCCGATGCAAGTTCAAAAGCAGCTAATACACATGCAACTTACTTAGTATTATTAAAATATAGGAATACACTTACCAATGCTGCTGTTATAGCTTGGGCACGTCTGGCTGATTGAATCTAAACTGTCCTGCAAGCTAGGGAGCCAAGAACGGGTTCAGATTAGCAAATCACACTGATACACATACATACAAACAAGTAGGTCAGACAGCGCATCCAAAGGGTGACACTTACGTGCTTGTGCTTCCTGTATTACTGCTGCCCACACGTGCAGAGAAAACTTTACTGACCATCAGCTGGGGAGGAGACCTACACACACACACAAACACATGATAATTAACAATGTTCAGTTTGTAAGCGGCCTTTTTTCACATCCTTGAAGCATGGGTCTACAGTATACACACCATCTACGGCCTCTGGGTAGGTATTAGCGATAAGACATGCCGGTTAGATTATCAATGCCACAACAAAAGACTTGGTAAAAGGTAGTTATGAAACAGATGTGCCTATTTGTGGTGTGTTAGGTTAGGCATCCAGTCCTGCTCTGAGCTACAGCACCACAGCACACAGGGAGGAGAGCCAGCACAGCCAGCTGCTCTAACAACAGTGTGGATCTCCACACCAGAGATCTCACTATCAACCTCCAAGTGTGGCAGACACACTGTGCCAGACCCACCCAAATCCCTGGGTGTCCACTTGCCTGGGGACCTCTCCTGGTCCTTCTGAAATTCCATCCTCACCCAGAAGGCTCTACTTCCTGAGGACATGTGAAAGATTTTATCCGTCAGCATTCTGACAGCATCCTCTAAAGGTGAACCACTGACAGCATCCTCTAAAGGTGAACCACTGACGGCATCCTCTAAAGGTGAACCACTGACAGCATCCTCTAAAGGTGAACCACTGACAGCATCCTCTAAAAGTGAACCACTGACAGCATCCTCTAAAGGGGAACCACTGACAGCATCCTTTAAAAGTGAACCACTGACGGCATCCTCTAAAGGTGAACCACCGACAGCATCCTCTAAAGGTGAACCACTGACAGCATCCTCTAAAAGTGAACCACTGACAGCATCCTTTAAAAGTGAACCACTGACTCACTGCATCCTCAGAAAGGGCATCAAAGTGTGGTAGAAAACTCTTCCACTACACCACCACTATCATCCACTTCCCTACTCCACTACCATGATCATCTACTACACGTCATCTGGGCAGGACTTCCCAAACTTTTCATCCCGTGACCCCCAAAATAACGGTGCCAGTGTCTTGCAAACCCCACTGTCCCCAGAGGTGGTAGAAGTATACAAACGTTGTGTGCAACAGCGCACACACACACGCAACAGGCCTATCAAAACACAAGTGTAAAACCACAAAAGAACATAACAGCCTATTATATTATTTAGAATCGAACAACCATAACCATTTCATTTTCACAAAAATATCCTGAGTTTAAAGCCTATGTGCACATGTCAGTACATAATGTTTAGCACAATGCTAACCTGCTGAAACTGATGCTGTTGCCAATGCCGTTAATCGGTCGTGATCACATCAGGAGTCAGAAGGGCCAAAGAAAATCGAAAGGCTTTTATTGGAAATGTAATAACTATTTGTATCTTTTGTTACAATTATAGCTAAAATATGCTATTTCTAATAGTTTTAACATTTTTGTTTATTCTTGAAAATGTTTAATTTTGGAAATGTTGTCTCGCGACCCCCACTTTGGGAACCACTAATCTAAGGGACCAAAGTCATGCTCCTCCTGACACTCTTATTGAGGCGGCGGTAGAGAATCTTCCCAGTTCATCATCATGTTCTCCAGCTCCTTACAAGGATTCTCTTCTCACCGCTATGTTGATGACACATGACCATATCAGATCTCAGCTTGCTTCTGTTAATGATTTATTTTGTTTCATAATTGTATGTTATATTTTTGTTATGTCTTAAGAGGTTCAGGCCTTAGCTAGAGATAGGGTTAGCTCACTCTGTTCTTCATAACAGCATGCAGATATGGAGTATCGGATTAGGAATGTTAGAAGGTCTCACATAATGAATGTCTGCCACTATGACTTTATTTTAGAAGGTCTCACATAATGAATGTCTGCCACTATGACTTTATTTTAGAAGGTCTCACATAATGAATGTCTGCCACTATGACTTTATTTTAAAAGGTCTCATTTAATGAATGTCTGCCTCTATGACTTTATTTTAGAAGGTCTCATATAATGAATGTCTGCCTCTATGACTTTATTTTAGAAGGTCTCATATAATGAATGTCTGCCACTATGACTATATTTTAGAAGGTCTCATTTAATGAATGTCTGCCACTATGACTTTATTTTAGAACAGTGGTCCCCAAACTACGGCCCGCCACCTCATTTTAGGTGGCCCCCCAAAACATGTCCGTGGTATATAGGATCCGGCCTGCACGGGAGTACGACATCGTCAAACTATAACCTCCGTAATTTCCCCCATTCATTCTCTATGGCGGGTCTTAACAGTACACATGTAATACTCTTTTTGTCCACTGGTGGTTGTTTTGGCGCTGTTTCGCGTTTGCCATCGAAAACGGAATGAAATGTATAGTAGGCCTACCTGCAAACAATGTAAGAGGCCTCTGCTGACTGCATCAGTGCTCAAAGTATTCTAAAAATGTATCAATTAATTGTTAATAACTAACTAACTTCTATTCAAGTCATAATTCTGGAACTTTCTGGTATAATTATTTATATTTTTTATTCACTCATTCAAATGTTCATACAGAGTTCACAAAGTTCTCATCAGGTGAGTGAAAGTTAGAATGGTGGTCATTTCAGATGTTTCTGCCACCACTTCATAAAACTCATAGTTTGAGAACTTTAAATTATTTGTAGGATATTGCTTGTTCACAACTTGAGCTGTGTATGCAAAGTTCAGAGTTCAAAATCTACTTTTGGGACTCCCTGCTTATAGTTTTGAGAATGCTATTATTAGTATTATTTCATTTGAGCTACATTTTACACTGATATGGCATGATGGCAATATAAACACAGATAACAATGGTATTAAATTGCAATAGCCTATAGATTAAATGTAATGGAATATTCAACTAAGGTAGACTGCCTTTGTTCACAGCGTTAAGCTATTTATGGTTACTGATATACTCCGAGTCTCTGGCCCTCTCTTAGAGCCAGGCATAGTGAGCTGGCCCTCGGAAGAAAAAGTTTGGGGACCACTGTTTTAGAAGGTCTCATTTAATGAATGTCTGCCACCATTACTTGGTGTGATCTTCATACAAATGTCCAGCTCTGACATGTTTGGGTTTAAGAATCTGGTACTAGATCTAGCCAGAGATGAACAGAGCAGCCCATGGAAGCAGGCCTCTTCATTTCAGAGAAAGAAACTACGGACAGGAAGTGATGGTGTCCAATCAAAGGACATTTACTCTTCCAACCACTTTGCACTAGACTACTGGACCACCTTCTTCCATGCTACACTCTCCTTCTGAGCACATTTGGAAAACTGTGTCCTTCACATGAACATCATCATGTATTCAGTGTCCTTCTCTTTGATAGTCAAAATGAGTGAATGCCACCTTCAGCTAAGGCTGTGGAAGACAGAGTTCCTGGTAATCCCCTCCAATTAAGCCATCCAACACAACATTAGCATCCATCTCGCCTCATAATGTCTCAGCCCAACAAAAGCTGCAGGGAATCTGAGACCCTATCTTACTCAATGACATCTCATCATCTTTTCCCCTCACCATTCTAAAGCTATTTCAGGGGACAGTTCTGTTTCTGTAGTGACACCATAGCCAGTGGTCCAGAATGGCATAGCTCAAGGCCCCTAGTCTTTGACTAGCCAAGGTGGTAAATACCATTCAACTGCCCTTGACCCTACACTAGCTCCCTTTGGCTGCTCATACCAAAGTCAAGTAACTACTCATGTACTGTAACTGAACCTCATTTGTCGAGTTTATGCTTGTCCAGGTCTCCTACGTTTGTCCACTGAATTCTTAGTATCGGCATGTCTTCAAAAATCATTTGAGCTTCAGATTTGAAGACAGAGGCTGAAAACAGCACCATAAGCTACTTGAATCTATCAACACCACCAATTCGCCTTATTTGAAAACGCTGTAGTGCATATGCCAGGCAAGTAGATGTCGCCGTGGAGGTGCAGATGCTTCACGGTTCACTATTTTATAGAATTTAGAGTTCTCTATTTTATACAGTCTATGCATTCTCTGAAGCAGTCACGTGAGTTTCACTAGTTCACCGTCGGTATGATTGCTATGCTTGAGTGGAAGTTAAGCGCATATTTGGCAAGGTAGCTGGCCGTGGTCCTGGAATGCCTGAAGCGGAGATCACGATAGAGCGATGGCCGCTTGCAACCCCCTGTGTAAGGAGGATGAGTAACTGGGCTATCAATGAAATAGGGGAGGAGGAGGGATAATTTTGCAAACACCGGAGCGTGTGACGTAAGGAAAGGAGGCTTAAATACCCTGGCGGCTGCAGGCAGGTGAGTTGCTGTCAATCATCCCTAAGGCTCCTCCTGAACTTTGTTTAGAAAACCTCATAAAGTATTCCTGAGCACAATTCAGTTTTCAACTGTAAAACTAATAAAGTAAATTTTTACGGTTTGTGAAGGGTGCAGTCCAGTCCTTTATTTGGTGAACGCAGGTGCAAATAATCTCCTTTACTTACTTTTGCTTATAGTCCGCGATTCATATTAGCTGTTGGCTATCACCACAAGTGCAAAAGCTACTAAACGCTAGTAGGCATACCCAAGTTCTAGGCTATTCTGTCGCCACATTTGTAATATTGCTATAATGCCATTTACCTTCATTAGGCTACTAATAGTTGACACTTTTTGCCTGCATCAAATCGCGCATTCGCATTTAGTGCCCATCTACTGTATGCTTAACATGATTTCTAAGCGACTTATATCTGGGGGCTCATATCTGACTTCACTAGTCTGTGAATGCATTTATTTATCTTGTAAGACGTGAAAGAAATGACTGACACCGGCACTACGCACAAATTCATTTCAACTTAAACCGCACTTCCCTAATAACTTCTGACTAGTTCTCTCGCGTCAGTCACTGACAGTAGCTAGAATGCTAAAGCTAAAGCTATCATGATAAGCTATTGGCGCTGCACAGCACCAGTTTGTGATGTTTACGGAGTGTAATCGTAGGTAATGGCGTGTATGAAAACTAGTATTGCTAGGCAACACTAGGCTATAATGAGTGTCAAGTCGAGTGCGGCAGCTGGGTTTAAGTATCAGAGGTTAGGGGTGGGCCTATGTCGCCACTGAAACACCGTTTCTGCATGGTCACACGGCATGAGGAAAATAGGGTTTTCAAAAGTTCCCACCTTGGAACCAGTTTTCAAAAGTTATCGTTTTTGGTCACCTAAAACGGCGTATTCGTGTGGAAGCAAGGCCAAAGCGATTACAAACTTCACGAAAACGGTTGTTGTGTGGACATGGCCTAAGGTGAATGGGAGACAAAGGACCCTACAGCAGTAAGGCTGCTGATCAAATGAACTCCAATAAAGTTCAATAAAAATGTAATGGTCCTTAGTAGCATTAGCCAAATGAAACAACAGAAATAAATATGGTTTCCAGATATCTGGATTTTTGCAAATGTATAAATCATGCTTTCATTGTGCTACAGGAGGTGAAGGTGTGCATTGTGCATTTCATTTCAGTAATGATATTTAAATCATCTCCTTATAGAATTACACATGAACGTGCACACAGAGAGAGAGAGAGAGAGAGAAGGCAGTATAAAGGAAGACTGTGTGTAAAGAGGTTGAGTTGCTTGACTTACCTGATGTGATGGATCTTGAGAGTGGAGCCTTTATAACTCATGGCAACAGAACCAAACATCATCTCACCCAGCATGTTCACATCTGACGCTGGCCTGGTGTACTGCAAACACACACACACACACACACAACTTTCTCACTGTCAAGTGCAAGCATCACGGTATATGGGTTAATAAGTTAACAGGTGAACCCTGTTAGAGTTTGGAGGTGGGATTGGATGTTCACCTGGTAGGAGGGGGGGGGATCTTTCTGACCAGACTGGTGACCAATGTCACATGTTGCACTTTGTTTTCTGCTGGTCTCCTCTGTGTTGTGCTAGAGAAAGAGAAAGACAGTCAGGAATCAGAGATATCTAAAAAAGAACACACAGACATCACATCACACACGGGCACCAGCTTGACTACAGAGCACAATGTCACAATATCCTTTTAGTGATAAAATGTAAATTCACACCATTATATTCACTATAGGAATGATTATCAGTGAAATTATATGTGCATACCCAATCATACTAGATAACTCTGGCTAATATGTAAAGTAAATGAAAATACTGATAAATCTACTCTGTATCTACTCTGTACAACGCGTGCGTGCACACACATACACACACACACACACACACTCACCCACACTCACACACAAACACAGTGGGCGAGCTGAATAAACAGAGCAGCTCATGTGACCACAAACCCAGTTGACAGAAACACAAGCTCTGTTCTTCAGAGACAGAGGGAGAGAGAAAGAAAGAGAGAGAGAGAGTGAGAGAGAAAGAAAGAGAGAGGGAGTGTGTGAGAGAGAGACAGACAATTATTCTAAGTGAGACAAAAATTCTAAATACTCTGTATTTGCCCAAAAAAAACACACAAAAAAGCAATGCCTTCATTTCTGCACGTAGGAAAGCACCTCACGCACACACTGGGATGTTAAACTTGCTGACCTACTTCTCCTGTGCAGCTGATCAGTCCCACCTGTCATGGGATCCAAGCAGGCAAGATTACGGGGCATGTGACGCGTGACGCCCGACCCCCGCCACCCCCCCCCCCCCCCCAGAAACACACACACACACACACACACACACACACACACACACACAGTACTAACTAAGCACATACTGTAGAACACCTAAAACAACCTAAACAGCGTTCAGGATATCAACATTCATTCATAACAGATAAGTACAACTTGACTTGAAGCCACAGTCAAAAGTATAGTGTGAAACCACTGACACTCACCACCTTCAAAAATTCCCAGACCATTTAAAGTTATAAAAAAGATAGGTGTGTGCATGTATGTGTGTGTGTGCATATTATATCTTACTGGTCCGACAGCATCAAGTTTTCTGATAGCTTTGGAGTCAAACAGAACTTGTCGCCCACGTCGTTCACAATCCTGGTATACAATTAGTCTGATCTGGGCCAACTCAAACTCAGCCAAGGCCCAACTGAAAAAGAGAGACAGACAAGAGACAGAAAATCATTTTTATACGTGGTTATACTGTGCCAAGCATTTGAGATGCACACCATTGTTGAGTAGTTCATTACTAATTTCGTCAAAAAGTGTGATGCAATTGCGGAAATAAAAAAAACATAAAACTTAAAAACATTGGTCCCCACTACACACACACACACACACACACACACACACACAGTATATATGGACTTGCCCTACTATACCTGCTCTCCATTCTATCAAGAGACTCTGCCACTCAGGAATCCATCCTAACATCAATCAGATGTTTGAAGAGCACAAACAGCCTGCCACATGTAAAGACCATAGCGGTACCCTGACAAGTACATGTGGAGCAGGGGCCGAGAGTGCCCATCGGTCACACACTCCCCGACACCCTCAAACGTCCTGTTGGCTCCAAGGACTCGCTGCTTGACCCAAACGTCCCTCCCTCGCCCCTTTCCGTGCAGTCCACATCTCCAGCCAGGCGACTGTGAGTGTGAGTGTGTATGAATCGTTCAAGGTACCAGCATCTGTGTGTGTATTTCATGAGACCCAGAAAGTGTGTGTGTTTGGTCAGAGTGTGTGTGTGTGTGTGTGTGTGTGTGTGTGTGGTGTTTGGAGTGTGGAATAATCCAATGCTCCTTCCTGCACTCTCTGCCCCAGCTGCAAAACAATACATGTTGCTATGCACAGTCTCTCTTTATACTGCTCTCTCTCTCTCTCTCTCTCTCTCCCTCCCTCTTTCCTTCTCTCTCTCTCTCTCTCTCTCTTACACTCTCTTACTCACTCTCTCTCTCTCTTTCTCCCTCTTTCTCTCTCACACACACACTCTCTCTCCCTCTCTCTCTCTCACACACACACACACACTCAAGTACAAAGCCCCACCGCACAGGCCCTCTTTATCCTCTCACACTGGTACTGTGTGTGACGTGTGTATATGTGTGTGTGTGTGTGTGTGTGTGTGTGTGTGAGAGAGAGAGAAAGAGAGAGAGAGAGAGAGAGAGAGAGAGAGAGAGTGAGTGAGTGTAAGAGAAAGAGAGAGAGTGTGTGAGTGAGTGAGTGAGTGTAAGAGAGAGAGAAAGAGAGAGAGTGTGTGAGTGTAAGAGAGAGAGAGAGAGAGAGAGAGAGAGAGAGAGAGAGTGAGTGAGTGTAAGAGAGAAAGAGAGAGAGTGTGTGAGTATAAAAGAGAGAGAGAGAGAGAGAGAGAGAGAGAGAGAGTGTAAGAGAAAGAGAGAGTGTGTGAGTGAGTGTGTGAGTGTAAGAGAGAGAGAAAGAGAGAGAGTGTGTGAGTGTAAGAGAGAGAGAGAGAGAGAGAGAGAGAGAGAGAGAGAGAGAGCTATTGTAAGAGCTTGCTTGGACTGGTACTGCCACTACACACTCTCATACACACATGTCCAGAGTTGACACTATAACAGACAAAAAGTGCACACAAGACACAGACACACACCCAAGCACTCACACAACAGTTAGGCTTATGTGAAATCTGTAGACAATACAGTCCAGCATCCTCCAGACACTCTCCCTCTAATCAGAGTGTGTGTGTGTGTGTGTAGAGAGAGAGAAAGATAGAGAGAGAGAGAGAGAGAAAGAAAAGAAAGAGACGGTCACATGATCATACTTTGGCAACGAAGAAGCCTGCATCAATTAGGGAGTATTTTGTATTAGCTCTGCTCTGAGTGAGCTTCCAAAACGCATGACTTTTTGCATGACTCACTCACTCACTCACTCAGCCTTAGGGTTGAGGACTTGCCCATAGCTTCTGAGGCTTTAATGGCAAGTAAATAAGTGCCTCCCTAATGATGGGTCTCTAAAATACACTTCCATTTGGATGCAGTGGGCTGACAATCAGTGTGTGTCAGTCCATTTATGAGCTGCTCTGTACAAAGGTGCTCAAAAGAGGTCGAAACACCACAACTGCTGTGGCACTGACTGCTAACCTGGCAAGGCAAAAACACATAATTGCCACACACAATCCCCAACAAACAGCACAGGAGAGGAGTGGAGAGGATCAGGCTAACAGGATTAGCACATCATACCAACTACTGTTATCTTACCTACTCTCCTCTCATCCACTCCAGAAGTTAGCATAAGCACTAAACAGACATTAGGCTTCTATAAACACACACACACACACACACAAATTCTGTACCTGCTGGGTGACAACTCCACCGGATAGTGACCACACATTGTGCCACATCTCCTGCTATATTTGATCTTCATTGTCAATAGACTGACTTAACTGTCCACAACGACATGCCAGCAAATGTATTCAACACACTGCACACATAAATGTCTCTAGTTCCAAAGACACAGACTTTTCTACAGCTTGTCTGGACGAGGGGGGGGGGGGCGCATTTGACCTGATGACAGTGACGGCCGGTCTCACATCACACAAACTCACATGACTATCACACACCCTCTCTTTCAGTCCTCCCAACACACACACACACACACACACAAACACACACACAATCATGTGATCTGTCTGTCATAGGACACTCTCAGTAGCCAAAGTTGCTCACCTCAGCATACCACTGGCAACAGCTCTGACACACGCAATAATTCAGTAATAATGTAACATTCTTATTTCAATACCGAAATGCCATAGATACTGAGTCCAATGTAGCCTACTGGGTCCATTGAACATGGAAGTACTGTAAGGGACTTCTGAAGGATTTACCTCTCAAGCTCACTGCAACAGTAACTACTGTAGACCTTGTGAATCATTAGGCTACCAAGGCATGACGGAAGGTGATAAGGTTAAATACGATTGTGTTGGGTAGCCTATGCTACTGTAGTGGGCAACGTGCCCAAGTTGATTGATCCCTGTGATATATGTGATTGTTTTAGCGGTGACGGGGAGGAGTTTGACATCTGCTAGCCTGGCACGTTTACTGACACTTTCATTTCAGTAAATACCTTTAGATGACAATGTGGTCAGAATGCGACCACTTTCACGATCATATATTCACTCTTTTAGCAAAACACAGAGCGCAATCATGTAGGCTGTACGAAGTAGGCTAAAACAACGTTATCTATCTGAAATAACTAAGCCAAAATAATTTATTGCGAGAAGCAACTACTGTTGACCAGTTGACTATTCTCAACTGTCCGACAATGTAGTGTGTTGAATACGGCTGTTACGTAATGGCTCGGCAGTAAAATAATTGATTCGAGAGGAGAACGTGCAGTAAGACGCGCACTCGTTTCGCTTGAACGTGCAATATTAAACAGATCCAGACCACTCATCCACGAGACTGACTAGACTAGCTGGGCTATTGCTCGCGTAGTCACCATAGGTAGTCACCCAGTCCGTAATCCGGTTCGAACTGATGATGGCCATTGCCAAACCGGCTAATACGCATGTGATCTGGTCCGACCCACACATTGTCAGTGTCGTAGGCTATTTGTAGCCAGACATGGCAAAATAATATATATTCTTCTGGCAATTTAGAGTAGGCTATCGAATTTGCATCACATTGTGCTCCACAATGATCCTTCTTCTGGCGACCAGCTGTGTGCACGGCAGAACAGTTCGTCATAGAAAAGCTTTGAGTTGGGTTGGTTATTTGACACGCAATCAGAGGTGCAGCCTAACACCTGAGTAGGCTACTATGTTACGCTCCACGATGTGCAGTCACATCCCGGCGACATCTCCTGTAGTCTGACATCATCCATCACCACGGTAACAGTCACACCAGGGGCGTTATGCCTACTGTAATAATTCTGAAAAACCTCTTACCGTTGCTCCTGTCCACCGGCGCTATCAATGCACGTAGGCCTACCGACTTTTTTACTGAAGAGTTTCTGCAGGAGCGTTGGAGCCATGATGCCCCAAAACACACTAAAACACAAACTCAGAGGCAGCTTGTCTTCTAGTTCCTGTGATTCCGGAGCATGCTGGCTAAACTCGCTGGCCTTAGGGCGTCCATTGCTTGATATGTCGTGGTCATATGATAGACGTGCGTTAGCGGAGACTCTGCCTCCACACATTGAATCAGGGGCGCCCTCTTATGGGCTCGCATGCATTGTGCACTTACCGACAAACATTTATTCCAGGCTTTACCTCCTATAGGCCTACCCTTCGCTAAGTAGCCTACTAAGCTTTTATACTTCACCTAAGAACAATTGCCTCTGAACCCAAATTAGTTGACTGATCACTGTGGGAACATCACAATGTCTTTGGTGTCCCCTGATCTGATAGGCTAATAGGTCAGAATTGGCACTGTGGCCAGATAAATTGATATAGATGCACCGCAAAGCGGAGCAAATGATGACCAGTGATCAGTCCTGCATATTATTCAAAAATAAATCACTTGTCAATTTGTCTCCATCTCCTACTCCATCCTAACTCCATCCCCTACTCTTGCAACTTTTGTGTATGCAAATGAGTGTGTGCATGTGTGTGTTTGCTTTTGTGTATGTGTGCTTCTCTGTGTGTGTATTTTAGTTTGTTTCGTGAGTGTGTGTGTGCGTTTATGTGTGTGTGTGTGTGTGTATGTGTGTGTGTGCATGAATCTTGATGTGTGTGTTTGCGTGTATTCATGAGTGTGTGTGTATGTGTGCATGCGTAGTGTAGTCACTAAATGTACACATATATTCATTTATTGTATGGTCCCCCATGAACGGAATTCCATGAAACTTGCCATGCATTCAGAGGGAGTCATAATGATACACTTCAAATTCCGTGCAGTTTTGAACATGTCAGCCAAAGATATCTGCAATTACAATGCCTCGTTTTTGTTTTTTCATTTTCAACTAGGTGGCGCAAATCAAACTCAGTTTTCAATTTACTAAAACACATTTTGCAAAACACCACACACAATTTTCTACCTAACACACAAAAATATAACAGGAAGTAACCTGATTTTGTTTTTCAAACACAACCCATCAAAATGCCACACTAAATCACCAGTGCTTCACTCTCTCTCCTTACATGTGTAAACACTCTTTACTTTACTGAACACCATCCAATCATTACCTTAGTATAGGCCTATGAATAGATATACTCTCTATAGGTATGGACCCTTTCAATCTGCTCCTAGAGGATTTCCGGTTGAAATATTCAGAACCATTGCAGATACTTTGAAAGGGAAAATTACTTGTTTCTGCAGTTGAAACGGTCTATAGGCCTATGAATACATACTCAACCCCCCCCACCCCCCCCCCCCCCCCCCCACCCCCACACAGACACACACACACACACAGACACACACATACAGTACACACTTCTTTGGAAAAAGCAAAGCAATTTGATAGTAGTCAGTCATTTCCGTCTTAGGCAAAATTAGCGTTTTCAGAACTCCATGTACATCTGGTGGTCATTGTATTTTGCTTCACTTTTTTCTTGTTGGCTGTAAAATACTGTATTCGCAACAGCAAATTGTTTGGGAAAAATCACTATTTTTGCTTGTATTTTTACTGTGTATTTCAACTTCTCTTTGTAGATACCATAACATTCACTCTTGTACACATATAAAGCCTATTGAAGACAGAAGAGCTTTAGGGTTTTGAGCTACAGTGTGTACATGATGTATCCAAAATGTCATATTATGACAAAAGTGTTTATAATGTGAGGCGAATGTTTTCTTTAAAGATGTGTTTACGACATTTTGAATGCTGTGTGTCATTTTGCAGAGATTTGAGGCATTTTGCATTTTGTGTGAGCAATTGTGGATTTTGTGTGTGGCGTTTTGATAGAGTTTTGAAAACGTGTGTAAACAGTTACAACCTACCTCCTAAAAAATGCCCTTCCTTCAATTTATCACAACCCACAACTTAAAACATATTCCCACAGTGGTCCCTTGGCCTCAAAACACTAATGGTTAGATACTATCTTATCAAACCCATTAAAACAGCATATATTTAGGGACAGATTATTTCATTAGGGACAGATATAACTGCAAAACAATTGGCTGCCCAATGTGCTATATTGAGTCCGTATAATACATATAATAGGCCTACAGAAGCAAAAACGGTTTTGTTTCTCTCTTTATTTTTTAAGCTTATTAATCCTGACACAATAGCTATCAAAGAACTCATTCTGCTACAGCAGCTGTTCTCCTTATAATTACAGTGGGCAGAACTAGCAATGACACTTTTCACTGATTAGGTGGCTCAAACAAAAGGCCAGAAGTACTGAGAGAAATCGAAATGAGACAATTGAGTGCAAATAAAGTAGTCTACTCGTTTACCTTTGATCAACAGTGCTGGACAGAGAAAGACATCTGAATTTAATGGATTTAATGACCTTAAATAAAAGAATGACACACACAATGACATGATCAGAGGTGACTAATGAGAAGGGAAAGCATCATTGTTCCCATGGTTCGCCAGAAAACTTCTGAAGACCTGGAACAACAAGATATATCAACACCTGGAAAATGTTGACACAATTCAAAGAGAACTGCACAACACATGAATCTTCAATTGTTCCATTAGTGGTTGGCTTATCCTCCTTAGAGGCGTTTCTCCTCTGGGAACTCCAGATTGATCACGCCCCAGTGCTCTGGGGGGGGGAAGCACACCCACAAGACTTGCACTCTCTGCCACAGAGAGCCAATATCCATGGCAACACATCCCAGAAGCCATCCGCAGCCATAGGCGACTGATCATCTTTGATTTTCCTACAGTCTATTTCCAGGAACATACTGCAAAATAACACCAAACACATGCACACACACACACACAAAAACACCCAGCCACTCATTTTAAGTTACCGGTAAATAGTGAAACATGACATTGCAGTGACACCCAATGCAAAGTTTGTTGTTTATTTTTTACTTAATCTTTGTTTTTTTATTTGTTTTACTTAATCATGGAAGAATGGTAGAAAATGTTGATCTGTAATTTAAAAATATTTTCTGCTTTCCTTGCCTTGTAATCCAACCTCACCAGACAAGTGACTGAGGTGTATCTGATTTACCATGAGGACATAAGAACACACAAACATTTAAAACATAATTACTTTATTTAAATCTTAGCTTCAATACATTGGAGAAAACATATTTGTGAAATTGGAATCTACACATCAGTTCAGTGGAACCTTATTTTTTTTTTTGAAAAGAACATACAAAGAGCATAACATTCACCATTGGGGGTTTCCCTCATTTGAAAAAAAAAAAAGTTGGTCACCTATAACTTTAACGAAGCAGTAATTATTTGTGTCATAATGTGGAAAAATAGAACAACCATTCCACATATAATTTAACTGAGGAAACAATTTACAAATTGAATAAATATTGCATTCAGTATATTTAAGATATTTTACATCCCTCTTGTAATTGGGGAAACATAAACCACTCTAATTATGCTAGACTGAAGAATCTAGATATATCATGACATGAAAAGCCTGCTGTTCCTTAACACATCTACATCTAATTTTGCTAGTGGGAGAATCTATGTTACTAATCAGGAATAGAGCCTAGCCTGCTGAAGGAAGCTCCCGTCTCCATTGACACTGGCAAAATGTCTTCGGTGTTTTAGCAGCCTTTCATGGAACAAAAAGAGCAGGCTACATTTATTAATCTGACAGAACAGGTCGTTGACATCACTGCAATTTGATCAGCAGTCCTGTTAAACACATTTTTGATACAGGGCCTCTTTGATGAGGACAACAATGTCTGACATTTAGCCAGAATGAAAGCATAAAGCCCCTCATATGCAACATTTCTTCCAATCTCTTTCAGGGCCTTATATATCAGTGTGTGTGTTTGTGTGTGTGTGGGGGTTGGAGAGACAACGGTTTACCTTTACAGACGGACAGCCAGGCAGTGGGCAAGACAGTATCTAAGTGGGCAGACGGGCTGGTACACACAGACACACCTGGTGCTGGCCCAGCCTATAAGCATGTTGAAGGAGGCCCACAAGAGGAGTCCCAGGCTCAGACTGCCTGTTGTCACTATTGGCATTCCAGTGGCATTGACTGAAATCAAGCAAATGTTAAAAAGTTATCCATGTGCTCTACTTGGGGTTATTCAAAACCTAGCCGTTCAAACCCAAAATAACGATATGACCTACCATCTCCACTCCCAATTCTCTTAACCGGAACGAGGTTGCTCCCATAGAAGATTACAGTCACAGCACACGAGAAGAGATCGTAAGTTACATCCGTGGCATTTGTGGTGTGAGAGTCCCGCGTAGCCCCAAACGAATGGTGCCAGTCCGGATTGTGGCTCGCATATTCTTAAAAACATCGCATATTTTTCATGACACGTAGGCTATCAACAAGGTTACCCTCGTAGAACATTTACTTTGGGCAGTTTGCTGTCTATGTCTGACGTGTGAGTGTTAGTCCTTAAGAGAGTAAGTATACCTACCTCCACCAAGCTGATGGACAGCATCGCTTTCAGAAGTGCAGAGCACAGTCACTATAACTATGAGACAGAAATACAGAGTCATCCCCATCCGCGGTTATCAGGTATCGTGGTCAAATCCAAGTTGTAACGTGCATAATCTGCATCTAACGCCGACTTGTAACCAGAGATGTCTGACTGTAGAACACAAAGGTGTTGGGCAACTGGGATTTGATGCTTGACAAACATCAGCATCTTCTCATAAAATTAGTAGCCTAGTGCCACCGAATGGATTGGAGGTTAAACTGGAGGCGAGAAAAGGCAACCAAGATACCCTCTGCACGACGACGGTTCCTTTTAATATTAAGTTCGTGTCATGTCATCCTAAAGCACCCGTAGCATAGCAAGCCTACAGAATATATATATATATATATATATATATATATATATATATATATATATATATATATATATATATATATATATATATTGGGATGTGTAAATGTTTCCTCGAAATTGTATGGAATATATAGTTTTTTTATACTACTTATGTCAGTAATAACCTAAGCTACTAATATGTTCAAAATCGTGATAGATGAATTTATCAGCTGCAGTCACAACAGTGAATATCAGACAAGTTCAAAACGCATGCCAGAGTGACCTACACACACTGCTCAGCTCGGTGCAAGACTTCTTTCCGCATTGAGCTGTCTCGTTTGCTGAAAAAAACACAGCTCGTGCCAAATGCAGTTGCAGCAGTGCAGTGTGCTGCATTGCGGAGCCATTTCTAAGAGCGCGAGCTGGGTTGCATAAGTGCACGTCGTCTGCCGGTGCTCGGCTTGGGGAAATGCGGTGGACGCTTCTGAGAGAGACAGTGGTGAGGAGAGTGCGTTTTGCTGCGTTGCTGTCAGTGACGCAGCGAAACGTGAAACGCTTGGAGAGTTTGTCGGCACACCTCCAACCCGGCAGTTGAAGTAAAGGAAAGTATCTATCTGTCTATCCGATGTGAAATGTTTAGCCATTTCTTTCTCAATAAGGTGCTCAAGAGAGAGAGGATGGGCGTAGGCTTTCGGCATGTTTTCATAATATAGCCTAGGCTATGTATATAACATACTGCCATGTCTTTTCTGTGATCTATCCATCTGACAGGCAGTGCACCTATACAACGTCATGATAGAGATAATGAATTAAGATGCTTTGTGCTTTGAAGACAGTAAATAAATTGATAGTAGAGGATTAACAACATTTGGGTGAGTGGCTTGATCATCCTTACTGGGTAAAATTCAGCCACTGTATCACAACATTTGTGATCTTTCAGTTCACAGCTTACCCCTTGTGAAAGCTTGATCTAAAGCTTCTGTGTGTAATTTCAAATGTTCATCATGAACACAACTCATGATATAACGACTGGTGGTAGATCACTTTAGAGTAATAGCCCTGCTGCCCACACCCTGCTATCTGCTGACATCGGCAACTTTGTAATGGATTGTGATGCCTCTCTCTCTCTCTCTCTCTCTCTCTCTCTCTCTCTCTCTCTCTCTCTCTCTCTCTCTAATTTATTAACAACAAACGTTGTTACCTTATATCTTTCTGTTGATAAACAGAAACTAGAACTCATCTCATTCAGTAATGATTGTGTAGCTGTTGGAGTGACCTGTGTCCTGGGCAATAGGGAAACGCTGATGTTAATGATGATGATGATGATGAACATGATCATGATGAAAGTGTTATTGTTTAATGCAAAAGAAACTGCAGAGGTAGTGATAAAATGTAGGCTAAATCTCCCCCAGACACAAACATATAGCCTAAATAGATAAAAATCATCCATTTGTTCCAATCATCCATCATGAAGCAGAGATTAATGATGTGCCCGATGATTTCAACGAACCTCAAGACTTATGACAAGTGTGTGTCATTGTAATTCGTCTGACAGAATTGTGACTGATTCAGGTGAACGGGTAGAGAAGGCAGCTGACTTTTCTTTCAACGCAAAGCAGAACTCCAGAGATTTCAAAAGAACTGAACCAACAACTGCTTCTTCTTTTCAAAGATAAAAATACACCAAATGTAATAGACAGACAGACAGACAGAGAGAGTGAGAGAGAGTATTGTATAAACATTTTAGTGCAATATGCACATCCCAGCAGCATGGTATTGATGCAAAGCGTAAACTAATGGGAAGTGGGGGTTGAGGCAGAACACCAGAGACCCAGTAATAATCTATAAGGACACAGAGAGGATGACAGGGCAATAGGGAAAGTGAAAGGCCAGATGCTGATAGATAAAGATGGAGAAAGCAAGTAGGCCAGGCTCTTCTGAAGCTAAGGGGGAGGAAACCTAGAGAGAGACTGTCAACAGATGTGGAGGGACAGGCAGAGTCATGTCCTGCAGCATTTTAAAAGGCTTGGGTGGATGGCACAAGGTAGAGGCCAAATGCACCGACATCAGCAGAGAGAGAGAGAGAGAGAGAAAGAGAGAGACAGAGAAAGAGAGAGACAGAAAGAAAGAGAGAGAGAGAGAGCACCTCGAATAAGCTGCCAAAAAGTCTCACCGTGGGCAGGGTGACAAATGGGTGCTGTGGATGGGCAGGGGAGAGGTTATAGGGTTCAGTTGCTGGGCGGTAGCTGGTGTGGAGTGGGTGGAATCAGTTGGGCTGAGTCCAGCCTTTGTGTACTGGCCCAGTCTACAGCACACTGGCACAATCTGTCCTTACACTGGCATCATCAAATAGGCCATAATGCTGAGCTGTGCAGCATGCAATCCTTCTCATATTGGATGGAATCTGATACAAAGAACTTTCTTTAAAGGCACTGAGAAAGTGATTAATGAGCATAAATATTATTAACTCAATTACTTTTTTGCCATGACAAATCTTTAAGCCCCATATCATTGGAATACATCTACTTAAGTATACTTTCTCTCTGATACTGTTGAAGTCCAAATAAAACCCTGGTCATGTAGTACTAGAGATGAATTGGTCATCTGTTCTACACCTCACCATCTCTGATTCCCCAGATCAGTACATATACTGTACATGTGCAGGTAGAGGCACTTTCAGTCTGTGCCTTCTCATTTGCCAGCCAATCCATTCTCTCTGTCTCGTTACAATTCCTCATTAATAACTGACCCCATTACAGAATAATTTGCTCTGACTTTGCTCTGAGTTTCATTTCCTCTTCAAGGGTCATTAAGTCTTGACTGTAACTGATGTGCACATTTTCATTTGACTAGCGGAGCAGGGTCCCTCAGGCCTGACCCTGTTTGCTAAAGCTCTGCGGCTCCGTGCAGACATGTCTCCTGGAACGGAGATCCATCTCAGGCTTCAGTAGGAGCCGCCTGGCAGCCACGGAGCCGCCAACCGCCTTTTATCCACTTTGATTACTTAGGGTTGAGTGGAGCCCTGCAGCATCAGGTAGGCTTTTAGCATTACAATAGCTGCAAGGCCACTCTCTCGAGGGTGAACCTTTCCGCATTGCAGTAGATTTGGATCCCTTGAGAAGAGGAGAGAGTTGATGGACAGGCAGTGTCAAGTCTGTCAATGTCAGACGATGACCAGTAGGCTACCAGTCTTATCGCTGAAGTAATATGTGGCTACTCTTCCCAATGGGACTCATAGGGAGAAACAACAGACACATCATGGCAGACATAATGGGAACTGAAATCACAGACAGAATGTGCCATCTATGGGTATTTGGGATATTAACCTGTGAACTATGACATGTTGAGTAGAATCACAGCTGATATTGAACAAAGGAAACTGTATCCATTCACTGAGTAGCCTAGATCCATTCATGTTGTGTGGCTCGAAACGTCACGTTCTGAATCTGGTGTAAAGTTTAATAAAGTATTTCAGAGAAGTAGCACGCCATATTCATATATCTGCTAATCCTAGGCCTAAAGTTATCAAGAATCATTTGATAACTGCTGTAGGCTGTAAAGAAATAGGAATTAGGCTGTTAAAACACATGCAGGCATCACACACAAATAGGTCTACACAAACACCTCAACATTATTTGTGCCTTCCCTATGCTATCTTGCTTGTGTGGATTCTAGACACAACTTCATATATTTAATATATTACAGTCAGCAAGGCATATTTCATAATTCTGTTCTTCACTTTGTTTTTCAAATGCTGCATTGCACGCACACTGCGTGACCCGACTTTGTAATATTTACTCCTAACCCCTCCCCTTCTCAACCAAAACCAATTCAACTTATCAGGCGAGACTGAACAAATCTTGCAGCACTCGTGTCCTAAGTGGGTAGGATACTGTGTAGTGGGAACGTTGGCATGGTAACAGTTGTATTCCCCTTTGGCACCATCAGATCGGAAATAAATGGGTCATGAGACGTAGTCTACGCAGTCTTACTAGTCGAAAAAGCTACATCTGAAGAACCCTGAATTTCCCTTGTCGAGTGTTGAAGCCAACTCGCACTCTACTGACGCTGACTCAGCTGTTCCAGAGCGCTGCGCAAACCAGCTTGCAGTCAGTCACACCAGACAGCAGAGTGAACGTACACCGGTCCCTCGGTGTCGGAGCATGTGTTGGTCAGAATAGTGCCGATAATCTGACAGGACAAAGTTACCGTTTGAACTATTGATCTACAAATTGAGAACTGAGGGGAAATTGTATGGACATTGTACACTCAGGCGATCAATTCTACGCATTTCCCCACCAGGATCTGGGACGTTTGAAAAACAAGAAGTCCATGTGATGCGCACAGTGAACATCGCCATCAGTGACTGCAGTTCCTCTCTCCAACACTCCCTGCACTCTACAAGCAGGAAGAGGCATAGTTATTCGTTGGAAACGGGATGGTTATCACAGCGAAAAAATAAACATCACTACCCACTTTGCGAAGGTTGCTCGAAAATTAAACCAGAGGATAAAGCTTGCTCGGTTCATACGGACAGGTAATTTCACTGGAGCTTCATAGAAGAGACCAGTTTTTGTCGGCTAATCGTTGGGATTGCGAATAGGGAGCTGACCGGTAATTTGGTGCTGAAATTGGTTCTGTAGGGATAGCCTTTTCACAATTGCGTCGGGGTTCAGTTGAGGTAACGCTCAACGAAATGATTAACTATGGAATACAAACCCGTCTTCATTTAGCCTACTTGAGTCATATCAGTGAGGTGGCATGATTCGAAACACTGCTTTGACTACAGTGATTCAATGTAGTTTCAGAATATAAAGTTTTAAAGGCTATATAAGTAGCATTGCTTGGAACATGAAATCGACCATTTGTAGGAGCTGGAAAAACGTATTTACAATAGAATAGGATAATCTGTTAGAGGCAACGATGTCCTCGCTCATTCCAGGTGTTAGGGGAATCACGGTTAACCCTGTCATAGCCTACATAATCTACAGCAGCCTATGCTTATTTGGTGCGTGTGCGCAGGGGATGGGACGAAGGGAGATAAGATTGATAGAACTGCATACAGTCTAATGTGAAGATGCTTCTTGTATGCTCATAATAATTGCTGTAACGTTTTGAGTTAATGGCTGATCTGGGCAACTATGCATGGCAACTGAGCAACTAGGAATAATTGTTTAGCTGACGTGTTGGTCCTTATGTGCTTCTAGCTAATAACGCAAATAGCCTAGGGCCTACATATGTGTATTTCACAACAAAGTTGGCCCTACAAAAGTCCTTTTACTCCTCAACTGTTTCCGTTCAAATCTACAGGTCTGGTTACAACGTGACTTGGTCAAGTCACCCCGAATGAGAAGTTCTCCGTTCTGTGAAAGGGGGATTTAAATCTACCACAATGAATTTTGTAATGAAAGCTGCGTTAGGAGGTAAGTGGTTTACAATACTTTTTGAAGGAGCCTATATTTTGAGCCTACTCATGAAATGTTTTCAGAAATGATGGACCAACCCCCAACCCCATAGAATAGTATATCCTACCGTCTCATTTAGAAATAGCCTAGTTTCAAAAAAGTTTACTGCTGATGTGAGCCGTCAATTGAGATGCAGCCTATGAAGAAGGCCCAACATATTGTTCAGCATTTGAACTAGGCTACCAGGTAAAAACAGAATGTTGGAAATGGCATCATGATTTTTCTCTGAACCCACTGCAGACTGATAAAACGGCTTTTTATTATATCCCGCGACCTGAGTGCAACAGAGCTGCGTAAAGTAGCCTGTCTCCTTGACTTGAAACCCCACTCTCTTAGTACACAGATCACGTTAACTGTGTATTTTGAAGAAAGAAGCCTGTATTTACGGCGCGCAGTAATAAAGCTAATGGCCGTCCCAGCGTTGACTGCTGAGCGCAGGAGTGCTGAGCGTATGGAAAGTCAAAGAGCTGATGTCATTTCTGGCATGCCGCCCAAGAAGAGGAGACTGCAGTGGTGAGGGGTAGCAGGGGGTTGCTTTGATGGATGGATGGGATGTGTATAACGTTTAGTAAGATCTATTGGATGATGTGATCAATCGGGTTGCCTCTCCCAATCTGACTTAAGATCATTTGGTTTTGAGTGTGTAATATGTTATCTAAGAGCACATTAAGTGCTGTCTTTGGCAGAGGACGTACAAACAAAGCAGTTTGGTTTAAGTATAGCCTTGCAAAATAGTTTTGTTATCTGTAAAGAGTGTCCTACATTAGTAATGTTGTCTTGCATGATGTGCACAAAAATGGCAGTGGAAGTAGCCATGTGTTTTCAGATAATCAAACAAGCACACAAACTGTAATGTACAGAAATGATTTATACAAATTTGTATATCTAAATGGTGAGCGTATGTGAAACAGTAACTTTTGAGATTCTTCCAGTGGCAAAAATGTTGCCTATGCTAGAGAGTTTGCATGTCCACATCTGTCACTGCAGGCTTAACCGTGGATCGGCTTGTCTCAGGGCTTTTTAACGGGAGTGTTCTGATAGAGTCTACTTGACTTGTGGCACTGGAGTGAGCACTGGCACTATTGATGCTGTTGCCGAGTGCTGGTTCTGAGTGGCTTAAGATTTTTGCAGCAATGCGCTTTTTTGCTGACCAGAGAATCCCTCAAGCACCAGAGGAAGTGCTGTGGAATCCCCCTCCCCCTCCCTGCCTGTGTGTATTACACTACCACACACACACACACACACACACACACACACACATCTCTGGTACGCATGGGTACACGTACACACAGTCACCACCGCACTCAAATCCTGTCCCAAAAACACATTCCAATACACATTCTGCAGTATCTGAACTCTGATGAAGCCCTAGACCCAGCTGTTGTGCAGAGCTGCCAAACTATTTCTCCTCATATACAGTGCTAAAGCATTTCTACTGCAGTATGTCTGATGACAAATGCACAGAGTGTTTGAGGATGTTTTAAACATGGAGAGGTCATGGCCAGAACACTGATAATCTGCTGAACCATGACTGTTATGCCAGCTGTCTCTATGAACTCAAAATACAAATGTTTTTTTATAATAAACAATTCTATACATTTTTCAAATGATCGTTGTTACCAATGTTACCATTTTTGGACATGTGAATATGAAAAAAATCTCATCATGTACAAGTAATGTGAGCTGAGCATATAATTACAATAAAACATATTCTAATAACAACAAACTGCTGTTGTAGAAGTAAATGCAAAATACTGTTATTTACAGAAACAAAACAAACCGTAAAATCTACAAAAAACAAACTTACAAACTGTAATTTATATTTGTTGTACAGTTAAGGTTTGCTGTTGAAGCTTTGATAACTCTAGCTCTCTTTTGCTTAACTTCTGGAAAATGTAAACCTAATCAGGAAATTGTGATTGTATTTGTAACTGCAACTGTATATCAGTGTGTGATGTGATATGCCAACTCCCTGTTTTGTAATGTGCAAAGGGGCCGGCAAGGATGTGGGTAAAATGCTGGGCGGGGAGGCGGAGGAGAAAGACCCTGAAGCTGAGAAGGAGAAGGAAGAGGAGAGACAGGAGGCTCTGAGGCAACAGGAGGAGGAGAGGAAGGACAAGTATAACAAGATGGAGGCCGAGAGGGAGAAAGTGCGGCAGGGTATCAGAGACAAGGTGACAAACACTCCATTTCCTCAACCCGCCATACAAATGGTTGTGATATGAAATTGTACATACCTGTTTAAAAAAGGATCTCATGTTGTGATAAGAGTTGCCTGATAATCACTAAGATCAATTAATGTGTGGTTACACATACAGGTTGTTTAAGTATATGACAGTAAGATGATATCTTTATCAGAACAGAATCAGAATTTGGGGCAGCCGTGGCCTACTGGTTTAGCACTTCGGACTTGTAACCGGAGGGTTGCCGGTTCGAACCCCGACCAGTTGGCACGGCTGAAGTGCCCTTGAGCAAGGCACCTAACCCCTCACTGCTCCCCGAGCGCCGCTGTTGATGCAGGCAGCTCACTGCGCTGGGATTAGTGTGTGCTTCACCTCACTGTGTGTTCACTGTGTGCTGAGTGTGTTTTACTAATTCACGGATTGGGATAAATGCAGAGACCAAATTTCCCTCACGGGATCAAAAGAGTATATATATACTTACAGTATACTAGAACATCTTCCTTCTCTGTGCATCACCCTGAATTTGTTTGTTTGTGTGTGTGTGTGTGTATGCGCAGTATGGCCTTAAGAAGCGTGAGGTGGTGGAGGCTGAGGCCGAGGCAGCCATGGAGCAGGCGTCGGAGGGCTCCCTGACCCGTCCTAAGAAGGCCGTGCCTGCAGGCTGTGGGGATGAGGAGGAGGAGGAGGAGGGCATCATGGACACAGTGATGAAGTACCTCCCTGGTCCACTGCAGGACATGCTCAAGAAGTAGCCAGACCCAATCAGTGGCGCCTGACCTGACCTGTACCGTCCCTCAACCCTACCCCCACATCAGCAATCCTGCCAGCTCCACCCTCACATCCCCCACTGCAGAACAGGTGGGAACGGCAGTTTGGCAGTAGGATGTCATGTTTGCTACACTCCCATGTTTAAGTGGCAAAAGTGATGAGATATAAAACACACCTATCTCTGTCCCCGTATGCTATCCAAAACCTTCTGGCTATTGTCGGCTTCAAGATGAGGCATCACAATGACTCAAGTTTTTGAGCATGGCATTTTGCTGTTTGTTCGTTCAGTTTGGCCATCCTATTAGTTTGAGAGCCAGTAGTAATATGGAAGAGCCTGATGGCCTGCTGTATTCCTGCTTAGTCAACACTCTTAGTAATCACACTGTGCTGAAATAGTGAGCAATCAAACTGCTAGCTCAAACTGTGGAAGCAGAAATTAAGCGGTCAGGTTTACCTTGGGCACTTCACCATAGTGACATTAAGCTTTAGATACTTTAAATCTGCAAATGAAAGGGCACTTTTATTTCCCAAGTTGAAGTGCACTCACACATACACAGTGTACCCCATCTTAATCATTCCTCTTGACAGATTTGTAAATAATCTCTAGGTTGCAATATTAAGTTATGTTTTTAAAAATATCCATAAAGAATAAAGAATATCAGAATAAAAGCCATATTTTATCTTTGAGGAAAGTCTCAACATCATACTCTTATGTTACCCTGGAATTTTGCATTATTCTTAATATGTCTAAATGCTGCGTAAGCATAAAGTATACCTACATGTATTTAATCCTACCGTTTTCTACTATAATTTAATTTTTTATTCATAAGTCAATTGAGAAAAGAACAAAGGAAATGTGTTCCTGCATGGTACTGTAAACTTCATTGTGAATATGTGTCGTTGCTCCTAAACTTCACTTTTTCTGTGGAACATGTAAAAAAATACCAGTTGTATAAGGCAATAATTTCCATCATTTTGTGTGCAACTCTATAATAATGTGCTCATAAGTAATATGACAAGAATTGAGATTTTTTTAAGCTTCAGTTTCGTAGTCAGAAATACCAATTTCAAACATCTTCAAGCCTCAACGCAGTTCATTTGTCCATAATCATTTGTCTAAATACATAGTTGCAATTGATAAAAGAAAATCAGTAATAAATGCTGAACAAGATGGCAAAACTGCTGGATCTTCACTTAGATTTCACCATGCAGGATGAAAGATTCAATTATTCTTTGTTTCTTTGCAAAACACTTTGTATGAACCAAAAGTGACAAAGATAACGCACTGTTCCTAACTAATGTATCTTTTGGTTGGTCATTTGAATGTTATGAGCAATAAAAGGATCATGCTGTATGCTTGGCTTGCGAAAGAAAATAAAATGTTTACCAACACTAAACCGGAGGATCTGAGCCTATGCATTTTGTGTGAGGTGGAATAACACTAAATAAATGTCCTTTTTTAAAAGTATGTTTGACTCCAGCAAGTAGTAGAACTACAACTCAACCATAAATGAGGAACCTGTATGAGATACAAATATTTTCTTATTTCTTTTATTTCCTAAAACTGGAGGAAGTGTTTTCTTTGGTAAATGTTAACAGTAGTTTTTATATCTCAAATGCACTCTCTGTCCTGATGGGAAAAATAATAAATGGTATATTGGTAGAACTGACAGCCCAGAGTAATTTACTTATGAGGACAGGAGTTAGCCTACTCTCTGAACCTGTAGGTGAGGTTATGGTCACCCTTAGCACAATGGACACAGCAGATCTCTCTTGTTGTATTTGCCATTAATCACATCACAAAGTCCAGAGACTTTGCCTGCTTAAACCTTGTGAAGTTACCAGACAAGTCTCAGCATGACACAAGACTCACCACCTTAAACATGCAAAAATTGAAACTTTATTCCTTTTTCAACAAAATCAAAGATTAAAAACCGGTGCATCTACTGGGAGCTCTTGGCTTTGACAGAGGGAATGCTGGCGTCCCTGAAGTCCACTACTTATGCTCTTGACTGGAGCTGTACCAGAGCTCCGGCCCCTCTCCATATAGGGCGCCCAGCTACACAGTCCTCTGGGAAACGTGGGCGGCCTGAAAGCACAACTTGGCCTCCGGCCTGACCTAGTTCTCTCAAGGAGCCTCTTGCCTTCCTGTAAAACAACTGAATGATTCAGCGATCGAATGATTCATATTGACCATCTGATTTTTTGATGCTCTTTTTGAAAACGGAACTGTTCTGGGAGGAAGAGTAAAAATAAGAAGACATGGTGTAAATATACAGACAGGGCCCTCAGTTCACATTGGACATCAACTGCCTCGGCATGGGACAGCCCTACCACAATGCACACACCAAAGTTATCTGATGAGAAGCATTCATTGGGGCTATCTGGCCATTGATCTGTGTTCCAAAATAAATAGATAAATAAATACAGTGTTGCAAAGATAAACCATCTGTCAGTGTCAAAACAATTCCCTTTGCTTTTTTAGTGCAAAATAAAACAAAATGAAATAACTCAACAACTGACCAATGTCTCAATTACAATACAGGTGTTATAATATAAATGGTTGCAATTATACAAATGCATCAAGATCCACACTTTAATCTACAGCTAACCTTTCCCCCTTTTACACCAATCAACACCCAGAGCAATATCACTTCAACATGCCTACAGATACACAGGAAGTCAAAGACTGAAGTGCTGTCAACACACCAGTTAGGTACACACAATATCCCAATGAAGTTGATTCACACACGCTGCCTGAAATGGTCATGTCGGAGTCTCTGATCTCTAATGCTGCTGTTAAAAGTGGGGCTGTGGAGGACGCTCAGAGGACAGACAGGCTCTCTGCTGCCGGGAAGCGGGCCGGACTCGGGACCGGCTCTCCAACTCAACCCCTATGACTGCAGCGGAGGTTTAATGAGGAGCAATCTTGGGGGGGGAAACCCACTTGAAGATTTGACCTTTGCTGATGAGTGTAATGATTGTAATCAGCATGGTGGAGCTCAAGCAGGGCTACGTAAAGACAGGGAAGATTTACCATACCGGATTTACCATAGAGTCTCTACACAAAAACCTAAATGCAATGCATTTGATTCAGAGAGAGTTAGTTAAGACATTGGATTGAAGATGTGACAAACACTTGTAGATAGCAAATCAGCCCTCAGTAAATCCTGTATATTAGAAAAACACACAGGAAAGGCCATGCCAACTCGGTATAACACAGAAAAAGCATCCCAATAGAAACTATTCATCTGGGACACAACCTCAAACATGACGACAGCAAATAAGAGACTACTATGAGCCAATCAGAGGGTCTGGATCCTAGAAGGAAGGGGTGCTGGACCAATCAGAGGGTCTGGATCCTAGAAGGAAGGGGTGCTGCTGGGGGTGTTGGCTGACTGGGGGTCCCATCTGAGGGCAGTGATGTTACACGTTCGTCCGACATCTGGGGAAGATGGGGCCTTCTTCAAGCCTTTTCTTTCTTACTGCAATGACGAGAAAGACAACTGTAAGAGCTATGTATGTATGTGTGTGTGTGTATGTGTATGTGTATATGTGTGTGTATGTATGTATGTATGTATGTATGTATGTATGTATGTATGTATGTATAGACAGACTACATTTACTATAGATAATGTTGCAAATATTTTTCTGTATTTTATATCTGGGAGGCTTGTGATTATTTATGCCACAAATATTCATACATGCAGTTTATAATGTTTTATGATGCTTTCAGTGAAGCTATGCAATTCATTCTGTAGCTCTTGATAATTGCTAACTTACACCATTTATACTGAAAATGGATGGTAAAATTAATCAAATTTTGGTAAAAAGATAGAGCATAAAAAGCATAAAGGCGAATATTGTTTGTAGCCTAAACATGCAACCAACTGATATATGATCAGCGTTTTCCATGAGCAGCAAAAGAGGCACATCATCATGGCTAAGACTGAATGACCCATTCCAGTCAGACAGGAGTCCCACGCTGTGAATGAGCAGCCTGATAGGGAGTCACATGCGAGAAGACAGGGCCCGCTGTTCTCCACAGCAAGCACTTTTAAACAGCCCACAGTAACCAGACAAGCACAGGCATCACATGAACACACGGAGAGAACATCTGTGTGAAGCCCCTGTCCCAGTGAGGAACCCCAAACAGAAATGACAAGAGAAGCTCAGACTCGGCAAGAGAAGCTTGGCTCACAGAGCAGGAGGAGGAGAAACAGAGAGCACTGAGAGGAATGTTTGAATGGAAACTCTGCTCTTTACTTGCTCTTGGACTTGAATGTTTTACCAAAGGCTCTCTCCAGCTCTGGCACTGACAGGGTTAGGGTAAAGGAGCCATCTGAGTCTGAGCGGATGACTCGCGCTGCAATACAACAGCAGCAGTCAAATACCACACACACTCTCTCTTACACATACAAACATATCCACTGACAGACAACTGGCATGACACAGGCTCACTTTTCCCACGCACAAACCCACTTGTGCATGAACACATGAACACACACACACACACACACACACACACACACACACAGACGTGCACACACACCTTCATCAGTTCTCACACATCAATGGTAGCAGGAAAATAAACAGATTATGATCATATTCTTAGTGTGTGTGTGTGTGTCTGTGGGGGAGAGAGATGTGTTGATGGAGGTGTGAGTATGGTGCTAACCCAGATCGTTGTTGTTCATCATCGCATTAGATCCTCTGAGTCGGGGCCCCTGCTGGGTGAAGTGGTAGCCAAACTTCAAGAGTGTGGTGTTCTTCTCCAGCATGCTGGCGATCTCCATCTCCACCTTATTGCCCAACGGCTGACTCTGCAGAACAAAAGAGCTCCTTTTCACTTCTCGGTTCAACACATAACTAGTTCACTTGAGTTTGTGACACGATGGATGATTTCCATTTTGGCACCAGCACCTGGTTGTCGATCTTGAGCTCCTGTAATGTCGAGTTGGACTGCAGAGATACCACGAGAGCCATGATGCCCGCACCGGTGATGAAGTTGGACTCCACATTCAGACTCTTCAGTGTGGTGTTCGCCTTCAGCATGTCTGCCAAGGCCTGAGGACCAGCGACCAGTGAGACATCCATTACAGTACGTCTGCGTCTCTAGGTCTCTGTACTCCAACATGCATGCTACTGTACATCCAATACATGTATTCTGTGTACACATTCTACATCCACACCAAAATTGAATGCAGTCATGTTTTGATCATTCAACCCCATGTGGGCAAAAAATTAACTGAACGAACTGAATGATGAATTGAATGAATATGAAATTGACTGAATGGACATGAAATGAATCAGTCAAATCAAATCAAATCTAAACCTGAAAACATTTTTTTAGTTCCTGTCTCAACCCAGACTGATGGATGAACATGTAATCCTGACTGATGAGGACTTACATGGGCCACAGGATCATTACTCCTAGTTCCCACAATGCTGAAGCGTTCCACCACGGTGTTCTCAGCCAGGGCCTCTGCATACGCCTTCAGTACCGGCACAGGAATGTTCTAAAGTCAAACAGACAGGTGAGCCCAGCCACTTAACACTGGACACTAACAGAGAGAGTCATAGTACTATTTTACAATGTACAACAAATACATTTTAGTACTGATTAGAGTTGTTAACAACTAAAGATCAGAAGTCAAAAACTAATGTCAAGTGGAAGACAAAGTAAGCCAATGTCAGGGTTTCCCGCAGCACTTTGCAGTCAAGGCGGCCGCCTTGGCAAAACAAGCCTGCCGCCTTAACCACTTACTCTGTCCTGTTGTCTTTCATTCCAAACCGTGACCAACGCCAATCCCCCTTCTCCGCAGAACGCATTAAAAAAAAATAAGAAACGTGTCATGAATCGAAAAATAATCAGATTTTATAATCTTTACATGTGATATGCCTCCGAACCAGAGCTAGTGAGCGGAGCTGAGCGGTGCAAATATCTCGCTCCTCGCTCGCAAGAATCAGTCAAATCGCGAACATCCACAGCTCCGTTTAATTGTCAGGTGTGATGAAATCAGGGTTGTGCACAATTCGAATTACAATTCTGCTCCCTGTTTGCTACCTCAATTGAAATGCAAGAGAAATTAAAGAATTGAATTGGAATTTAAGAGCCAGTTTCAGTTCAATTCTGGAATTTTGCACAAGCCTGGATGAAATGCGTTCATATTCCACTTTTTATGTCATAAACGTTGCAGGCCTATGGAAAGGTTTTGTGGTAGGTTTGTCCAATGATCAAGTTGTTGCTTCAATTTGTGTTTTAATTTATGCGACGCACCGATGCTGGGTTCATCCGTTTGGCGCAAGTTTAAAATGTTTAGCCGACTGCGTAATTTGTCATTTTCGTTTTACAAGTTCCACTTTTCATGTCATGAATGTAACATGCCTATGATCCAATATGGTCAATCTATTATCTCAATTGTGTTTTTTTTATGACGCGCAGAAGCTACATTGGTTATGGTTATGGATTTAGCAGACGCCTTTGTCCAAAGCGACACATAAATACAAAACAACATAATAATATTTAAAATTGAACAGGGAACAGATTAAAATGTAGGTCAAATATAGTAAGGAGAATAGTTGTAGTACACAATAATATCAATTCAAGCAATAGCCTAATAAAAAGCAATGTAAAAAAGGGGAAAGGCAATAATAAAACAATAATGTCAATTCAATCAATAATATAAAAACAATGACATGCTAAGACTACATTAAGGAGAATATCAATAATAACAATAATGTCAAATTAATTAACAGCCCAATTAAAATAAAACAACATTATATAAACCATAACACATAAGCGCTTAAACAACTAAGTATATGTTGAATAGGAATGTCTTTAGACCCCTCTTAAACGAGCCAAAACTACCACAGGAACGGAGAGCACTGGGCAGTTCATTCCACCAACATGGAAACACTGAAGAAAAGAGTCTGGAATTAGACCCAGTTTTCATGACTGGTCGACACAACATACGCTCACCAGAAGACCGCAGTGGGCGGTTGGGGATGTAAGGCTTGATTATTGAATTAAAATAACTAGGAGCAGATCTAGTTAGTGTCCTATAGGCCAAAGTGAGAGATTTAAATTTAATTCTGGCTACTATAGGGAGCCAATGGAGAGTAACTAGGAGAGGAGTTACATGTGTCCTCTTTGGCTGATTGAAGACCAGGCGTGCTCCAGCATTTTGAATCAGCTGTAATGATCTTGTTACACAAGCGGGTAAGCCAGCCAATAGTGAATTACAATAGTCCAGCTTAGAGATGACCATGGTCTGAACAAGAAGTTGTGTGGAATCTTGTGTCAGATAAGGTCTGATCTTCCTAATGTTGTAAAGCATAAACAGACATGATTTTGCAATAGAAGCTATATGCTCAGAGAAGTTAAGTCGGTCATCAATTACAACGCCCAAGTTTCGTGCCGATCTAGTTGGGGTCAGTGAAGTTGAGTCAAGCTGGATGTTAATCTGTTGGGGAATAGCTGTTTTAGCTGGAAACACCAAAAACTCTGTTTTTGAGAGATTAAGCTGAAGGTGCCGATCTTTCATCCAGGCTGAAATATCCTTAAGGCATGCAGAAATCCGGTGGGAAACACTAGAGTCATCAGGTGGGAAAGACAGGTAAAGTTGAGTGTCGTCTGCATAACAGTGATAGTCAAATCCATGGGAGCGAATGGTATCACCTAAGGAAGTGGTGTAAATAGAGAAAAGCAAGGGTCCTAATACTGATCCCTGAGGCACACCTGTGGTGAGGTCATGAGACTTAGATACCTGTCCCTGCCAAGACACGTTGAAAGAACGCCCTTTAAGGTAAGATTCAAACCAGTCAAGAGCTTTTCCAGAAATTCCCAGTTCAGATAGTATAGATAGGAGAATGTCATGGTTAACAGTGTCAAAGGCTGCAGATAAATCTAGTAGAATTAATACTGATGACTGAGCAGAGGACTTAGCTACTCTCAATGCTTCAGTCACAGACAGAAGAGCAGTTTCAGTAGAATGACCACTCTTGAAACCAGACTGCATAGGGTCTAGTAGATTATTCTGATGAAGAAAGTCACAAACTTGCTTGAAGACCACTTTCTCCAAAACCTTTGACAAGAAAGGAAGAAGGGAGACAGGTCTGTAGTTCTTCACCTCAGTTGGATTAAGTGTACTTTTCTTTAGCAGAGGTGTAACCCTAGCCTGTTTAAAAGAATAAGGAACTATTCCAGAACTGAGTGAAGCATTAAATACATGTGTGACTGCTGGTAGAACAGCGGGTGAGATAGACTGTAGAAGAGTGGACGGGACAGGATCTAATGGGCATGTTGTTGGACGACATCGTTGAAGCAATTGAGAGACTGCTTCCTCATCAAGAGGAGAGAAAGAGTCAAATGATGCGGTCATACTAACACAAGGCAAAGCCCTCCTTATAGGAGCATCAAACTGAGCACTTATTTTAGCAACTTTTTCAGTGAAAAATGTTGCAAAGTCATTTGCTGACAGTGAAGTAGTTGATGGTGGTGGTGGAGGATTGAGAAGAGATTTGAAAGTAGAAAAAAGTTTTCTACTGTCAGTGGCGCTCTCAATCTTGCTTTGATAGAATGCCTTTTTTGCAAGTGTAACAGTGGATGAAAAGGATGACAGCAAAGACTGGTAGTTACTAAGATCATTTCCATCTCTGGATTTACGCCATTTCCTCTCAGCAGCTCTAAGTTCCTTTCGTACTGAGACTATACTGTTCGCCAGCCATGGATGGCGAGGTTTAGAACGAGTAGGTCTTGAGGAAAGAGGACATGCTGCATTCAGACAAGATGCCAGTGTAGAGCAGAGAGTCTCTGTAGCGTCATTAACCTCAAGTGCCAAGAATGAGCTAGGAGTAGGTAAAGCAGATGTTACTAATGTTGCAAAATGGTCGCTTGAGAGGCTTCTGAGATTACGCCGGAACGAAATTATCGGAGGAGGAGCTGCTGGGTTATCCAGGAGACGCACAGAGAATCTGATAAAGTGATGATCCGATACATTCATGCATTGTTTTGCTCCAGTTGAAAATGTTTCTGCGTAATTTGTCAGCTGTGAAATGCGTTCAATAAATTCCTGTTTTATGTCATAAATATAACATGCCTATGATTGATGCTTGTATGGTGTATCTAATCTAATCTAATCTAATCTAATCTAATCTAAGCCTCTCTTATGTTCAATCAGATTCGCTTTGCCCTCCCGTTCTTTCTGTGCCCACCCATTTGAACATTTCTGGCTACGCTACTGTTAGAAAGGAAACTGATAAGTCAGCGTACTATTCCTACAAAACAACTAGATACTAACAATGTAGAGCAAGAATAACCATGTGGTGGTGACACTGTTCCAGTGAGTAAAGATTCATTTTGGAGGACACATTTTGCGGAAACATGAGGGTGTGCTACGGAGAGCAAAGAAAAACCTGAGCAATTTGAATATGCTTTATATCAAGTAGGCTAAAGTAAAACTTGGATGCTAAGCCTGTATTCTTTTGGCAATTAATCCCGACTGATCCCTTTAGTTTTAGGCTTATGTGTATTAACGTTGCCAAGCTTGTTTGTTGTTGCACTATCAGTGTTGCAGTCTTTTAAAATAAATGTTCTGAGTGAAATATATTGCCGTTGCTCTTAGTTCTTTGGGACCGGGGAGCTAATTTGACCGGAGGAGCGGCTGAGTATACAGCCACCTGCTCTCAGCGCAGTGGTGACTTGCTTTTTAAGATGGTGAGCGTAAACGAAGGAAAGCCCTCTAATCGGACGCGCAAGACTGACAATAGACGGGCCTAGGCCCGTCCAGGCCCATCCGTGCCTACGCGTATGCTTTCTAAATTATTTAGCTAACTCCATCAACGAACTTAGGCTATATGGCCAATATCTTTGAAATGTAACGGTCTTGGTTTTATTAGGAAGACAGTTGGGCATGCCTCAGACTCGTGGTGTGAGCGGTATCGGAGCGGTATCGGAGCGGAACAGAGCGGCCACTCCGGCTTCTAAATTAAAAATTATTTATTTTGGGAAGCTGGTTATTTATTTAATATGTAGTGTTATATAATAAATGGTAAATGTACAGAGTCTGTAGTGTATCGCACAAACAAGACGCCAACGTGCACACCCTCCCACCCCACCCCATGCTCAGACGGCAACCGATACCAGACCCCCGACCTACCACCTTGACACACATTTCCTGCGGGAAACCCTGCATAATGTATGTAATGGTGACTGCATCTTACAGATTTAACACATTTTCTATTCAAAGTATAACCAACTGTGGAGTGTGGTAATCTGGGCTTGGACTGCCACAGAGATGCTCTGTGCTGAACATTGCTAAAGCTTTGGTCATCTGAGAAAGACACTCCACAAAAGAGCCAGACAAACTTCAGTCATTCGAGGGATTAACTGTATCTGCATTGACAAAGACTGTAATTATGTGGTAAAGCACCTTGATGTTGTTCAGGTTGACTTCTAGCAGGTCAGGGTCATTGCTCTGGATTCTCTGAAGGGTTTCTTCTACATTAGTGTCATTAGGCTGCTCATCAGGCACTGGTTTATACTGGGTACATTGGATAACACCTGTAACACACACACACACTTAGACTGAAACAGAATTTCAACTGCAGGGAAAAACTGTTGTTCCCTGGAGTTCATTTTTCCAGACTGGCTTGCTCCAGTCCTGTCTCCCCCATGCACATAATCTTTGTCTTGTTTAATAGCAAGGGGTGTGATACAATTCAAAGGCTGACACTACAAAGGGTGTCATTTATTACAACGAATGTACACAGGACAGCCAATGCCTTTGTATGCCTACAATGCTCATAAACACAGCATGTGAATTTATGGCGCTCATTTCCCATGTCCCTAACATGGCCAGATATAACAGCTCTAAGCCATTAGGGGTCAGATCTTTCTCTAGGCAGTGGGTTTGCTATGCACAGCGGGTCATATGCAGCACAATCTCTCTTAACCAAGGAATTTGGACGAGCTCTGGTCTTGTAATTGCTAAGAGGGACTGGAGTAATCTGTGATTGTTTAAGACCTGTTTGTGACACGCTAATGGTGATGGGCCCAGAGGAACAAACCATTGAGCCTTTGTTTGTGATTTGCTCTGACTTACGTTATGATCTATTCATGATTGGCTGACCATTGGTACCAGATTGTCTGAGATTATTTGTGCGTAACTTACTGTTTAGACCCTGTTTGTTGACAATGGTGCTGCTAGCCAAAGCCTCGTAGTACTGCTGGTTACTCATCAGAGTGTGCATTCCCAAAATGGCTGCGGGAAGAAAAGAAGTAAAAGATAAGAGGGAGAGGAAGGGATAAAAACAGACTCATTAGGGAGAGCACAACCAGGCACTGATTAAGAGAGAAAGAGAGAGAGAGAGAGAGAGAGAGAGAGAGAGAGAGAGAGAGAAAGAGAGGAAGAGAGAGAGAGAGAGAGAGAGGAAGAGAGAGAGAGAGAGAGAGAGAGAGAAAGAAAGAAAGAGAGAGGGAGAGAGAGAGAAAGAAAGAAAGAAAGAAAGAGAGAGGAAGAGAGAGAGAGAAAGAAAGAAAGAAAGAAAGAAAGAAAGAAAGACAGAGAAAGTACAATTACAAGAATAAAAGGAATAAGGAATAGAAGACGACAACAGAACCCTGGAGGCGTCATTGCAAGATAGTTTTTGGTGTATATCCAGAACTACTATTTACTATTGTTTTATAATTGAGCACACAATCTAATAAAATGAGAGCACCATGTAGTAGAACAGGCACACAATACACTACATTGTGCACACACACTTTAGACAAATGAGCGCACAATTTATACAAATATCTGCCAATGACACCTCCTGAGCGCCGTAGAAAACAAAATGAGGGCAAAAGAAAAAACGCGGAAAGGGAAAGCCAGTAACTAGGATGAGAAAACAGTTTTGAAGTAAATGTTTTTCTAAAAAGTTGGCAGAAGGTACTCATACAGTATGTCATTTCCCAACACATTCAATAAAGCAAACCTAGATCAAAGCAGCCATAAGCATGTAGACAAATCATCTGGCCACAGACAGTGCAAACTTGCTGATCAGTCACCACAAGGTTAGCATACACAGATAAGCATCTCAATCTGTGTTCAACATTTAGAAAGTGGAAAAGATAAATGCTAACAAAAACACGGTTCATTGCAGGATTGTGTCATATTTACAAACTACATATCTTATTTCAAATGATAACACAATAAGTCCAGGCTGTCGTGTGAGGGATAACAGCCACCGAGGTGCCCTGATGTACGGAATTAATGGATTAAGGTGGAGGCGGTTCCTCCATATATTAGGTGTATATTTGTAGTGTATGGTGTCCCAATATACAGAATTAATGGCTCCCCTACCCACCATTCAGAAAAGAGTATTTCTTCTCCCCGGGGGATAAATAGTATGACTATCAATCTCCTCAATTACCCAAAAGTGAGTTAAGGACGTTCCTGAGGACTATTTATAGCACCAAATAGTTCCTCTAGTCTTTCTGCTTTTGGAATCATATCTATAGAAACAAACAGTTCCTCTAGTCTTTCTGCTTTTGGAATCATATCTATAGAAACAAACAGTTCCTCTAGTCTTTCTGCTTTTGGAATCATATCTATAGCACCACAGTTCCTCTAGTCTTTCTGCATTCTGGCTTTCTATGCCAGTGTTGCACTGTGGTGGGATCCTATCTATATACATTTTTACAGGCAAAAATCATAGCTGGATTTCATCTGTTTTGGTTAACACTGCAAAAAATAAAATGTAAGTGTTACTAATCTTATATTAAGATAAAAAAAATCTAGATGGTATTGTTTTTAGTATAAATACACTTACTTAACGCTCTCTCGTAAGATCATTTTGACTTAATTTAATAGGAATTTGACTTATTTTAAGTCTTAATGTACAAGCAGCCAAATTTGATGTTGCTGAACGCACTGGCAGCCAAATATGCTTGTTTTCTGGAGAAGATGTCTTAAGTCAAACTCTTATTAAACTAAGTCAAATGATTTTACGAGAAAGTGCTAGGTAAGTCTCTTTTGATCTTAAGACTAATAACACTAGGTTAGATAAGCAGTTTTTACAGTGCCTTTTGAACACTGTAGAGGTTGCTTCCAGAGACCAACATGCAAAGCAAACAACCATGGCAACAGCATTACATCAAGTTGAAGGCAATCAGAACTACGAGTTCCTTCTCCTGGTAACTCATCAAAACAGTGAGCAACAAATGTAGTACTTCACATTGCAAGAAGGTAAACATTCTTAATCATGACTTGCCGTAACAAAGTCCATTTTCAAAGGAACAGTGTGGCAGTGTTCAGCACAGAGAGTAAACTGTTGGATTTATAACTCCAAAGTTATGGGGCTATGTAGTTTCATTTAAATGTTCGAGACTCAATGAAAAGCCAGCCACACAGAGAGGCATTGAAAGTATACAGTACAACTGGACACTGAGGGTTTAAGAACCACCTCGCCAACAATTTGAAACACAAAGCTTTTTTTAGTCTCCTCTCTTCCATTTTACCCTTTTTGGTATCCGTGTTTTCACTTTTCAGTGAGTCATAGTCAGGAAACAAATACTCGTTAGCCAAGAAGACATGCAGCCAGGAGAACATCAGGGCACACTCCAACATGCAGGCCGAGAAGCATGGCAATATTTGATACGCATTATGTCAGAGGGAAGCGTAACGTGTCCATATCTAACACCAAAGACAGACTTCAAATGAAGAGTTACCGCTCTGCCAATGTTTGTCAAGGAGCACAGGAAGACTTGAGATTGCCCTGGATCATAAGAAACTATGTTAGTCTTTAGGAGACTTTTAATTAATAATATTACGGCAACATGACTACTAATAACTATGACCATGACTATTATAAACACTGCTCAAGCTGCCATTTTCAGTAGTACACACTTAGCATTTTTTTTTGTCAAATGTTCACATAAGAGTAATACAAATGCAGGCCAAACATTGATATTGCTACAATTTCAGGCGCACACCCCTTGTCATCTTGTGCTCATCAAAACCAAATCCTAGGACCTTCCACAAGCACCAACGCCACTATGTGCCTTTATGCACTTTAGAGGAGATGTTAATTACTGCAGTGGGAGGGCGGAGGGTCCTCTGTGGGTTAGACGCGGCCTGGTGACCGCCTGGGAGACGGAGAGGGATGGACAGGATGGAGATGGAAAGAGTGGAGATGATGGAAGGATGAAGGGCACATGAGAAGGAAAGGAGCACTGAAAAGGTAAACACATACACACCCCACACACACACACGGAACACATGAACATATATACACACACAGGGGGCATAGAGTTAGGATGAAAAGGGATCATGGTGGAAAGATTGGTCATCAGGATATACAGCCATTACATCTTGTGCACACCAGGACTCTTTATAATGATTTACTCTTCCTACCAGCTATGTCGCACAGCTCAGCATCACTGGCGTTTGCTAAGGCTTCTTCCAGCTCTGGTTCCAGTGTCACGTTCTCAAGGATGGGGTCTACCACCTTCTTCTTAGGCACCCAGGCTTTCCCTAAGGGATGCACAACATAGACAGATTTCATTCAGGCACATTCACAGAACTTAACTTCTTATTTAAATGAACTCATAATATTTCATAATTAAGGCCTGTCAGCACATCCTGATGCTTTTGTTTAAAAAGAGCAAATAAGTCAAATATAATAATGCAGTGGAATGTTCAAGAGCATAGAGGCATACAAATCAGTCTCGACTAAACAACATGATCCGTCTAACATTGTGTTTGGGCTGCTCAATCACATATCAGTGTCATCATGCATCAACGCATACTCCTTAGCACTGTGAAACACTCAATTATTGCCTAGAAATGGTGTGAAATGGCCAGACGGCCCACAATGTCCACCCATTAGACCAGCCTGGTCCAGTGTGGAGCTTGTGGGCCATGTGAGGGCAGTGGTGGTGTTTGGTCAGTTGGCAGGGCCCACAGGTGGGGTTTTTTTTGGAGGGGGGGGGGGGGGGGGGGGGGTCCCCACAGAGGTCCAGCCCTGCAGGACAAATGGACTGAAGGCCGTCTAGTGTTACAGACAGACATCTGTGGCATCCAGCAAACAGCGTCATGCAGTCCCACTCTCATAGCTGTGGATTATGCAGATGACCACAGAGAGGTGGGCGGAGAGAGTGAGGTCATGGAGCGCACATAGAGAAGGGCGGGCAGTGGGAAGGTCAAGGAGGGAGGGAGACAATGGAGGACGCAGATCAGCACGACTGGCCATGACAAGGGAGGGATGGCCAGCAGGTAAGAAATGTGAAGGTGAGCAGAGGAGGAGGCTGGACGGCTCTTACATCTGACATTACTGTTCAGAGATGGGATGCAGACGTTCGTTTCAGGATGACTCACTCCAGTATGAAAGCGTGGTGCTCTCCGTCACCAGTGAGAGTTAGGGTCATGCATTGGATTTGCAATGCACATACAGTAAGTGTGATTGCTTTCATGTACAGTAGGCTCACCTCTCTTTTCTCCTGTGAAGGGAACCAGGTCCTCCTTGTCTGGGTGCTCTTTGGCCTGCTTCTCTAAGTGAGCCAGTAAGTCATCTCTCTGGAAGGTTCCAGTAGGAGCTTTCTTGGTCTGGTCCTTTTGTCTGTAGCCGGCAGGCAGCAAAGCATTCTGTTGACAAACAATATCAGCTTAATCCAGTGACCAAAACTGTTACAAACTATCAGTTACAGTTCTAATCTAATCAAATCCAGTTAGTTTACACTCTAATAGAGGCATTAGTCAAATATCTGTAATTCCCCAAATAAAAACCCATCCCCACAAACTTAAAAAGACATGGAAGAGGAGAGATGTAAAGCAAGCTAAAAATAAACAGGTCTCCAGTCAACTCCATATCACCAGTGGAGTCTATAAGTGCTCCTAAGAATACCGTCAGAGTGCACAGTCAGATAAAGTCAGACATATGACAGAGGTTTACAGCAGATGATAAAGACATGCCAGTAACACAGTCCATGCCATTAACACGGTCCACTGACAGACCTCATGTGAAGTTTAAAAAAGACTTATCAGTAGGCCACTGCACAGCATAAAAGAACTAAATACTGTATAACAAATAGAATAAAAACAACAACAACTAAATTAAAGTAATAGAAATTCATACATATATGACGTTCATGTTTCAGTTTGGGTGAAGGTCTGGCATGAAGCAGTGCAGTGTGCATGGAAAACAGGCAAGTGGCGGGCTGGGTCTGCTGGTACACTGCTGACAAAACTTTTAACACTAGGCTTCTACTCCTCATCACTTCCTAGTCACTTCCCACCCCCGCACAAACCAAAACAGACACTCCGTGCACAGCACTGGGGAAAGCAGATCCCTGCCAGATTAACCTTTGAGAAATGAGAGCCCAAACAGTGGAGGAGTCACAAGCCCACTTTAAAACAGTTTGCATTTGTTTCACACTTCATGGTCTGTCATTTGGCAGTGCTGCTCGTGGCTAAAGAGCAAACAATAAGACCATGGCTAAGTGTCGTGGTGTTAATGATCTAGGACAAGAGGACCAGTTTACTTGCAATGCCAAACTTAATCTAAAACCTCACACAAGCCAAGAAAGTGAACACTCAAATTGAAAACCTTGCATTAAAGAAAATACATAGAATAGCAATGTTACAAGTAAAAAATAAATGACATCAACTACAAAGCATATCATTTCCCCCAGTCCACTCAAGGCATGCTATAAGTGTGTGTGAGAGAGTGCAAGAGACACAGGGGGAAAGCACAAGAGGGCAAAGCTCTGAGCTCCAAGCTGCTGGGTGGCCAGCCGAGGCCCTGCTAGTACTCACATCAGGGTCCAGCTCCTCCAGCTCATCCTCCAGCCTCTGCAGCTCCTCCTCAGACAGCTTCTGCAGCAGCTCATCCTCGTCCACATCCCGGTACTTCTCCATCTGTTTCTGCAGGGCCATGCTTGGAGCAGTGTAGAGCCAGTTAGGGGCACAAAACCAATGACTACCCTCTGGCACAACACCGGCAGCAGACTGCCCAGACCAGCTTGAGTAGGGGAGGGGGAAACCTGGGGAGTGCCGAGAGCAGCGCTGAGATCCCACACAGTTTTGGATCACACGTCTGAATCTGTTTGACAGACAAGTTTTGATGTTCGTGGAACTTTGCTGTGAAGTTATGCAAGTCTAATGCTTGCAACATGTGAATTATGAATGCAAGTTACAGTAGGTCTTATACATCCTTCAGGCAGTAGGACTAGTGTTTACTTACTGGTAATTCTATATGTCCCTGCTTAACTCACACCCCATTACACACACACATTTTATTTTCTATTTTGAAATTAAGGTTTGTTTGTCTGGCTTTTTTAGAAATAGATAAGAGACAGTGAGTGAGTTTATGGGGAGGGAGCTACCCTCCATGTAATGCAAGGAGAGCCTAATGCCATACATTAAGCCAAACTGCTGCATTAATTAGTCAAATTAGTAGTTTAGGAAATATTGAAAATCTACAGAATGCATTCAAGACCACTGTTGAGCATTGAGCTATATTCCTATTTACTTTTCACTTCAAACGTGCATAGCCTACATTTTAAAATGGCAAGCTCAGTCAGAACCCCTATATTTCAGAAAGTAAAGGTGGCAGAGAATACTTGACGCACTGGCCTATGAATGCATATGCCTTCCAAATTGAGCTGCAATTTATGTTGTATGTCTACTCCAGGTGAAGGCATAGGATATCCAGTACTTGAGACTACCATTTAAAACTGAGTTACGACCAGTGAGTGCGATTCAACGCCAACAAACTGTCTAACATATAAACTAAGAACCTGATCTAGGCTGTAAAAGTTCAGTCAAAAACTTAATTTTACTTCTAATGTTTCTATGCGTAAACTTTAACGCTGGCGTTATTTGTCCAAAATCACTATGAAACAAATAATATATCGCTGTTTGCCGCCGAACAAAGGTTATATTGGAGTCACTTACCACCGCCGCTGCTTGTTCCAGGCTATTTATAGATAGCGGGTCCCGCTTAGTGACAGCTGAATAGTTTGACCAGATATGGTTCCTTTTCGTTGCCGGCAGGTCACACAAATGTAGCGCTTCATGTAACAAACAAGTAGTTTTCTAGACACACAAATGAAACCGTTCTACTGAAAGAATACGCAAAAGTACTAAACATTCACAGTCAGAACGTTATCGACAGAGGATTTCCCTCAAGTTGGCAGTGTCCCATACAGCGGCAGGCAAGTCGGGAAGTTGTATCTACAACGACAAAGTACCCCTGAGAAGAAGTGTACTGCCCCTCGTACTCGCGTCAGTCAAGTGATGTCACCATCTCATACGTACTCACGATAGGCTACTCTACGTTGGGGATAACTAGCAAATCTGAAGACTTCTGGATAGAAAGAAAACATTAACATTCAACCTAGGCTACACCTTAAAACTCGACACACGAATGACATTTCTGCAGCATATGTTGGTTTGGTATTTAATACAGATAGTACGGATGTTGTAATACCAAAGAGGGCAACATGGAATATTTTACTAAAAACAGATATGGTCAACAGGTATCATCTCTCACCACTAACTCAACATTGCGAAAGTGAAATACAGACAAAACGAGAGCAAACAAAGTGCTAAAAAATAAGGACACACATTAAACAACTTAATTACTGTTTTGATACAAAAATAAAACCCAAAATCAAATATTTTATGGAACCAAGTTCCTTCACTTAGTAAACACACACACAAAGAAAAAGAATAATAAAGTTGAAGTTAATTTTGCGCAAAATGATGACCTGTTCCAAACTTCAGGCAAACAAAGAATCACAAACCAACAGAATTGTAACATCAACATCTGAACATAATGGTGTGCATATAATGCATGTTGCCCTCATGGTAGCAGTGTTCCTGGCCACTGCCTTCCAGGGGTTAAGGGTTTATGCAGCTTTGCTGAGCTCATCCAGGAACTCCGTCATGAGGTTGTGCACCCAGATGTCCCTATGGTCCTGTGACGTGTCTACGAGGTAGACAGTTATCTTCCTGTCCCAGGGGCAGGCAGCATCCTGCACGGCTTCCACCCGGGCCACCAGCGGCCTCTTCTCCACATGGTTACGGAACACCATGGCAGCCTCCTCAGACCACGGGCTCTGGGTCACACCTGACACCAGGACAAGTAGGCAGGAAAGCAAAGAATAAGGACAAAACACAAATAAAAACAAAGAGTGACCAACAGAAAGGCGAAGCTAAAAGTTCTCTTCAACTAAATATATATTGGAACATGCTAGCAACATGTTAAATAAATCAAGTTGCTATTGTGGTCTTGAATTTATCCTTTATAAATCACATAATAAAACTGAGCATCCATTAACTACATTAATTCTCAAAATGTCCAAAGCCTTGATGACCACAGAAGCATCTGTGCTGTTCCTACCTGACAGCTCAGCAGTGATAGCCTGGAAAGGCAGCTGTCTGAACTCATTGATGAGCGGTCGGAGCTGACTGCTGCTCACCAGCTCGTGCTTGCCGTAGTCCAGCTCATACAGAGACACCAGCCCATTGGTCAACACCCCCTTGACCAGCACACGATGCCAACTGCAGACACACAACATCCACAGGTCATCGCCTAACCTGCCAACTCTGAAGCTGATGATACATGGGGCAACTTTTTGAGCAATGTTGCTGGGCAATGTTCCTCATTATTGTGGTTCTGGCATGTTCTCATTGATATTGTGCAACAGTTTCTTTTCTGGAGAACTTTAATCATCAGTAAGCAAGTTATGATTATCCAATCAAAATAAATGGAACTGGTTATGTGGTTGCCCAGCAACATTGCTCAAGAAGTTGCCCCACGTATCATCACCTTGAGAGGCCAGGGGTTAAACAGGCAACCCTCCTCAACAGGGCAGGGATCACGCTCCATGGAATACCACTCACATGCGCTCTTCTCTCGCTTGCTTAACCTAGTGTCTTTTCATTTGAGTGTTCTGACCAGCAAAGACTGAGCAAAGAATCCAACAAATGAATGAACTGCATCATAGTAAATCCACAAGGCAAGACCATCGAAACTTGGAAATCCCTGACTCATACACAATACATAACAGAATTATGAATTCTCTTAATATAGTTGTTTATCACTTTGTTTCTAGATTATATCTGTTGCCAATCTTCCTGCTATTTTCAAGAAAATTACTTGGCTTTCTTAAAAAGGCCTGCACATAAATCTCTATAGTCAAGAGGTCATGTGCATGATGAACATAATCTGTCAAATTCAATAATGTGGGCTTGAAATGTAAGGCAGCTAAAATCAGACCTCCATTTTAAACTTACATTTGCAGTTTGTTAATTAGTTTTATTTACCGTATTTTCCAGACTATAAGTCACACTGTTTTTCATAGTTTGGCTGGTCCTGTGACTTATAGTCAGGTGTGACTTATATATCAAAATACATATAATTTAACATGTTGTTAAATGTTTAATTCCTGCTGGCTGACATGAATCTTCGGTGGCCCCGAGGTGCAAAACACAATCGCAAATCGAAAACCACAACCGCAAATTGAAAGCCACAACCGCAAATTGAAAGCCACAACCGCAAATTGAAAGCCACAACCGCAAATGGGAATCACAATAACATTAACAAATTCTCACGAACTCCCATACGGTAGGTGGCAGTATACATATGCGTTGTAGTAGGCCTATGTGATTCCTATTAGTGTAATAAAAATTTACATTTATTATAGGAATCACATACTACAACACATACATACCAACACGATCAAATTTGTGACTACAGTTTTGTTTTAGCATGGGCTTCCTCCGTAAAAGAGACTAGCATTTAAAACCACATAACTTTCAGTGCCCGCCGGCGGGACGGTTACCCACCTCCCCCCAACATTCTAAATCAATTGTATGCACCATATTGCTATGTAGCATAGTAATGTTATACACCATTTCAAAGCTTTGACTCTTGGGAATCCAAAAATGACAACTTTTTTCATGTACAATCTGTATAGTGCTTTACATTCTTAGATTAATCCTATTATGTCTCAATTAAATTTGATCCAAAATGCCCCCCTCCCCCCCTTCCGCTTTTGGTGCTACCCTGACTTCTGGCTGCAGTGTAGCTGCAGCACAATAAGTAGATGCAACATATTGGGTACTGAACTATTCACAAGAATCCATAGAAATTGAATCTTCATGTTGTGTTATCCAATATTAGTTGTACAGATTTATAGGCCATCTTATACACACTCATTGAACCAACAAAGTAAATGCAAAAACAGAGACATTTTTGTAATCATTCCATATTTAGTGTAGTCATTCCATATCAGAACCCCTGAAGTATAATCCAAATACAAGCATGAAACCTCAAAGTGTTACCTTTCATTTGAGACCAGGATTATGCTTCTACACAAAGGGGTTCATGTGCAGTAAGCATTTGATTGTCAGTATGCATTTTGGATAACAAAAAGTCCTATGGGGAGTAACCATAGGCATTTTACAAAACGCATGGGCATACCTTGGCAAATAATAGTCTAAAGCACTCATATTTTCATTCTATATTGATCTACTTTTGCACACAACTTCACAAGACCTGTTGCTAGGGCTCAGTTGTGTTTCTAAGGGATATCAAGAGACCTGGAGGGCTGAAATGTGGTCAGTTCAGAGATGCTTGTAATCCGGCAGAAAGAAAAAAAAAAACTATATTCTAGCCTCTGTAACTCTTTGTGAGTACATCACACATTTATTTTGACTGTTTCCTAAACTAGAGGTTCTCAGCTTTCTATAGGAGGTCCAACATTTGATGGTAGGCCCCAGAAGAGGTGGGAACAATGCCCTTGTAAATAGGCACAGTGCAATTTCAGGCAAGAAATTCTTTGAGAGTTATGCTGTTAACCTCACAGCCTGCGGTTAAAATCCACGGACGTCTTGGCTTTATTTGTCAACAGTCACTCTTAACAGCCGCCAGTCTTTGATAAGACGTGAAATATACACTGGAATTTTGTTTCTTTCTATTACACCTGCCAGGGAATCTGTGTTATGTGGCTATGCTGCTGCTTAGCAGGTAAACACGTTTAAATGGCACAGCTAACGTTAATTTGTTTGAGTTTTCTCCCCAACGTTTTCGGTAGTAGCCATTGTTCACTGATCTGAGCTAGTGAGTTACCTAGTAATGCGTCGCAGGGAGAATAAAAAAGTTTGAAAGTTTTCTAACATCTCTCCAGTCTAACTCATAGTGGGCTTGTAAGTTAAATCGTAACATTACCTACACAGTAACCCCATGGTAATGCGAGTGATCATAATAAAATATAAAACGTGACATGTAAGTCCTTCAATAAATAACTAGGCTTATGAACTCATAAACATGAACAGCATTTTGTCATCGTTGTAATTCACCATGCTGTGAGTACAGCATTAAGATGCTAGGCTAAAGACCTCAATATGATATTCAGACAGACAGAAGCACCGGGGAATAGCTGTGCTCATCATGTCAGAAAACAGCAATTTGAAAAGTGATCATGCATCAGTGCGAGCTTGGTTTGACACTCTGGGGATAGGGATTTTACCAGGGGCGCAGGAGATATTTTGAAAGTGAGGGGGACCAAATTGTGAACACAAACCCATAATTAGAGATGCACCGATAGATTGGCTGGTGACCGGAATTGGCCGATTTTCACGTGATCGGCCATGACCATGTCTTAGACATCCGATTTTATGCCGGTCAAATGCACTCGCCCGCTGCAACTGTAACAACACCCAGCTGAGTTTGCAAAGTTTGCTAGCAACCAGGCCAATACTCAGGGCTGGACGTAGGGCTACACAGAAAGCACTAATAGGCTATTGAGTTTTTCTATGCAGCGAACGCTGTGCTTTGCCATATTGCGTGGAATTTACTAAGCTGTCACTTTCGACCATAAACTTGCCAGAATATTAAGATAATACCATTAATTGTTTTCAAAAATGTTTTTGATAAAAATGGTCAAAACTGTGAGATGAGCACAACGCCAGATCTGCCCTCAGACCAGCTTCTTGCTATGTGCAATTCTACTTTTATGTATTTATTTAAGATTTATTTCACACTATTTGGGCCAATGGTAGAATACTCTAAAAGCAACATGGGATGTTGATATTTTATGAAGCCATGAAGGAATCATCATGCCTATGATCCAACCATAGACTATGTGATCAAATAGCCTAGTTAAGGCCTATACCTAAATTGTCTGGTATAAACCAAATCAACTCTCCACTATGTATGTGTTTGCAGTTAATATTTATGGAACGTTAGAACATGTTGGCTTAACAAGTTACCAGTCCAGAACACAGAAAATTGCAACAGAAAGTTGACTTTATAATCAACTACTATTTGTTCCAACAGCATATAAACAAAGCATTTATAAAATGTAAAAAAAATTAGGGCTGTCAAAATAACTGATGAATTTCGATTAATTAATTTGAGAAAATATAACTGATTAAAAAAAATAACGCAGATTAATCGATTCTGTATGATCTTTGACCCAGAGCCGTTCTAGTCAGTAACCATTAGAAAGTAAAATCAAGGAGAAGAAAATGTGCTGCCTAGATCATTGATTGGAACATTTACTTTTAAAAAACGGTCTGCCCATTCAGAAAAATCAAGGGAAAAAATATATTCACATATATGCAGCTACATCCAGCTTATATTTAATACAAGAATGTATATATGCAAGTATATGTGGGACCCAGCAATGTAACATATATGTGGATCTCTTACATAAACATATAATGGTGAATATATTCAATTAACTTATTTGCACACAGGCAGTGATGGGTGGGGTTTACAAAAAAGGCTACCTTCAACTTCAAAATACGTCACTACCAACGTACTCTAAGGTCGTTGGAATAACGGTTAAAATGTTTGCAGCTTTTTCACTACATAAGCATAACTAATAGCTACTACTAGTCCAAATGTAAAACGTTTGCTCTGGTTAAGTGGATTGGCGGGGAGTATGAGGGCAAAAACCAGCATTTTGCCGACTGACTGCATTAGTAAACCTAACGTTAATGAGGAAGACTTTTTCAACGGCTCTGTAACGTTATGGGACAACATCTTGCTAGAAACTATGTGGTGGAGGGGAGAAAGGCAGCCAAGAGGTAGTTGGCCGGTTTTCGAGGCCATGGTGGTCCAAATTGCTGGTAAGTAGATCTTCATTGTATGCTAAATTGCTTTCATAAAACATTTGCAGAAGTTAATGTCCGAATTAAAATGGTATTATTGGTGGAAGCTGGAAGCTAACCTTTGCTACTTTCTGCAACATTAACGTTAGCATAAATTAGCCAGCGCTAGCTTTATTTTTTTACACCTGAAAGGGATTTGAAAAATAAATTGACAAACGTTTGGACAATTAATGAAAACGACTTGTAATGACAGAGTGAAATACCAATTTAACCTGTCTCCCGGCCATATTTGGTAGTATATTTGCCTCTGGCATGTAGATTGATAGGCATATAGAAGCCAACTTATGATTTGTCATGCAAGACAGAAAATGTAACGGTTAACATTACTAGCCTAAGGTGTAGACATTCTATGCACTGTGGTTTAGCTAGCTAGCTGCTATTGTTGCATCATGGACAACACTTAGAGCTAACATTAGCTTTTTTTTTTTTTTAGATAGGATGTAATGTGGTAACGTTATGTGCTGGAGAGTATTAGAGTGGACGTGTAGAAATTGAAGACACAAGTACTGTGCTTAATTTCATGGAAATGGTATTGCAAGTAATGTGTTTTGTTTTTGTGCACTATCAAACTACTTTGTCATGCTTTGTGCACTGACATTCTTGCAAAACCATTCACACCCATGCTAAATTATGGAAATGTAAAAGTTGAATTGTATTGAAAAGGACCATGTATGGTCATGTAGTGCATTTGAGCACTGACACCCCTTTTTTTTTAAATTTTAGAGAGGCAACACTCGAAAGATACATCAAGGACACCGGAGGATGGACCAGAAGACCCGAGACCAAGACGACCCAAGCCCAACCCATAGTATGCTTCACTGACAAATGTTGATGCTTCATGATTACATAGACCAAAGGCAATCAAAAATTAATGTTTACTTATCAATATAACTTTTTTGTTAAAGGTCTATTTTCGAATGCAGAACATAACCTTTTGTTTCTGAGAATTTATACATTTGTTTGAGTAGTTTTGATCTTTTGAATGACAAGAAATTAGCTTCAAGCTACTGGGGACACAAAGTGAACTGAAAATATACCTTTCCAACCATATCTTTCTATGATGGTTGGTACAGCTTCCCTACAGTCTCAGATAGCAGTCTCGGATGGGAGACACTTCATGAGTGGGAATATCCCAGGACATTACATATTACGCGAGTATACCCTTTACCAACGCCACTCTCATTCATGCTGTATATTCTGTTCACTTGCAGGTTTCAGAGAAGGTTGGTAGAGCTCTCTATGAGTGTGAGCTGTGGGAGATGACCAAGAACTGACAACCACCTACAGAAGAGGTGGCGATAATGGCTCTTCAAGAGGAGGTTGTGAGTCTGAAGGCTTTTATTCAACAAGGTTTGTAGAGGGTTTTCATACAGATGTGAACTTTTACATTGAAATGTACATGTTTAACTTTAATGAAATAGCAGCTTCTTGGTTGTACAAGTTTAGTAAAAATTTGAGGATGAAACTAACTTTTCCTTTCAGTGTGTATCTGTGTGCTTCTCTCTTCTGTGTATATAATATATATTAGTTGTGTCGTCTCATTTAAAAGTGTTAGGCTGTCTGTGTGGACTGTTTCCCATTTTCGCCTCACCATCATAGATCTTTTCTGTGTTAGTAAACTGTAACTATTTGAGGTCCTAATTGATTGTGCTATTTTTTAGGAGGCACTTAGAGGGAATGCCTGGACCCTGAGAGGACTAGATAATTTGTGAGTTTATTTTATTTGTATGTCTTTCTTTCCAACTCACTTTGTATTTATCTCCAATTATCGTGATAACACAACAGTGTTTCTGCACTTCAGCATCTGTATTTGTGTCACTAATATTTTGCATGTTCTATTTGTATATGTTCGGTCTTATTCAGAGGCCACCCTGAAGCAGTTCCCAGACCAGACACTCACTCCAGATTGCTGGACCAGGCAATAAATGCCAAAGTGACAGAACTGAGGTTCCACAACAAAAACAAAGATTTTCAATAAAATAGAATAAAAGATAACAGAAGTGTTGTGTGTTTCTTCCTCTTTATACTGATACTATGGTTAATTTTAAGTAAACACAATAGTGAAATATTTAATGATCAATGTGGAAAATATCAAACCATAGTAGAATATGAACTATATTAGAGAAATATATGTCTGAAATATATAGATCATGTGATCAGAATCTTCATCAAGGGTCATGTGATCATGCTTCTTACTGCCATATATTTAAATAGATTTAATTATATGCATAAAATACAAGAAAGTGGCCAATATTGAATATTTACTTATATTTTGAAATATATTGATACATACATGGAAATATATGTATTTCACATAGATGTAAATATATTTATTTAACATAGATGTGCTTATACTGGAATATGTTCAAGCTGCATATATGTGAATATATTATTTTTCTGTATGGGTGATGGTGTTGATAAAAATAAAGTGTTGATTAAAATAGTCCTCTGCAATGTCTGTCCCCTAGGTTATATCTGTGGAATGAAATGCCTTGTATGTAAAATAAAACTTCTTCCCTTTGCCATTTTGAATTTATTTCCTCAGCATATTAGGTCGTATAGATTATTATGGCCATTATTTGAACAATGAAAATAATAATAAAAGAGTTTTTGAACTTTAATGTCACTAATGCTGATTATTCAATGATTCATTTGAATTTAAATATTTAAAATACTTTAAACAGCAAAACATTATATATGCGATTAATTTAGATTAATTAATCACAGAGTATGTAATTAATTCGATTAATTTTTTTAATCGATTGACAGCCCTAAAAAAAAATACTGTTACTCTAGTAACTGTACCACATTATCCCAAGCGTCAAAGAGCTGTCTGTGACAGGCAGACGTGACACCGCTAAATTCTCAGCTTGTTTATACCCAACACTGAACGCGTAAGAACGCTATAGGCCCATCACTCTGAGGTGTGGTAGCCTGCTCTCTGGGATGTAGGCACCAAGGTAACTGACGTATCCAATTTGTGTCTTGAAATTATGTTTGAAATAAATGTCTTAGAACAAAAACGTTGGGTAAAGACTTGTATTTTATAGTTAGGCTAGTAGTGAAAACGAGTTGATCAGTAGGCTAGTTGAGTTTGTTATCAATAAACATAACAGCTAATGTCATGTTGAGCAGGAGACTATAGAATATTAGAATTTGTAATAATTCAGTGGAAATGCATGGATTCCAGTTGCCGCTACTGGAAGAAACTGGAATCCATGCATTTCCACTGAATTATTTTTGGAATCTGATCCCTTATCATACCTGTTCATTCTTACTCGTTGCTCGACTTATCGTGACTAAATTCAAGATGGCTGCAAACTCTAAACTTTGTGAAGATACTGTCTGTATAAATCTTCTTGTAAGTAAACTACCAGTGCTTTTTCAAAGTTCTCAATGTCTCGTTTTAAATGTCAGGGCCCTCGGAAGTCTACCAATGAAGTGTGGAGATACATTGAGCCTCGTAAATGGGTGTAAAACAGTGATTTATTTGCATGGCTAGCCCGATGCCAAAGCACCACTATTGAAAAAGCTGTTGGTAGCATCGGCTAACTAGCGCCAGATTTTGGAGTGCAGGGGACAAGCCGAGATGGGCTATGAGACATACGTTCACACTCGGTATCATGTTTCAATACACTTTAGGTCAGTATCACACCGGAATTCTCCTTTAAGCCATAGCCTACTAGAGTAACATTGTGCATAGCCTATACTACAATGCTATGTTGACATTTGATAGTAAAACTAAATGCCCCAGAAATGTCACGTCATAAAAGTTGTACAAACGCAAAAACTTAATGACAGCTTGTTCGTGGTGTAGCCTAGTGCTGCCTAATTGAATGGAAATAGCACAAGGTTTCTTATATTAGGCTATTAAGGTGTGGCAGATTTATTGGGTTTTTAGCCTCTTTTAATTTAAGGATTTTAACTGCAGGCTGTGAAGTTAAATGCTAGTCTCTTTTACGGAGGAAGCCCATGCGAAAACAAAACTATATATGTAGTATGTGATTCAGTGTAATAAAAAAAATGTACTAATGTCTTAAAAACGTTGTAAAAGTATTTAAATAGATTAAGAAAGCCACCACTATGGTCACCTCAGATTCGATAGGTTAGATTGATTAGTAATCAAGTATCTTTACAGATGTGCTTCTCTGTAGGTTAAGAGAGCCTCCAGTATCCATATCGGCCAATTGCATAGAATGCCACTTGTTTATCCTACAACTATACAGACATATACTATCAGGGAATGATGTTTTATATGTAGCCTATCTGGGGAAAGACATGAAGGCTAGGGGGGAAAAAAACTAAATAGCCTACTGCTTTTCTTAAAACTGGCTGGTAAAAGTCCCCCATTGGAGCTACTAGCGGGCTAATAGGGGCTAATAGCAAACAAGTAAGCCTACAAGCTAGCCTACTGACTTAACAGACTGACAGGAAAACAAAATCAGACATCGGGATAAATCTTCAACTCCTTTATCTAAACATTACGAACTTACATCTGTATAATTTGTACAAGTCTCTCAAGAGATGTCAAACACATTACATTTACAGGTGTGCCCGAAGTGAATCTGTGCATCTGTGGCTATCAACTTTTAGTGTATACTGCCACCTACAGCATGGGAGTTCGTGAGACTATTTCTGGTTTTGTTAATGTCATTGTGATTCCCGATTTGCTGTTGCGGTTTTTGATTTGCGGTTGTGGTTTTCGATTTGCGGTTGTGGTTTGCACCTCAGGGCCACCGTATGAATCTCTGCATTAACCAAGGTAACATTACCATATACAGCCGCGAGAGGGCGCTCTAGGCTTGTGACTCGCTGGCTTGTTATGTTAATTTAGCCTATTCAGCTTCCCAGGCACTTCACATGTTCCAACACTGCCATCCGCTAGCATTTCGCTAATCGCTAGCATGTCGCTAATCACTAGCATCTAGCTAACAAATTACACAGCAAAGGACAATGGCAGTTCAAACGAGGGTAAGCAAACAAACGTCTAGTCATCGTTAATATTCCACATCTGGCAAAAAGGAGACATCACAACAAACTGTGCAACCAGGAACTGACATTTTAATTTCCTTGTCACCAAGCTAACCAACATCAAGCTGGCTATATAGTGTAGCTGAATAACTGCGTTACGTTAACATACCTACCGGACACCTATTCACCCTGTTCTGTGTGCTATTGTGTAGTTGAATAACTTGCCTTTCCAGAATAAATGTCTGTTCTTGGTCTTGGATTTCGTGAAATACAGTTTCTAAACTTATAGTCCAGTGCGACATATATGTTTTTTTTCCTCTTCATGATGCATTTTTTGACTGAGGCAACTTATACTCCGGAGCGACTTATAGTCCGGAAAATACGGTACTTCCCACAATGATGCAAGTAATGTATAAGCTGCTACAATGAAATGGCATAACCTGCTACATACCTTGTGAAGAAGCATGATGGAGTTTTGGTCTAAAACTAGGGAGCTACCCAACCTAAGGGCCATGCAAATGCCTTGACCTTTAAACTTGCTCACAAAAGTTGTTTCAACGTACTTGTTCTCCACCTTGGCAGCACATATGAGGTTCTTCTCCACGACGAGGGTCTTGTTGTCCTGCACACGGTTGTAGTAGAGGATCATCTCACCCATCAGCACAATCAGCTTGTACAGCTCCTCCCATGGCTGCACCACAAAGTGGCCCGGGTGGCAGGCCACGGACACAAACACGTCTATGTTCTGGCCGACCTGCGGCATGTCCAGCACAGGCGGCATGACGGAGCTGTCGGAGGACTCGCACAGAGGAGCGTCCCCGGCAGCCAGCGAGCGGACACGGGGCGGAGCGGGTGGAGGGGCAGGGCTCCAGAGGTCAGAGTTCAGCAGCTGGTGGTTGACGCTGCTGGCCACCTCCTGGCAGCTGTTGGAGGGGAACAAGTAGATGTGCACGAGCTTGGACTCATCCAGCCGCGCGATCTGCAATGGACAACAGATGCTAGAGATATGTCCTCCACAATGTGTGTTGTGTTGGTTAGCACACTGATTGAGGAATGAGTGATGTCTGTATACTTCTAAATCACTTCTTATACGAGAATTTACCATGACGTCACAATAACAATATACATTCTTCCGGGTGGCAAAAGCTGAAGCATTCTCCATTGGCACTACTAGTAAACAAACCCTTCCATGTCATTTGACCAGGGCAGAGCGATCAAGAAAACAGAGTAAATGGCTTGAATGAATGATTTTCGTCTTGCGGGGTGCTACGGGACTTCTCATTCATATTCATACGGTTATGGGAAGTCTCATTAATATGCAATGAGTCATATGTGTCTCTAGCCATGCTGCCTCCACTCCATCCCGTAGTTTGAACGAAGTGAAGTGTCAGTTGAAATCAAAGGCGAATGATGAAAATGCTACGTGAGGTAAATTGCTTGGGGAGCCCACCGTCGGCCGTAGTCTAGGCCTAATACATTTCAACAGGTAAGTTAATTCAAAAACAGACGTGGTGGATATTCAGACATAGTGAACATGAGAGACTGGCCGGTTGAACAAAACACCTTGTTCAGGTTCCCCTAAAATCTGATTTAAGGCTCCCTTAAAATAAAATCGGCTGCACAAACACATTTAAGTATTCTACTTCGGTTTCCTTCTCCTTCCGTTGCACAAACGACCTTAGCAGCCTAAATAACCACGAGGTTCGGTTCGCCAGGGTTTTGGTGCCCTGATGACAGTCAGGATAATATCTAACTAGCTGGTATTGTTCAATTCATGTCTATATATGGCTTTACTGATGAATGGATAAATGTCACCAAAAATTATTAAGGTAAGATAAGATCATAAGCTTGGGTTGCAGACTACGGCATAACTTTAGCAAGCTAGTTACAACTATGTCCGTTAAACGTAGCCTACCAGTTGAGTTATTCATTGCTAACATTAGCTATTGATGGGCCTAGAGTAGGTGCATTAATAACTATAGCTAACATCGTGAAATTAATTGTCACTGCCGTGTTTGGCTGTCATCCGTCAAACTTGTCAAAGTTAGCTATAGGCCTACTCAGATTTGTAATGGGTCATTCCCTAATGAGTCATTCGATTTTATCAACAATATGTGCACACAGCTTGCTATTATTTTGGACAGTCCCGTATTGACCAACATCTGCATCCTCAGAAAAGCAAGCACAAATTACCAAACAAACAATCTCCGTGGTTGATACTAAAGGGACAAAACTTAAAGGTGCTTTGTGCAAACGGCCCTAAGGAGATAGCAATAACGTTAAATGAAATGCATAGTAGCCTAGGCTAGCCTACTATAGCCTAATGTGTAAATGAACCTCAGCCTGCCATTGAGTGGTTATTTTAGTGACTGTTGCTGTTTGACTTACACCGTCTAACAGATTGTATTTCCCTGCTATCTAAATAAAAAGGCTATGATCAGGTTTTTGTTGCTCGGATCGGATACAGATGTAAGAAGTGGCTACTCCGCCACCAGGCAGTCTTGCCAGCTACTCTGCAGCATTACTTTTGACGACGTCCACTAGCTTTAAACTTCACCCACAGGTTTCGCTGGATAATTTTTCTTTCTTTCTGAAGGACATCGATAAAAACCCTAAACTTTTTGCTGTATATCTGGCGGCACAACCTCAAACACAACACATTTTCGTTATTGTTTCAACTTTGATCAACAACAATGTTTTAACTATGTAAGGTCAGTGGAAGCCGCTTGCGTTCTGCCACCCGGAAGGATCTTGGAGCCTATTGTTTACAAACATTCTGAAATGCCGTATTCTTCTGACTAACTGATTCCCCTTGGGGATCAATAAAGTATCTATCTATCTACATCTTCTGACGTTGACATATTCCAATTCTGCATGAACCAATGGACATAAGAGTAGGAAGCAAACATGGAGTTCACCCACTCATGTATGAGTGCATTTGTGTGCAAGGACCTCACCCTCATACTGCAGTCAGTCATGTTGAGTACAGTATCTCTGAGCCACATGATCGAGTTTGGACTCCATACTCCCTCGCCCACAGACAACTCTTCTAATCCGCACTTAAAGGCCTTCAAAGAGATAGAGCATGGAAAAGCATGAAGACAAAACCTACATGATGTCGCCAACACAGTCCATTTAATTCCCTTGACTTTGAGACACCTTTCTAGTCCCTCCTCTCCCACTAACGGGTCACCCATGCATTGTTCTGATAACACCTCTAGGGAGTCCATCACCTGTCCAGGACAACAATAGATGCTAAATAGACTGCTAATGCAGTCAATGTCTACCTCATTTCACAGTAAGTAATATGTAAGGGATAATGGACGACACGGTGGTTTGTTCACAGAAGTTCATGCACGGTCGAGGCTGTAAAACGGCCCCGACACAAAGCGGAGGGCTGTTTAAACCTCGTAAGTGCATTAATTTCTGTTAACAGACCACCGTGGAGTCCATTATCCCGCTTATTCCACTGTTGCCACTTGCGTTGTGTTCATTTCCTGTTACAATTTTAATGTTTTAAATCGCTAAAACTGTCTTGTTTGTAGAACTAATTTCTTCCGACACATATCTAATTTCTCAACTTACAGGACAAACTGCCGTTACTAGTTCTAAATGGATGGTTGCTACGGCCAAATGCCAGTCGTTAGTTCTATCTCTCCCGTTGTCAAGCGGGCGTATCCCCCAAGATTCTAATGAACTTTAGTTTTGAAACATCGCTATTTTACTTAGCCTGCTGTCATCCATCTAGCTAAAAGCCACCTCCATCATATGCTACAATGTTGCCATGTTCTGAACGTCTGCATTTTACAGCTTGGATGCAACGTGACTGTTCATTTAAACTTAACGAGTTCGGCGAATTAATATACAAGTGTGATACGGCCAAAAAAAAATGGATCTACTTCATAGGTGTGCAAATAACATACGGTTAATGGTCGTTCTAAATTACGTAGGACAATGGGAAATTCAACCAAGCAGTGGAATAATAGGTATTATTCAACATACAGAGGCTAATAATTGGACATGCACAGTGGATTAGCAAACTAAAACAAATCTCTGCACTCCATGCAGCCTCTCTGCAATTCCTGAGCAGGCCACCAGGAGGCATATGAGAGGCACTGATCTCCAGTGTAAGTATAAGTATAAGTATATATACTCTTTTGATCCCGTGAGGGAAATTTGGTCTCTGCATTTATCCCAATCGGTGAATTAGTGAAACACACTCAGCACACAGTGAACACACAGTGAGGTGAAGCACACACTACTCCCGGCGCAGTGAGCTGCCTGCTACAGCAGCGCTCGGGGAGCAGTGAGGGGTTAGGTGCCTTGCTCGAGGGCACTCCAGCCTTTCCTACTGGTCGGGGTTCGAACTGGCAACCCTCCTGTTACAAGTCCGAAGCGCTAACCAGTAGGCCACGGCTGCCCCCAGTGTTGTGGCATATAGCAGATGAGTCCACGCGCTTCAGTCTGACCTGGAATGGGATGGTGATGAGGTCTGGCAAGAAAGGTGGCGGGATCTCTCGGAGCTCAATCACCTCCACCGAGGCAGGGAGGCCCATATCCACAAACAGGATGTCGAGCACACGGCTGCCATGCAGGTTAGTGATCTGAGGACCAATCACCGCAACATCCCAGGAACATACAGAAACAAAACATTTGGCAAACAACACCCAGTATCTACATCAATGTTCACGTGATTGTTATTGTGTGACTGATGGAGAGGTAGAAACAACAGATAGATAGGTAAGACAATGTCGTATCGGCAGAAGGGTGTGGGGATTCTTCCCCCCCTACCTCCACCCGAGACCATTTGCGTTGGTAGCGCGCCAGGCAAATCTTCCCACAGAATGGCTTGGCCACAAGCAGCTCTGAGCTTCCCTGGTTTGCAAAACACAGAAGATCAAGCGTCAGATGTCAAGGCCTACGTTTTGCTTTGTTTTTAGATCACTGTGAAAGCAGACTGCACCACATAAAAAGTAAGTGTGATAGAAAATCTTGAATCTCCTGAGAGATAACCAAAATGACAATCCCATCATAATGACTATTTTAGTATTGTATTTTTTCATTTGCATAGACTACTGTATATGTGCAGCTTCAAAGGAACATTTCCTTCAGTGGTCTCAAAATGAGCTTTTGAGAATGGAAACAAAAAATCATATAATAGAGGTGGAAACTAGATTAATAGCACAGGCTTTATTTACTTCAATCACCGAACTCAACCTGCTTATATTTGGAACAGGCGTCTATATGGAAAGATTGGAAAAACAATCAAAAATTGATTGAAAACAGTAAAAATATTTGTAAAAAAATAGCTATTCAATAACATTGATTATGAACATATAACATGAATTATGAGACCTGTGTCAAAATACCTGTAGTCTGAAAGCAATCGAGGAATGGACATACAGTTGTGCTCAAAAAAAATAGCAGTGCCTTTAGAAAAATGAGTAAATGTCAAAATTCTTCAAACAAATTGTACTTTCATGAACACAGATGCATTGGGGACACAGTACATTCTATTCCAAAGCAAAACAATTGGGCAAAGTCATCAAAACTTAAATAATAATAATGATTTCATAGAAAGTCAGAAATGCCATGTTCAAAGAAATAGCAGCGTTGCCATCTTTCCTTGGAAACTCAAAAATGTACTGTACAAACTAAGAAATTCTTGATAAGTGAACTTGACTGAGTATCCTAAACTAATATTTTGTTGCAAAACCACGGTTTCTGATAACTGCTTCACATCTGTGGTGCATGGAGTCAACCAACTTCTGGCATCGTTCAACAGGTATTGCAGCCCAGGTTAATTGTACTGTATTCCACAATTCCTCTTTGTTTCTTGGTTTTGCCTCATGCACTGCACTTTTTATGTCAGCCCACAAGTTTTCTATGGGATTAAGGTCCGGGGATTGTGCTGGCCACTCCATCAGTTGAATCCTGTTCATATGGAACCATGCTTTTGCTCGCTTGCTGGCGTGTTTCGGGTCATTATCTTGTTGAAAGGTCCACCTCAAAGGCATTTCCTCTTCAGCATGACCTCTTCCAGTATGTCAGACGCCCTGCAAACACCGAATTCAAGCCACAGTACTCAGTGAAGACAATTACGTACTACGGTGTTGGTCCTATTTACCGCATACCAGGGATCATGGATCAGAAATTTCCTCTTCAGCATATGGCAGCATGACCTCTTCCAGTATCCTGATGTACTCGAACTGATCCATGATCCCTGGTATGCGGTAAATAGGACCAACACCGTAGTAGGAGAAACATCCCCCTATCATGATGCTTGCACCACCATGCTTAATTGCCTTCACTGAGTACTGTGGCTTGAATTCGGTGTTTGCAGGGCGTCTGACATACTGGATCCATATGAACAGGATTCAACTGATGGAGTGGAACAATTTAGTTTGCCATTATGGAGGCCTTTTGTCAAATACCAACACAGCTGATAGCTCTACGGACATGCACATAGAGGTCAAAGACTACTGTCATTTTGTTTGCATTTTACAAAAAATAAATGTTCATATGATTTATGATGCTGCCTTTGAGTTCTTTTTTTAGAAAGGAAATCAACAAAAAAATGTTTCAGATTTTGGCAAAACATGTTTGAACAACTACTTCATCAAGGCCTAGTATTACCTGGGATGAGATAAAGGACTCAATCTTCTCAAACAGTGCTTTCAGTTTGGCAAGACCCTGGCAGGGAACCTGGCAGAATATCGTTCCATCCGAGCACACATTTGTGACCGAGACGTTCAGGTAAGTGCTGTTCACCTACAAACACAAGAAAACATATCAGGAAAGGGTCACGTCTCAAATCACAAAAACGGGTAACATAAAATTGATGGCTGGAGCCATGTGACAGATCTCAGGTGAAAGTTTCACCTGGAGAGGGTGGCTCATAGCGCTGTCCTGGAGAGACTTGAGACAGAGAGCGTTGATGTTGACATCGTCCTCCTGTGACGTGTCATACAGTACCACCAATGGAACCTCTCCTCGGTCCACCACCTCCGCCAGGAGGATATGGCCACAGACCTGCGACTCAAGCACCTTTAGCACCGACACGTCTGTGTGGAAGTCACTGAGCCCTGTAGCACACCACAAATACAAGTCATGCATTTACTCCACAATACGCACAATACTAATACTGAGAAGGCCCATCAACATGGCTTTCAAAATGGGACAAGATTAAGTATCTCAATGCACATGCTCAACCTACTATAATTGATCACAAACTTGTCTACCACAATCAACTGTCGAACACAGAGAAAATAGCAGTCTACGTTGAATTTTTTTTTTCCTGAATAGCCTGGCTGCTCGAATCTCATCACTTACAGACTAAACTCACAAAAGTCTAAATTAGACACAAACAGACTTCCCTGTTTAGATTTAATACAATACAAAACATTAGGACAGGGCATTGCGACTTATTGTCGCAGGTGCATCAGACTGTAGGGAGGAGGAGCTTGCCTGCGAGGCGGCAGGTGGAAGCTTGAAAAGGAAGCTTGAGGAACTGTTCATCAAGTCGAAGAATCTTATCTCTGCCCACCAGCTCACTGAAGCCATGATCCACAAAATACACCTGCAAAACACCGGCCCAGACACGAGACCATGTTACATTCAAATAGGAATTCATGAACATTTCTGTAAAAACCATCAACATGACTGAAATCAAGGTTTCAGGAACATTGAGTGAGTGAATATCTGGGGCCATAAACTACAGCAGAGCAATATCAATATTAGAGGACGGGGGTATATCAGAAAATGGATTATGGATTATTATGGATGATAACCCATATGAGTATGGGCTTTGGCAGATGCCACTTACAAATACATAATAAATACATCATTCATGAGTCATACTATTCAGAAATTCTCTAGAATTTAAAAACACCAGAGCCACTACTGGTAAAGTGACATTCTGTTCATCTGAACAATTAGTGTCTAATGTAGGGTAATCTGCCTATAAAGAATGCACACTCTCTGAGGTTCTGGCAAGGGAAATTAAACTATAAAAACGTGGTCGCCACACACTCCTAGAGTGGATGCCAGCAAGCAGAGGGTAATCGGTCTAACGCTTGTTTACCTTGACCTTGTCAGCAGTGACCTCGCACACCTGGGCCCTCAGCACCTCCTCCTCCTCCACGCGCACTGCATACAGGCGGTTGGCCAGGAGCACAGGGGGTGCCACGCTCCTGCCCATCACACTGTAGAACTCCCGCATGGAGTCCTCCATGGCCTCCTGGGACTGGGAGTACGACTCGCCGATATACCTGCAGCACCAGAAACAGACTTCCTGTAAAACTTTACTTTTATTTTCATTGACATTTATGAAGGAGCACTTGCTTAAAGCAACACCAAAGAGTTTTTTGTACCTTAAAATAATGTTTCCAAAATCGATTCAGTGGTTCATCAACTTGGAACAGGGTGAACGGCACTTCTGCATTCGCTTTGCGGCCCTCTATCGGCTATAAGAAACTACAAATTTTACTTGCATCTGATGTCGCAATACATCGTACTTTCATAAATCTTGCAACATATTCTACCTTGTCTGTGGACATCCGTTATTTGCAAAGCCGGTGCTGGATAAACAAATAGCGTGCGTGCGACAGAGGGAAAGTTCTTTGGTGTTGCTTTAAATCACACTGGATAAGCAGGACATGAGTAGAATGGCTCAGCACTGATGAGTGAGAGCAGGGGCTACCTGATCACCAGGCTGTTAGTAGAGAGAGCCTCCACAACCAGCACTGATGGGTAGTCCTCTCTGGGCAGGAGGAGAGGGGGCACCAGGGAGTTGGTGACTGGATGGAAGAGCTTCCGCTGGGGGGCCCCAGAGTTCTGGTGCTTGTCCTCACCCACAGGAGGCAGGGCGTAGAGTATGGCCTTTCTCTTATTGTCAGGCATGGGGTACTCAATCACACAACTGTCACTCAGGACAGAGAGGTCTGACAGCACCTGGACTGGGAAGCAGGTCCTATAGGCTTCCTGGAGGAGAACGTTTGAACGTTAAGTTAAAAAAAAATTAAATCTTTGTTCAAAAAAACATGAATCTTCTCAATTTGGCACTTAGTAACAATTTCGATTGCCATGGAATAACCACAATGATTCACAACTAAAACTGCAAAAATGCTGCCGTTGGTGCTTGCAAGGCATATCTGCCGACTTGGCACTAGCTATTTCAGAGGTTTTAGACAAACCGTTTACCTTTGCTTTAGTGAAAGAATAATAAACATGGCATTTGTGTAGCTGTATGGAATTCACACCAGGGGTGCATTTCCCAAAACCATAGTTGCTAACCTGTTAGCAACTTAGTATAAGTAAGTATAAGTATATATACTCTTTTGATCCCATGAGGGAAATTTGGTCTCTGCATTTATCCCAATCCGTGAATTAGTGAAACACACTTAACACACAGTGAACACACAGTGAGGTGAAGCACACACTAATCCTGGCGCAGTAAGCTGCCTTGCTCAAGAGAACTTCAGCCGTGCCTACTGGTCGAGGATTCGAACCGACGACCCTCCGGTTACAAGTCCGAAGCGCTAACCAGTAGGCCACGGCTGCCCCAACCCTAGTTGGTTGGCAATGGGAAATTGCATTGCAACCAACAATACTGCTAACTTATATAGCAACTATGGTTTTGGGAAAGGCGGGCCAGGCTAGGATGCAGGCCTACCTGGAAGAGTTTGGGCAGTGCATGAGCCCACAGGCCGTTACTGTACTTCTCCAGCAGCTCCCGTAGCTTCTGCTTCACGTCAGCACTCACCACCACCGGCCCAGAGGGCAGCGGGGACATGCACGTGGAGGACGGGAACAGAGCCACCGGACTCTGAGGAGGGGTGGGCAGGAGCGAGTACTTGGGGCTGGGGGAGGTGGGTTTAGCAGTGGGCGTTGGAGTGGGCTTTGAGGGGATGTTCAGGGTGGGATACACAAGGCGATCCACTATGTTGTTGCTTCCAGGCTTCTCAACCTTTGGAATACATTAGATACATTTCAAGTCACACAAATTAAACTGCAAAACAAAAAGCTCTCATTAAGTTATGTTATTTGCCAGTTTCAAACTAAAAGGGCTCTTCCTCCAACTTCAAGACTAATCAGTAGTGAAGTCTAAGAAAGAGGCTTCAGAACATTCAAAATGGAAAGTACATGTTTCCATGTGGAGAAGTGTCCAGGTCATGTGTAAAGTGTGGCTGCTTACAGAGCAGATGTGGGTCCAGTTCTCCATGTCCTTTAGCGCAGTGGGATGTAGTTCCTGTTTGAAAAGGTCACAGTAAAGTTGGGGAATCTTCGACAGCCACACCCCACTGCTGTACTTTGTCAAGAGCTGCTTGATCTGCCCCTGGAGGTGCGGGATCTGAGCAGCAGTCAGCTCCTTGACCAATGCAGCTGGTCTTGCAGGGGACACACCTGGAGCAGAGGGGGATGAGCTTTAGATATATAATCATGCATAATTATCAAACATACAAGGTATTATTTTATTTACATTCATGTTCACATTTAACCTTACCCAATTGAAAATTCACAGCTGACTAAGCATGTTTGTCCAGATTAACACATGGCCTATATTGTTTAAACAGGAAACCACTGACATTCAATAGTGTGAAAAAATGTCCCTAAATAAATGAGGGCCCCTCCATGAAGAGGTGGAGATATTGACACTGAGAATATTTAGATTAAGTTGGGGGGGAGGGGGGGTTATCCATGTCTAAGCCATGTCAGTTGGAGGAGAGGGCAATATACATGTAACTGAATTAATCCCAACTCACAAAAACAGTGATGCTGCCCACCCTACCTACCACTGCTTTGATGGGTGTTCTTGGACACATACACCTCTCTCTGGAACTGTGAGGACAGCGCGAGTCTGGGTCTAGAACGAGATACAGAGCTTGTGTGGCTTGTTTATGCATCTGGACAATAGCAGAGAAACACCACACATACACTTGCACAGACTCAAGTCACCTGAGCATTTGAATTTCCCCTTGGAAGGAAGGAAGGAAGGAAGGAAAGAAAGAAAGAAAGAAAGAAAGAAAGAATCTATCTATCTATCTATCTATCTATCTATCTATCTATCATTTGGGGAACAACCAATAAAGGCTAAGCTTGCAGAACACTCCTTATATGCTCCCCAGACACCACGCACAACCATGCTCATACTAGCATCATCTATGGACAGCCAGCAGAGGTTGGGTGTTAGCTCTCAGCTCATCAGTGCACTCTGGCTGTACCTTTCCGGATATGCGGTGGGTCTGAAAGTGGTCACGCTCGGCTGGTTGCTGTTGAACATCTGCCTCTGGATTCCGTAGTTCCCTGGCTTCGAGAAGCCTCCGCGACCAGGGCGACTCATGTACCCCGGTTGCCTGAGGGAGGTTCTGGGCTTTGCTGTAGAGGGGGACACCAATGTGAGGGTGGAAAGCCTTTGTAGACACTCATCCTATACAGTGTTTCCCATACATTGACTTATTTGTGGCGGCCCACCACAATATCAACTTTGACCACCACACAATGATTTTCCAGGGTGTACTAAATTGTGCTTAAATCTGGTTAGCATCATAACCACACTGTAATAATTGTTAAAAACTGTTGTATTAAGTTAATTCTGCAAACCAACCACCAAAAATGGAATTCAATTCTGTGGGAAACACTGCTATATGCTGAACTATCCAAGAAGCTTCAAATACACATGAACCACAGGTTCTGATTGACATCCCCAGAAACAAACCTTTGCCATTTCAGCACATTGGAAATTAAAACTGCAGTCAGAACAGTACATAAAGGCATAATCAGTGAATTCATAAACTCACAACAAAAAACAGCATGCAAAAACGGTAGTCTGTGGTTGGTCCTTCTTTATGCCAACTAGTTATGCCACACAGAGGGTAGTTCATGGTCACATTCAAACAATCGTTTGTGAAAAAAGTTCAACAGAATAGTTCTGTTTATTACAAGACCCTGTCTTTGGTTCACACAAATGAACAGAAAGTGGGTTACTAGGGCACTGCCCAGGCTTAGAGGCCAAGCGCACACACACACACACACACACCACGAGACGCCTCATTCTATCACCAGCTAATTAAATGGGCATAGCTCAGATTCCTTACAAATGAACTGCACCAGACCAGAGCGCAGTGTGACACTGTAGGTTTCACATTCAACCTCCTCTATAAATATTAATCTTTATTTTGCATCTTAATTATGAAACACCACTACACAAGCAACAAGATCAAACAAACACTTGTTCTAAACATGAATGGCATGGATAGCATAGGTGACTCAACAGTGTCTAGTGAAAATCACCAACATACTGAGGTGAAAGAGTCACTGTGCACTGAAAGGACAGAATATAATGCAATGCAATGTTCTGGAACATCCTGAAATCAGCTGACTGCCCTGCTGGGCAAGCAGCAGAATGTGCTTAGTGCTTTTGCAAGCTAACAGCCCTGGCATATTTCAACAGCTGATCTCAGCAACTCTATAAGAACTGGTTTGAATGCATGGAAATACAATATCAGCAATAAATATAATGCTAAATCATGTTTCCTGTGATTTTTCCTTGACCCAACTTAGGCTTTTTATTCATGAAAATATATGACTGAACAGAATCACTCTTACCATGGAGCATAAATGGGGATGCTGGCTTCACTCTCATATGGCAGTTGACCATTTTGGCACGGCCAGTTTTTTTAGGGGCACGCTGTCGTGCAATCAACTGGGCAATGTGTGCGGTCTCCTGACACACAGCAGCAAAGCATACCTCCTGCAAGACAAGCAAACTTGAAGACTGAAACTCTACATTTTTAATGCATTTAGCTGCTATTAACTTTGGAAGAGGATTTGACATCTCCCCTGTGTGAAAGTCTGGGAGTGCAACACTAATCCTTCCCAAACTACAAAGCAAAATAATTAATGCAGTCAAAATAGTCAACTATTCATGCTAGTCATCTTCAGTCATCTCTATAGACTGACTTCTCATGCGTGATGCTTGACCTTAACTTTAAAAAAAAAAAAAGTTCCACCAGTTCTTACCTCGCCAAGACGATACTCTATTCGTACCACAGAAGGAATACTCCTCAGGAATCCCACTAAACTTGGGTAGCCCATCTGCTTATGTTGGATAAACTCCCCAGTAAGGGTCCTGTAGTCGGACTGCAGTCTCGATACGGACACTCCATTTTTATTGGACTGCAGTACAGCCCGGAGCATTTTTTTCACCAACTCTATGTCAGTCATCCTGAAAAGCAATTAATTGTACTAAAATGAATTTTCGCCACAGCCATTTCCTTCAGCTTGCATCATACTGTAACGGTGCCATCATCTGGTTCAACAGTCAAACCCACTCAATTCAATCACATATGCTAGGTCGTGGGTCAGAAGTCCTGCATTCAGCTGTACATTTTTCTAACGGCAACGCTATAATTTTCTTGCAACTGCAAACTGTTAGTTAAGTTACTTAGCTAAAGGTGTCATAGGTTGGGCAAGCATCTAGATTATCTTAACTTTATCGCTGATACGCTGATGTTAACCAACGATGCCAGAAGAATGAACTGAATTTTTACATTTCAGAGGAAAATGAATTAACCAAATTCACTTAACAGTGTGACTGATCTTCCATTTTATGAGTCAGGTTACGTTAGAATAACTAACGTTATGGTGACTCCGAACAAGCTGTAAGCGTTGGAATGATCGACATTTCAATTTGTTAGCAAATGCCATCTTTTACTGTCTGCTAACACTGACCTAATTACCTCAAGGACTTAGCATTGAGGTTAGTACCATTACCCACAGTAACGTTACATGACAATTAATTATATGCTCACTTGATTAACACGAGTCAGAAACACTAGAAAATAACCTCTCCTGAACATAGATTATTAAACAAATGAGTATTCCCTTTGAGCCAGACTAAACTTCTCTTTTGAACACACTAACGCTAGCAACATTCAGCTAACTATCCTCGTTAGCTAATGTTAGCCATCTAGATAACCCTTTCAGGGAATTCTAAACGTTTCATTCTCCTCTGCGTATTTTAGATTAATTACTGTGTGTAGTTTCCTCAGACTTTAACGTATATAATGATAAAAGCTGACAAGACACTTCACGACTAATTGCATTTAGTTACCTGATAAACGTTAAAGGACAAGGCCTAAGCCAACAACGTGTGCACACTTGCCAGATTCAATGTGTTACTGGGCTCTACGTCACTACTTATTAGCGCCAAGTTCAAATGTCATGCCTTGAAAAAAGTCTACAGAAAAGTTGGCGATGGAGCGTTAAAGCACAATTTCAAATATTTCTACTAAATGCGAAAATTGATTTTATTTGATTTCTTATTTTCATTATTTTTATTTAACCCAATTTAGGGGGAAAGGTAGGCTGTAGGCCTATCCCCCTTAAAAGCGATAGCCTACATGGGACAACTTTCATTTTTGCCTTGCATCACAGCACTATTCCTAATGATCACCACAAATTGCCTGGTGATGATTTCTCCAGATAAACATTTGCTGCTCATGTAACGGATGCCAGCTATCAGCAGTGTGGACTGATTAGCGCTTCAGACTTGTAACCAGAGGGTTGCTGGTTCGAACCCCAACCAGAAACGGCTGAAGTGCCCTTGAGCAAGGCACCTAAAACGGGTCATTCTATGAAACGGCTGGGTGCCATTTGCGTCCACAAGATTTGATGAGATGCATAAGGCACAAACTACAGCCAAAGTGTGTTTCTAAGCCTAAGATAATAATGCTAGTGTTCTTGTTAACATGTACAAGAAAATGGTATTATAGAGTATCACAGTATTTTTGACCATTGTTCACAAGTATTTCTATGTTGACTGACATGACAGTTACATCACCACATAAATGTTAAATATTATCAAACTTTTGTTATTTTCAGAATTAAATATATTTTCCTGATTACATTAGACATATTTATTCAGAATAAAATCATGTTTTGTTTTCTTTTTGCATCCCTTGTTGACTTACCACCCACGTCACATTAACTTGTTTTGTCTGTAAATAGCATCCTGTTACTTGAATTGAAATCATAGACAATTTTAAATAATGTCTGCCTGTAGCACCCAAGAAATAAGCAGAAAAAAAATCAGACATTCTTTTATTTGTTGTTTTTTCAGAGGGGGTCCGTCAAACTTAATCCAACCATCTCATCATGAAAATTAGACAGGAGTAACTTTTTCATTACAATCTTAACACTATCAAGTAAGCTAAGTAGGCCTAAATGACATTTCTAATTGAAGGAATGTAGGCTATTCTTACCAATAGCTTTTTTTACTACCCACTTATTCACAGCCAAATCCTTGGGGAAACGCCTGGAGAGCCAATCAAGTTTGGGGTGCCCAGAGGGTCTGGGTGAAAATAATGAAAACATTTTTTTTTACCAATATTAGCTTTTCGGATATTGGCTAGTCGGAGTTAAGGCTTGATACTAGTTATGTTGTCCTCATGAGTTTTACATTTTGTTGCTCACTGTCCACGCTCCATGTTGGACACTTTTTTTCCTCTCTCACACACATATATGCACATTGACTCTCACAAACACATATGTACACACTTAAGTTCACACCTTCGCTGATTCTCTCCCTCACACTCACACATAGCCTACACACACATGCAAAATGTCCTTTCTCACACACCATGTTGAGACAAAACTATCTGTGATTATAGTACAAGTGTGTAACACACAAACAAAACTTGACAAGCTGAGCTCTGTTCTTTTCTGCCTTTCTTTGTGTGTGTGTGTAAGAGAGTCCAATGCGGAGGGTAGACGGTGAGCAACAAAATAGAACTCATGAGGACAAAACGGAGTTAATATTTTTGTAAATATTCTATTATATCTTTTCATGGGAAAACACTGAAGAAATTACACTTTGCTACAATGTAAAGTAGTGGGTGTACAGTTTAACAATGTACATTTGTTGTCCCCTCAAAATAACTCAACACACAGCCATTAATGTCTTAACCGCTGGCAACAAAAGTGAGCACACCTCTAAATGAAAATTGTGCCCAAAGTGTCAATATTTTGTATGGCCACCATTACAGTATTTTCCAGCACTGTCTTAATCGGTCTTGGGCATGGAGTTCAGTTAAACGGTCTTGGGCATGGGGTTCAGTTAAACGGTCTTGGGCATGGAGTTCAGTTAACCGGTCTTGGGCATGGAGTTCACCAGAGCTTCACAGGTTGCCACTGGAATCCCCTTACACTCCTCCATGACGACATCATGGAGCTGGTGGATGTTAAGAGACCTTGCGCTCCTCCACCTTCCGTTTGAGGATGCCCCACAGATGCTTAAAAAAAAAAAAAAAGAGGAGTTTAGGTCTGCAGACATGCTTGGCCAGCCCATCACCTTTACCCTCAGCTTCTTTAGCAAGGCAGTGGTCCTCTTGGAGGTGTGTTTGGGGTCGTTATCATGTTGGAATACTGCCCTGCGGCACAGTTTCCGAGGGGAGGGGATCATGCTCTGCTTCAGTATGTCACAGTACATGTTGGCATTTATGGTTCCCTCAATGAACTGTAGTTCCCTAGTGCAGCACTCATGCAGCCCCAGAACATGACCATCCCACCACCATGCTTGACTGTAGGCAAGACACACTTGTCTTTGTACTCCTCACCTGGTTCCCGCCACACACGCTTGACACCATCTGAACCAAATAAGTTTATCTTGGTCTCATCAGACATGGTTCCGGTTCCAGTTATCAATGTTCGTAGTCTGCTTGTCTTAAGCAAACTGTTTGCGGGCTTTCTTGTGCATCATCTTTAAAGGAGGCTTCCTTGGGACGACAGCCATGCAGACCAATTTGATGCAGGGTGCAGCATATGGTCTGAGCACTGACAGGCTGAACCCCCACCCCTTAACCTCTGCAGCAATGCTGGCAGCACTCATATGTATTTTCCAAAGAAAACATCTGGATATGACGCTGAGCATGTGCACTCAACTTCTTTGGTCGACCATGACGAGGCCTGTTCTGAGTGGAACCTGTCCTGTTAAACCGCTGTATGGTCTTGGCCACCATGCTGCAGCTCAGTTTCAGGGTGTTGGCAATCCTATTATAGCCTAGCCATCTTTATGAGGAGCAACAATGACTTTTTTTCACAACCTCAGAGAGTTCTTTGCCAGGAGATGCCATGTTGAATTTCCAGTGACCAGTATGAAAGAGTGTGAGAGCGAAAACACCAAATTTAACATACCTGCTCCCCATTCACACCTGAGACCTTGTAACACTAACGAGTCACATGACACTGGGGAGGGAAAATGGCTAATTGGGCCCAATTTGGACATTTTCACTTTTACTTCTGGGGTGTACTCACTTGTGTTGCCAGCGGTTTAGACATAGCTGTGTGTTGTGTTATTTTGAGGCGACGGTAAATTTACACTGTTATACAAGCTGTACACTGACTACTTTACATTACAAGTAGCAAAGCGTCATCTCTTCAGTGTTGTCCCATGAAAAGATATAATAAAATGTACAAAAATGTGAGGGGTGTACTCAGTTTTGTGAGATACTATAACTAGTATCAAGCCTGAGAAACTGCCTCCGGCTACAGGAGCTGCAGCACAGCACTCTTTGCGGGCATATCTTCAGACCAGAGATTGGCTACTGCTAGGCCTACAAAGTCCATCACTGGATGCCCTTGAGTATGGATGGAAACAAAGACAACACGGTTATGCACCAGTCCCTACAACAGATCCCAGACTGCCTTCTGAAGTTTGTCAGCTGCAACTGTGCAGGGGACTGTGTGACGCGCTCAGGTGCTGCTGTAAAAAGCAAGGAGTCAAGTGTATTTCTGCTTGTTGGAACTGTCATGGTAACTCTTGCCAGAACATCAACCAGGCAGATGATCACAGGAGTGCGAGAGAGGGAGTTGGATGAGGTTTGTTAAACCGATTAAGGAAGTTTTGTTTTGTTTGTTCAAAACCATTTGTTATGGATTTTTTATGGTCATTTTTACTCAAAACTAAGTGCTGGGATAGATTCAGCACCCCTAAAACCCCCTATATAGACATCTCAAATTGGCCTATTGGTAAAAAAAAATGTTTTTATGTTTTCATTATTTTCGCCCATGCTGGGCACCCCAAACTTGATGGGCTCTCCAGGTGTTTCCCCGAGGGTTTGGCCGTGGATAAATTGGGAGGTGTTACTAGACACCTATAGGAACACATAGTAAAAAAAGCTATTGGTAAGAATTTTGTTTGCAGATTGGTGAAAAAAGCCTAACTTTCCGTAATTATGACGGGTTTTTAGGGCATGAATTATGTATCCTAATCTGTAGGCTAGTGGAATAACGTTACAAAGTAGCCTTCCCAACACGGATCCTTAATGCCTCACCAACTTTCTATTCGTGTTAATTTTAACACTAAAATTCTACAAACTAAAGTTCATTTTAATTATTGTAGGTATTTATATTACGTCGCTTTGGGCAAAAGCGTCTGCTAAATTATAAACATAGGCCTTAGGCTACCTTAGCATAGAAAAACTTTCGTGTTCTTGATGAAAAGTTCGCATCGTGAACCGAACTCTGAAAACCACCACCAGAGGGCCTACTGCTCTGCTAGAACCTCTAGCATCTTCAGAGCTGTAGCCTCTCTACGACTATGCTCTGATTATATTAGGCCTATCTTAATTAGGCCTATAATCATGTCATGATAGCCAGTTTATGCAGATCCACGAAAACTATAATAGGCCTAAGAGTAGGCTAGTAGATTAATCTGCTAAACAATGACAGCGAGACTATTTAGGATGAGGCTGATATTGACCGAATATGAGCAACCAAAAATAACATCCACACAGGTTAACATCCACATGTATAAGTTACTTTCACGTTATGCGAATTTCAAGACTTCAATTCCACGTATCCTACCTGCGTGCTGTCATCAGTGTAAAGTTGCCTGATGTAAACGGTCTCTGCCCTCCCTCTTGCTCCGAGCATGTTTACCACAGACGGATCACCCTCGTATGATTGGTCATTAAAGCACACGCGGTGTTCGGTGTTCAGCCAGAGGCATAGCAGAAAACATTTCACGAGGCATCGAGAAACATGCACTGGCTGTAGGCTAATATAGCCTGGTATACAGGCACTAGAGCTTACTCCAACATTTCACATGTCAGCTTAACTTGTTGTCTATAGCCTATTTAGGCCTGGCTGGCATACAGGAAAATAAGCCTAAAGATAAAATAAACAGATAATTTGCCACATCACTGATGTTTTTATTATTGTTTTATTTTGGCTTTTATTTTGTCTTTAGTTTTTAAACATAGGCCTACTGATAGATTCACATACACTTTTATTTCAGTATTTGTAAACTAGACTAGGCCAACATCTCTGCTTTTCGCTGAGCACAGTTGATCATTGACTCTAAAGTGAGGGAATCTATCATAAATCTGCAATAACGTTACAATTGGTTATTCAAAGACTTGGAGTCAAAGAGCTCTGATCAGGTTCCTGTGTATGCTGTGTTATGGACTCTGGCAATAGTTCAGCTTGTGAGGACATCACCGCCACTGCAGCAGAAATGGCTTTGTGGTGCTCCTGGAGAGACATAGACCTGTTCTTCCGCAGTAAAATGAGTGCTGGATTCCTCAGTAGGGTGTAGATGAGTAGCCAGCGACCTCTTACCCTGCTCCCTGTTCCTGAGTCTGCAGGACAGCCGAGATTGGCAAAGAAAGGTAGAACAAAATGAGAAGCTGAAGAGTTGAGACATGAACATGCATGATCATGGTTCTCACATACATTTTATTGACATTGTAGCCTACCAGGTGCTGTGTTTTGGAACTGGGAGTATGTAGACATGCTTCTTTGTTTTTCCCTTGTTCTGCTAAGCAGTAGATGGCAAAAGCAGACCATTACAGGATTAGTATGGTAATGGTCTGCAAAAATCATACCAATCCATGTGCTGTACCCTAAAAAAAGAATAGTTACAGTTTGACACACTTATTAGATAAGTAAAATGTCTGATTGTGGCAATGAAATGCAACACACCTGGATCCATGGACTCATAACCTCTTTGCATGACAGTACGGTCAATGCGTGACACAAGCCATGTTCCAGTGACAAAGCTCGTCAGTAGTCTCAGGATACAGTTACTCAGACCCATGATGACATTGTAAAAAAAGAAGAAGTAACTGAAGTTATGGAAAGCCTTTCTGTAGGAAGACAGAGAATTATCATTGTGTGTGTGAATATCAGCCTTGTAGAATTGATACAGTAAATATTTAAAATACACTAGGCCTGCACTATAAATGAATGACTTTACCTATTATTGAGTGCTAAGGGCTTCTCTTTGTCCTTTGGATCTATTTTTTCCTGAAGGAAAAATATCTGAACTATAACAATCTGCAATATAACCAGAGCTATTACAATGCCGATGGTCAAGCTGAAAGGTGAAAAAAAAAACATGTCATGTGTAAAGTCAAAATAACTTGAATTTAAAAAGAAACTTGAATTCAGCAGCATGTGGTTACCATGAAGTTTCTATAGGCATACAACGGTTATTAATCAGTTCAGGGCGGTATACTAAATTTACTGATATGGCAGTCTTCTACTCACAGGACAATTGCAAAATTAGTCAGCCACTCCACAAATCGGCCTTCCTGAATTGGTATAACCACTCCATAAGCCAACAGTAGGACAAAGAGGAACTGTACAAAATGCACAATAAAATACCCTGCCGTGATAACACAGAAAAGTCTCAGTGGCGAGTCAGTCAGTGGTCTTCAACCAGATGTTGCATTTTCCATGGTTTGGTTGGATGCAAACACATACAGGAATTGTCATAAAACTTACACAAAATAATAGGATAGGATAGTTATTTCAATGTTCACTGTCTGAGATGTAAAGATTTCTTACCCCACAAGGTGAAAGCTATTTGCCACCCGGAGTATCTTGTTATAGCAGCCTTCAAACAATACAATATGATAAATGTAATGTGCTTAACACATTAAAGTACAAAATGTTTTAAAATATGTCAAATCCATTCAAGCTCAAACATGGCTAACCCCCTGAGCTGAACAGATTCAGTTCACGCTGTGAGCCTGTGGGGGGCAGCAGCACTCACCACACTCACTGCAGGACTTGGGTTGTGAAACCTCTCGGGCAGAAACCCTTTCTGTCCAGCCCAAAGCCTTCGCAGATGTTTCCTGTAATATAACACTGTGACTATTTCTAAAGTCACGTTTGGTTAAGCTATGTTTTTTTTTTTTTTTTTACTAGATTTAGTTAGATGAAGTTGAATACATGTAAAATAATGATCACTCATATCATGTTAAATCATAAAAAAAGTCATCAAAAGCACAGTGCACCTGTAACATGCTAACACATGAAAAGTGTAGGACACAGATGTCAAACTGGCAAAGATGGTTGTGGCAAGCCAAGATTCTGCAAAAGCAAGGAAAACATAAAAAAGTATATGAGATATGAATATTGGGGACCATCCCACAAAAAGCTTTCACTGCCTGGCAATGTCAACGGTATTGTTTAAAGATATTGCATGCTATTAAATGTTTATGTTTCTGCATGCCAGTTGTCAGTTTGCTGCTTAATTTGAATTACAGTACATCTTGGTTTATCAAAGGGTATTCTTACTTCGAGCTGCATTGCTGAACTTCTCAATTTGTGGCACTAAGGCAACAACCAAGTTGTCTGTGGCATTGCAAGATGCTGCCAGTTCTGCCACTGAGTCTTTCAGTGCATCAAGATAGTCAAAGGCGTAATCACTGAGGCTGTAGTCAGCCAGAGTGACCTAAAACAGAAAAATGGGAGAAAAATGGGAGTAAATACATGCAGCTTTGGCATATGAACCTCATGAACCTGTGTTTTCTGCATTTCACAAGATGTTCTGAAAAAAAATTGGTTTTTAGCTTAGTTTTCTGTGAACTACTAAATTAATAGAAACCAATGAGAGATATCACTTGATTGTGTGGTGGTGAATACTCACTACATACAGTCCAATGAGAGATATGATGGAGGTTCCAATCATTCGGTTGGGAAACTTGAAGTAAGGATCCCAGTCATATATTTTCCTCTTGAACCAGCTTTTGCTTGATAAACTGTCAGAGAACCTATAATTTAGCAATCATACTGTAAATGATCATAAGCAATGGCATTAAGTAATTTGTCTCCACCGTAAACTGCTGTCAGGCCCTCGGTTTTTTATGATCCAACTGACTAGAACAACTTCAGAGGCATAAAAGACTTGCCTGGTTCTTTATTGTTTAGCTTGAAACAGATATCTGGCTCTGAGAGGTTATCTGACACTCTCTCCTAATAATATATATAATGCATCATGAGCTCAATTGGAGAGTGGGATTGTTTTATCTAAGTAGAAAGTACATCATGTCAATGTCCTTGTCAATTTCATTTGACGTTATTTGTACATATTGTAACTATACAAATCACTGCATGTAAATAGGAACATGTTAGAGTTATTTTGTCACTATTGGGAGGTGTAGGCTTTTGAAGCCGGCCACTGTATCGACTTTTCTAACTATACGGTGTACAGATAAACTACTGCTCTCAGTACCTCAGAGTCATCTAAAAAATAAAGGTGACCGTGCTTTTTCAGTAGCTGGGCCCAAGTTGTGGAACAACCTGCCTTTTCACATTAGATCTACACCAACTATTGGTGCTTTTAAAGCCAAGTTAAAAGAACATAGCATATTATGCTATTAATGGCTTTGTATGTAATGTAATTATATATGCTATATATATGTACATATTATTTTAGTTTTATTTTCCTGTTGTGCTTTTTTGTGTCTTTATTCATTTTGTCTTCTATTATCTATTTTTGAGCACTTTGGTCAACCACAGGTTGTTTTAAATTGTGCTATATAAATAGACTTGACTATGACTGTGACAGTATGGTGAATAAGCTAAAGTCCCCAAAAGTTGGCATGTTCCAACATACTGAGACAATTCTGTCATCTTGGGTGCAACGGTTCCGGTAGTTATTTAGCGAAAACTGTGTTTTTCGGCTTTCGGGGGCCCAGTGCAGGGGGAGTGGGACCAAACGCCTATTTTCCGTAAAAGTCTAGTGGGGTCCGGTGTTTCGGTGTCCCATTAATCATTTATCAAAAAATTCAGAAAGTTGACGGGAAAAAAAAAAAAACTTTGACAACTCCTATATGACTGCCTATTGCTAGGGGATAGGTCATAATAAACTCTCTAATGTGTTGAGCATTGTTTTAATCATAATCTAGCTTATGTTCTGCATGACTCAGGTGCCACGGTTCCCATTTTTAAATGTAATTTCCCTTATCCTGTCAATCTGCACATCACTAGCAATATAATGGATCAGATATAATAAGGATATGGTACGGTTTGAGGACAACACCCAGAAACAACATTGGAAACTCGAGTAAGTCATGATATTGTTAAGCTATAAGAACTTGAGTATATCAAGGTCTTTCCCATCATTAATAGGCTAGAGCATTAATAATAATGTTAATATACTTCCTTGTAAGAGAAATGTAGCAATATACACTTTGAGAGCAACATTTCAGTCATTTCAAGCCCATATTAAATTTTTCGAGACCACATTTTACTATCGACTGCACCTTTCAGAGGGCCTCTGGAGTAAATTTTTCACATATCTGGCCTGGTGACTTTGCATTAGCTGTTGCTCCTCCTGTGGAGACAAAGATACATGATGTAAGTACTAACGCACACACACACACACACCTACAAGCAATCAATACACTATTTGTCCCATACCTCCTCCGCCAGTAGTTTCAGATGGATGCGAACAGACTTCACTATGATGTACACATAGCGCCCCAGCAGGAAAAGCAAACACAGCACGGTAGGCCATTGTAAGATCAGCTTCTGCCAAGGCCCAAGCACCTGTGTAGGAAGCACAACACCAGCTATTAGTACAGGTATTTAAAGGAACTGAGCTTAACGGCCATCCCAAGAGTTAGCCTTCCAGGTAGCCTAACAAGCATATAAGTGAATTATGCTAAGCTAGGCTATGGTGACAAACTGGGTTAGGCCTTCTACACACACAGAGAACAGAAGGGTGCCTATCCTCTTATCTACCTCTGGATTAGATAGCAAATAAGACAATTTCCCAAAAGGTTGCTGTGTTCCTTTAAAGTTCCCGAAACTACAAGAGCATGCTATAAAACCTCAGTACAGTACCTTTCCACCTGGACAAAAGGCAATGTCCGACACAGTCACAATTACCCTGAGAAACCAAAGGTGATATCAAAAAAGAATCAACATAAATAGAACCAGAACTGAAAACGTGTGCAAAATAAGATTGGACACCTGTATAGGCCTACTGGTCAACAAAACATGCCAAGTTATAAAGTTATAAACAGTTCAATTAAGCACCATGTTACATTATAGCTCCCTTTGAGTCAACATGCTGCACAGAAGGCAGGGTGACACTGACCATGTGAGAGTGTAGAGGAGGCCCAGAACCCCTCCATACATCCTATGTGGGGTGGACAGGCAGATGAAGAAGGGGTAATAGGCCACACCCACTTCCATAGCCCCCACCAGATACACTATTGCTGAGAGACAACATTTACATTATGGAACTTTACTTTTCAGGGTGATCAATCAAAGTTTGTTATTGAATTATTTTAATTAGAGACAAAACCTACCTTGAGCCCAGGGTGGTACATAAAATGGCAGATATGTCTCAGAAAATAGCAGTAGCACACTGGACGACACAGCACCAAATGCAAATCCATACGACCAGCGGTTACTGAGGCAGCCTATGAAGTCTAGGGGGCTGACATGATTGAAACACACACGTACACAATGAGTGCATTGCACATACAGATTCATGTTTCACACATGTACAGACTGAGATTTATCACTTGTCTTCCATCCAATGACATACATCCCAGACATCTTACATCCCAGACATCATAAAGTTTCCTTTTATCTGTTATGAAGCTGAACACTGATAATCTGACTATTGGATTTATATATGTGAGAAATGGGGGAAATAAAATCCATTAGTGTCACATCAGTGAAAAGGACAGATCAGATTCAACTCACACAACAATGCCAAAGTGACCTTTAAGTACAGGAAATCGCTCATCCACTGCTTGTTGTTTTCCCCTCCTCTCAACGAAGGAAAGAATGACCACGATGAAAAACTGAAAAGATGCAGAAAAGTAAGCTCGTTGTTTCTCGTTGAACACACTTGACACTTTTCTCCACAGTTACTGTGTATTAACTTGAATAGAATAGCATCGAATCTTTATTGCCATTGTACAACAGAATTTGAAATGTTTTTCTGAGCAAAAAAGAGTCCAATAAACAGTCCTCCAAAATAAATAAATAATAGTAAATATAAAACTAAAAAGTCTAAAAGAAACATGCAACCACTCACACACTCACAATACATTCCACATTCTGCTGGCATTCTTATATGTAAAGCAGCATTTAAAGTGATGGCTCTGGGGTAAAAAACTGTTTTTTGGTCTGTTTGTCTGTGATTTTATTATTCTGTAACGTCTGCCTGAGGGCAGTAGTTCAAACAGACAGTGACTAGGGTGGGATGAGTCCTTGAGGATGCCATGGGTTTTTTTAGGCAGCAGGAGCTGTATAGACCTTCCAGGGAGGGAAGTGAGCCCTTTTTGTGAATTTGATTGTTGCAAATATTGGGGACCAGTTACATAGGTGTGATCATGTTTGATAGAATAGATCATAGAATACTATAGGATCATTAAAACAATCGTAGAACAACATTAACTGGTTTCATTCATTCTTATATCTGTTAACTATGTTCACTATATTAAGAATAGTGATGAATTGTCATCAATTGTTGATGAATGGTTTATGGTAGAAAAAGCTGGGCCTCCAAGAAAGAATGCTGGGATAAGAGTAAAAAACCGTCCTTCGTCAGAAAATACTTCCGAATCCACAACATGACAAATCACTCCACTTTCCCCGTTAGTTGTGCCTGTTGGAGTATGGGGCTTACAAGGGGATGCTGTGGTGGACACAGACTGTTCTTATTGATGAGGGACATGGAAGAAATTAGCTTTTCACTTGCGATGCACAAACGTTTTTACTTACAGATGGAAAGTCCTATGATGCTCTTGGAAAGGTTGTGCTGGTGTATGATTGGAATGGTTCTGTGGTCCTTAGGAACTTGTGGTCCTTAGGAACTTATGTTATGCGGGATATTAACCTGGCTGTCCCTCTTATGGGTCTAGATTTTCTTGCCAAAATATCCACTTAAATCAACATGGGTGATCAGAACTATGGCGTAAATACATCTAATGGAGTGACTTTCCATCCTTTCCTCCAGCATACAGCCTTGGACCCACATGCAACTTTACATGCAGGACCATGGCTGAAAGATCTATGGAGAAAGACATCATAAAAGATCATAAACACCTAGATAAGATGCTAAGAGATGGGGTGATTGAGCCATCTGTCTCGATCTGCGCCTGTGGTTCTAGTCGTTAAGCCTGATGGGTCTTCAGATCCAGGTCTGGATCTGGGGGGTGGGAAAATAGAGGCACTATCTGACCCGCTGGACATTAAAGCAACACCAAAGAACTTTTCCTCTGTCGCACGCACTATTTGTTTATCCAGCATCGGCTTTGGAAATAACGATGTCCACAGACAAGGTAGAATATGTTGCATGATTTTATGAAAGTACGATGTATTGCGACATCAGATGCAAGTCAAATTTGTAGTTTCTTATGTCTCATTACGTCGAACTACAGATCCGCTACCCGATCTGGCAAACTTACATAGTGCGGTTATAGCCGATAGAGGGCTGCGAAGCGAATGCAGAAGTTCACCCTGTTACGAGTTGATGAACCACTGAAACGATTTTGGAAACATTATTTTAAAGTACAAAAAACTCCCAAGACTCCAAGCGTTCAACTTTAAAGCGCAACTCCTGAGTAAAAACAAGATAGAGTCTATGTACGGTAGTTAACAAGTTCAAACTTTTGATTGAGAGCAAAATAATGTGAATTGGTGGAGTTTTAAGCAAGATCGTTTGTTGCATTATTACTGAATGGGCTTATAGTGAAAGCTAAGAGGACAGCTAGCTTGTCAAAAAAACTAACGCTATTTTATACCACTGACAATACTCAAAATATAATTACACTTCTGTGGTAGTGTGTTGAGGTTCTCTACAGACAAACCGAAGTAGGCCTATATAGTAGGCCTACTTCCTTGCTTCCTGGTCCATTAGCATCAAATCAGTGGGTGCGTACAATCTTGCTGCGCTGAGTAGGGGGCAGGTTCTTGGAGTGGAGGCTATGTGTTTCTATAGACCTCTGAAGTTCGCCTACAAAAAAGCAGCCATCTTTGACATCTGGTATCTGGCGATTTTTCCTATAGGAAAATAACATGGGGATTTTGAATTATCGCATCGCGGGGATGAAAAAGTCTGAAATGCAGACGTTTTCCTGAACACACTTTTGTCCTCTGCCTTCGAGTGGATACTGTGATCTCCGGTACGTGAAGGCGGCACACTTAGATTATTGCTACCCCAGAGCTAACTTGCAATAGCCTGACGAGCCAGACCCACATTAAAATGTAGGGTCTGGGCACTCACCGTTCGCAGTGCCCAGTCCGAGGGGCGGGATAATCGGTTGTCTTTCAAATCCCCTCTGCACGCAATAGGACAGCGCTATGAGTTCCATGCGTTTCCCACCAGCGGAGCTAGTTGGCTAGTTCAAACTTTTGCCAACTTAATAAAAGCTTAACTCGTGTCACACTGTTCGCCAACAGCAACATCCATCTTATTTGTTTTCAAGTAGAAGGGAATTCAAGCCAAACCGTTGCAACTCTGCCATCAATCATTATGTTAAGCCCGCCTAACGACTTTACACCCGATTTGATTGGCCTGATAGAAGTTTAATTTTTCGAGCTCACAAGCCAACAGAGAGTTGCTAGACTAGCCCTGGAAGCAAATGTAATTTGCTGCCGCTAGGGTGCGTCTAGATTTCTAGGCTAAACTTGCAATGCAACTTGCCATAGGTAGTTAGCTTCAATTAACAACCGGATCTCTTTATATGGGCAAAGATGGCCGTTTTGGTTCTTTTTTGTAGGCGAACTTCAGAGGTCTATTTTAGAGTGGAGCGGCACTCTCCATGGGAGCATCCCAAACTCTATTACCATGTGGCTTCTCTCCTCGGTCCTCCAGCTCATGACCCGGAAATTGTTCAAAGCTTGACGTCATCCAGGAAGTCTCATTTGTCTAATTGAAACCAGAGGAGGTGAGAACGAGGAGAGAGGTGGACAGGCCGATGCATGAGGAAACTAAAGAGCATCCTACACGGAAGCGGTTTCAGTCGGAAAAAAAAAACAGCTGCCAATTTGAAAAGTTTCCTCCCATGTCTGTCAACTTTCAGTTTCAAATAAGTTCGTAATGATTTGTTTTAGAAAATAAATGAGATGGACCAAGAAAAGACTTTTATATGCTCGAGTTATCATGAACTACCATGCAAATTTTAAAGGTGCTCTAAGAGATGCTGGGCAACGAACTCCAATGATTTCAAACTTCAGACAAGCGTCCACCAACCAGGAAATAAACGTTTGCCAATGGATCTAGGCCAGACTCTTTGCAAAGTCAGAGAGTCTGGTATCCAGGCTAGCTGTTTGCAGTAAGTGACATAAAATGTTTTAGCCTAAAAAGCCCCCCCTACAGCTTCAGAGTATATATTACAACCCTCCTTACTCGGTCAGTTTGCCGTTTCCTCTTTCCCTGCTCCTCCTACAGTACCGCGGTGTCACTCCCCGATGTGAGTCGCTACCGGATGTGAGTCACGCATGCGTCACTTTGCTACTTTGCTACCAGTGCTGTTAGCCACAGAATAATGACATTAGCCTACACAACAGTAATGTATTATTTAGCGTAAGGCATTACATTTTCACGGCATGCTCTCTAATGTCAGTTCTAGATTAGAGGCTGAAGTAGCCTCCTAGCGAGAGACTTCTGTAATATCAATAAAAATTGACCTACATAACGAAGTTTGTTCACTGCTGGCAAGTAAGTAGCCTAAGCAATCAAGCACAACAAAGGCTGTCACTTGAATGGCGTTTGCTAACGTTAGCAATCAAACAATCTTACATAGCTAAAACGTTTTTGAAACAGAAAAGTGAATTATTTTATGGATTTCAGTCGGATCCCTTGGTGTTATGCCGTAAAACCTATCAATCTGAGCATGCGTGACTCACATCGGGTAGCGACTCACATTGGGGAGTGACAGCAGTTTACTTTTCTGCTTCTTTTTGCTGGCTCTGCCATGACGAATGTCTGAGAAACTCCATCGTTACCTTGTTCTAGCCGTTGCCTGGCCTGTATGGTGAAGCGAGACGGTCACCATTCACCTCAGAAAAAGTCATATAACCAGTCCGATGACTCCAAAGCTTTAAAGTTAAGGTAAATGAAGCTAAAAAAAACCCTGCATAGTTCCCCTTTAAAGGAAAGTTGATGTCTGTTTTGTTCACGTGTTGTAGGCTATTTTAGTAAGTAGGGGAGACCGGGTATGGTTGTAACATGGGGAGAGTTGTAACATCACCAATTCCACCAATCAGGGATAAGATATGAGCCATGTGACAGTTTCTGACTGCTCAGACTTCCTTAACGATCACACATGGACATTTTCAAGTTGTTAGTGCCATTTATCCCGGAGTAAGGAGAAAAAATCAACATCTGAGGTAAGAAAGTAACTTTTTTTTTTTTTAAATTATTTTTTCTAGTGCTTTTACCATTGTAGATACAGTTGTATGAGTTACATCAGGTCAAACTATAGTTTCTCTAGTAAAGAATGGTGTAGCTCTCTCTTGCTAATGTCAAAGCACCATGCTAATACAGCTAGCTAAACAATGGATGACAGTGGTGGGGTAGGTTGTAACACAATTTTTGAATATGTTACAACCTGTGGAATGGGGCTAGTAGACCCATTTAATGTCTGTTTAATTTCATCTTTGTGTGTGTGACTGTTCAGCCCTCTCTCTCTTTCCATGAGAGACACAAATACATACACACACAAAAGTATAAATGCTGTGGTTTTTATATTTAGTTTAAAACGTTAATATGATCTTCATTCTCTATGTGAAGAACGGATTGTATGGTATACAATATGTTGGTGAATCTATTTTCACACCTTGTGTACCCTGTTTATGCAATAAATCAGTATATCAAATGGAATTCCATTGTTTTTCTGCATTTTTTTGTACCTGTTACAATCTACCCCAATAGGTGTTACAATTGTAACAAAGGTACACACTGTATTTGTCATAATCTCACAAATTCTGTAATATAGTTGAAGAGATTTAAATGGTTGCCACTTGTAGTAGACAAATGTGGTTACTTTGCCAAAAAGTTCCAGAACTGTAGCTTTAAAAGAAATGGTAGTTTTAGGTGCTGAAGAAAAATGTGTTACAACCATACCCGGTCTCCCCTATGAATTCATGTCTCAAAAACTTTAACTCTTCCACAGATGTGGTGAAGCACTGTTTCGTTATGGTTTGCTAAGGAGTAACCCATTGCTTGAAATAGTGGAGAGCTGGGATGAGAACATTGTGTCAAATCTTCGCATTGTATCGCGGAGTGATTTATTATTAGCTGTGCAAAGTCTGAGTTGAAATGTCCAGGGATATTCCAACTCATGGAACGTCTCTCGGCCAATCAGAAACAAATAAATAGTTCCATAGAACCCAATTGTTGTATAATTTATAATATTTTATAACATATCATTAATGGTACTTCCAAAAGGTTTTATTAGATATATTGGTGCTGGGTAATAAGTCTTAGTGAATGTTTGATAACAACTCTTTGCCGTCATTGTCAAGCGTGTAGCCCGCCTCAAACATGGGACTGCCATGTGGCTCACACTGTCCACTCACTTCCCCCTTGATGGACATTGCTTGGCAAGCTTCAAAGTGCCTCATAAACAAACCACAGTATATCGGTTTCTAAATCTGCAGTCAGCAAGTCCCCAAATAATGTATGCAAGGTCAGCCACTGTTTCCAAATAGGAAATGTGACTCAACTGTACAACAGTTCAAAGATTACCCAGAAAGAAAAGGTTAAAGGCTATATTGGGTAAAGTTATACTGATGTCCCTGACTCTATAGCGATGTTAACTGTTCTTTTGTGACACATTATGTTACAATGTTCCAATAAATTGTGAATGCTATTCTATGTTGCCACTGTCATTCCACAATCTACCCAAACTCTTTTGCAACCAATAAACATGATTCTCTGAGATTGTAAAATAATTATATATGGCTTGGTGACACCTCAAGGTAGGTGGTAAATTCAGAGATTCTTAGAAAAGTGTATGGCTCCATTCTCTAACAACTTGTAAAGAGACTTTGTGCACAATCCCAGATACAGGGCAAAAACAAGCAAAAGTGGAAAAAGGAAAAAGTCCACACACTCCTTGGTATTTTCTTTTTTTGATTTTATTTTCTCATAGTTTGGCAAGACGTTATGACCTTGATTGTTCTTCCTCAGATTCACTTCAAACACAGGCATTGCACATGGTCTAAATCACCTGGCCAACAGTATAGGGGGGAGCCAGCACAGTAACTCATTAACCCTTACAGATATGGCAGGCAAGCTTGTGGCGTGACTAATGCCAAACAAATGCATAAGAACATTATTAGAAACATTAGTAGAATTAGTAGACCAAAACAGATCTCTAGTGTATACAGATTTTTAAAAAATATAGAGTTCAATCATTCGTTAGACTTTCTGTTCACAGTCCATATTACAAGTTCATATTACAGAAAAGGTCTGATTACAAAATCTTTATTAAGCCCTCTTGGGGCCAAAGTTTCCTGGTGGTAGATCTAAAAAGCCTCTCTTTTTAAAAGCTGACTGTCCAGTGGCGGAACAAGTCAGAGCCGGGCCGGGGGCGGGGCACATGACCGGGCCCTTTATTAAACTCATCATAACATAATTTTACAACATATAGGCTACACATGCCCGCAACAGCGGGTCTTACAAGCGTCAGCGCCACGGAGAGCAACTATGTAATTTTGAAGTCCATCGAACGTACATGAAGTGTAACCAAGATAACAACAAAAACATTAGGCTACATGACCCCTAATAATAAAACAACAATAATACGCAGCACTATTTGAAGGGCATACGACGAGCCTTGCGCTCCGCGAACTCGTCCACGATGCTCTGTGTATGTCCATTTTCTTTGCTCTCTCATTCTCTATGGACAACATGGCAAGTCCATTCAGTCTCTCCTGTCCCACTGTGCTCCTCAAGTGGTTTTTAATGGTCTTTAACTTGGAGAATGAGCGCTCAGAGGTTGCAACGGTGACGGGAAGAGTCAAAAATAAAATTAGGGTGGTGCAAATCTCACTGAATGCAGAAGTTACTGCTGGGTGGTTGCATTGGCGGAGCGAGGGGGTGGCTTCGGGGGCTCAAGCCCCGAATCTCTTTTTAAAAGCCCCGAATTTTCTTTTGTATGTGTTTTCAATTTCCAACGATTTCTAATTTAACTTCCCCTCGGTTTCTCTATAAATGTTACAAACTGTAGCCTAGGCCTACTATTACTGAGCAAATATCCCTTACTTTCAAAGCCCAATATTGACAGATAATCTGATTTCCCACACGATGAGTTTAGGCAAATGCCAGAGCCGAGATGTAGGCTATCGGTTTACGTCATAAACCTGGCAGGAAAGTTCAGAGCGGCACAGTCAGTTTAAACAGCAAGCCGGTAAGAAAAACTATTGTCAAGACATTAGGCAATTAGGCTACTGTACCCCGGAACAAGTTTATTACAAAAATAAACTTCAGAAAGACCGAAAGTTTGTTGTAGGCTACTGTATTCTGTCTCAATGACCGAATCAGTAGATATACCTGTTGTCAGTTGAGTTCGTTCAATTCATTTATTGTAGGTTAGTAGCCTAGGCAAATATGAAACGGAGATGTAACGTGGCTACCGGCGGGATTTTGAACTTGCATGTTTCATGCATTTTAGCAAAAATACCATGGGATTGATGTGTTCTCCATTTGAGGAACCAATTGTGGACGTGCACAGACAGCTCAGACACAGCGCATAGGCCTAGGTTAGGCTACTTTCACTTTCTAGAGCGCATTCATTAGGCTACGTAAAAGATGCTTCATACCAAAACAACGATCAAACATTATCAAATGTATCATGACGTGTTGTCTCAAAGACTTACTCCAATTAGAAAATCGAAACCAAAATCATGTAAGTGTAGGCTAAGTGTTCTCTCATTGACGCCTGTAGGAGACAATATCGTTGATCCAATTTTGTAAATTTGCACGTCGTAAAGTTCAATATGAGAGTTAAAATAAAGTCAGTCATACAGCAGAACATTTTATTCAATATTTTACACCTACTAAATCATCAAAGTAAATTTCAAAACTTTTCAGCAACCGTGAGTCATAACTCGTCCTGGGGCAACCTATAAGCCTAATACGTCCCACTCTGATGAAAATGATTGAAAAGAAACCGTTTGCATGATCTTAGCTCCTCCGGCCTTGTGCCGTGGGAGAGGCCCGTCCCACCTTACCCTGCGGGTCCCGGGCCGGGGGTGTGCCGCACCCCCCCCCCCACACTCCCTCAAGCTCCGCCCCTGTGACTGTCTATGTCCCCTCCTCTTCAGTGGTTTTTGACTTGTTCTATCCCTATGAACCTCAGAGTTCAGAGTGGGTGTCCAAATTTGTTTAAATGAACAGCCAGGGGACTCTTATCATGATTGTTTCTGATGTTGCTTCTGTGTTCACATTCTTGTCTTCAGAGCCCTGCGTGTTTTTCCTACATATGCTTTCCCACAGGGACATTTGATCAAATATACCTAATTAGTAGTGCTGCATGAGATTTTTCCTTTAACCCATAGTTCTTTTCCTGTTATAAGATGATTGAAGCAGTGACATGTGTGTAAAATTGTCCTGTGCACAGTGCCCACATGGATAATTTCCATCGGGAAATATTGCGGTGTTGGTGCAGGTGGGCAGTCTGTTTTCATAGTCTCTGATGTTGTCTGGCCTCTTGTAGATAATTAAAAATATAATAGAAAATAAAATATATACAAAAAATATATATTGACAAAATATATATTGACAAATATGACAAAAATATATATTTTTGACACTTAAAATATAATTCAATATATTTTTCCAAATAAGTACTCTTACCGACCCACACTCCGTCAGTCTCCATAGCTTAACATGGCAAAAGTCAATCCCCTACTAATCTTATCTTTCTTAAACTGCTGTTCCATGTCCCACCCCCTTAAATTATAGTATAAACAGATTAATGAGGAGAAAATTGAATTGACACAGTGATGTATCGCTTGTGTAGCAGATGTTGCTGCCATTGCACAAGGCTATTGACCATTCCTTTGGGTCCAGACCAGAGCAGAGTGTGTGCAGACTGCAGAGTGCTATTTCTTATTATGGACCTGGGCCAGCTTCCCTGTGATGGACCTGGACTAACTTTCTTATGATGAGCCTGGACCAACATCCCTGCGATGGACCTGGACCAGCTTCACTGTGATGGACCTGGGTCAACTTCCTTATGATGGACCTGGACCAACTTCCCTGTGATTGACCTGGACCAGCTTCCTTATGATGGACCTGAACCAGCTTCACTGTGATGGACCTGGACCAGCTTCCCTGTGATGGACCTGAACCAACTTCCCTGTGATGTACCTGGACAAACTTCCCTATGATGGACCTGGAATAAACGAAGCAGAAAAAATATTTTGCATCTTATTGTATAAAGGTTTAAACATGGCAAGTTTCTCAGAAATGTAGGAAGGAAAAAAATCAGTTTAACGACAACTGACAGATCTGTATTGCCTATTAGCAAGCTATTTTTTTGTATTTTACTTAGCCTAGCAGCTAACATTAGCACGAATTACCATGGCAACAAAATTGCTAAATGAGCTTCAAAGCTATATCAACTATTGGGTCTCTTCTTGGTAATAGGCTAAAGCAGTCACTTTTGTTTGTTGTACATCTTCCAGGAGTGACATCATCATTTTGGTCCAGGACCGTCTTTACAATGTTGGTCCAGGATTAACATTGTAATCGTGGTGCTGGACCATCATTGTAAAGACAACATTGTAAAGTCGGTCCTGGACCAACATTGTAATGACAGTCCTAGACAAACATGACAATGTCGGTCCTGGACAAACATTGTAAAGACGGTCCTGGACAAACATGACAATGTGGGTCCTGGACCAACATCCTTAGCAAGTGAACTAACATAACACCGGCTTGGCACTTCACATAGTTGCATGCTGCACCTACCTATTAGCAAGCTAATTTGGTAGCATACATTTATGTTCCCTAGCCTAGCCTCTAACATAATAACAGCGGCACCAAGATTGCTAAATGAGCTTCAAAGCTACTTTAACTACTGTATCCCTTCGAAATAAGTTAAAATGCATAGCCATTGAATTACCTATTAGGAAGCTAATGTATTACAGTAAATGTATGGTCCCTAGCCTGGCAGCTAACATTAGACAAAAAAAAAAAAAAATCTAAGGTGCATATATTCAGATTCCACTCAGAATTACTTTATTTTACAACTATTTTACACACAAATATGCAAGGACCTACCTGTATTGAGATACAAGTTGGTGATCCACTGGTTGTTTCTGGAGGGAAATTTCAAAATGGCAATGGGAGAAGCAGAAGGCTCACATTGATGACATCACAAGGCTGTGATTGGTTAAAAAGTCCAGGACCGTCATTAGAATGTTGGTCCAGGAACAACTCTTACTTAAACAAATCACGGTCACCGCCAGGGTGAAGCGAGACGGTCACCATTCACCTCAGAAAAAGTCATATAACCAGTCCGATGACTCCAAAGCTTTAAAGTTAAGGTAAATGAAGCAAAAAAAAACCCTGCATAGTTCCCCTTTAAAGGAAAGTTGATGTCTGTTTTCTTCACGTGTTGTAGGCTATTTTAGTAAGTATGAATTCATGTCTCAAAAACTTTTAACTCTTTATCAGGGTCAATCCATGTTCAAATTATATTTCAGGCTTTAGTATAAGCTTGCATTCTCTGCAATTTGTGTGTAAAATGGTCTGTTTATTCTTGCTGTAGAGGTGATGCACCATCAGTAATTGACGTCTCTCAAAAGTGATGCGTGAGTCTGCCTCTTTTTCATTCCTCCATCCTCCCAAGCGTTCCGTCCTCGTTTCCTTCACAACATTAGGGTTAGGACAGGAGGAAGGAAGGCATGGAGGGAGGGAGAATGGACAAATAGAGAAATTATCTGCACCCTATGTTGTCTGCAGCCAGACCCTCTTGGCGATTTCCAGAACCTGCTTGAGTCACTGCCTGTATTCCACAAGTCTCAAGATGGGATCTTCCATCTATTCCTCTGGACCTTGCTGAGATAGTGCCCACTACCAGCCAATGTGCTAAATGTGCTAATAAACATCTAGTTCTAGAGCTGAAGATTTTTACCGATGGGACATGACGGGTTTGGTCGGGTTTGGGCTTAAATTTCTATCATTTCACATGAGCTCGGGCTGGGCTCGGCCTTGCGCGGTATAGCCAAAATGAGCGGTCAGGTGATGCGTTTCGATTAGCTGCGAGAAAGATAGATAGATAGATAGATAGATAGATACTTTATTGATCCCCAGGGGAAATTCAAGGTCTCAGCAGCAGCATACATACAACACAAACACATTCTTTAACAGCAGAATGTGCTGAAAGAAAGATGTGAAAATGGATGCTGAGGAGGTGAAATGGAGGTGAAACGGATTTGGGTTTTTAAAAAGCAGTCAGTCTTGGGCTCGGGCTGATTTCTGTCGGGCTTGGGCCGGGTCGGGCCTAACTTTTCAGGCATGATTATAGCTCCAAGAAAGAACGGCTATCCTTGCAGTATAAATTAGTCATAAACAGCACACAAGCTACCTGCACATTGTAGTAATCTTTAAGCATTGTTAACAATTTCTTTTGAATTCAAGCATTCAAGTCCAAACAGTGACCAATTAGGAAACCTGATGTAAGCAAACGTACATCAAAATTATGTTTTCAGCGTAGGTTCTCTCCAATGTCAATCATAAGTAAACTGGCAGAAATAATAATTACATTTGGAGTGGTATAAATTTGTGATGTCCATTCAGATTTCAGGGGTATCCGATGCCATATCCGGACATACAACAAATAAATTAGCAAGGCAGGGACCAGGGTTTAGATGAGTCCTTATACTTATACTTGTATAAAAATACAAAAGTCTTAATATAAGCCCATACATGTTCTCCTCTTACTTTTCCAGTGAAATGGACAAGCTACTTACTGAAGGGACCAGGGAGCAGTGCAGAAACAAGTCAAAAGAAATCCCATTCTCACAAGTCTGATTCCTATCCAAGAGAAAGCATTGCATTACATTTGAGCTCATTCATCATTTCATCAATAAAACAAACACATACAGTATGTGCGGGAAATTCTGTTTAGTGCTAGTTACCTGTCAGCTGACAAAATATTGACGTTCAAATCAATGGTTTAAATTCATGCTGATAAGCAAAAGTAGGCATAATTCTTTGTTTTGGTATCACTGAATTTATGAGTACATGTTTTTAAGTATTGCTTTTTAATAGAATAATACAGGCTCAAAGTCCCTATCCTTTGTACTATAATGGTCCTATAGACTCATATAAATCTTGTCAATCACATATTGTAGCAAATAACAGTTCATGCTGGATTTAAACATAAAAACCTATACTTACATTCTCCCTGTCTTAATGACATAGACAGACAGGTTGCACAGCAGGGAATAGTAGATATGTATCTCAAGTGCACTCAGATATACCTCATCTCTTACACATGTTTGTATCGTGGTGATATACTTGTGTCACTCAGAGACAAAGGACTTCCACTTCTCTCTTCCTGAATAACTTCGTTACTGAATAGCACAGTTATGCTTCTAAACCCACGTGATCAACCTTTGATCTGCCCAAATTATACACACTGTCACACACACACACAATGAGAAGTGAGAGTGGAAGTGGAAAGATAGCAAACAGAGTGCTATTGACTCCATGGGTTCCAGTGTGATGTCAAAGCAAACAACGATAACACTCCCCTTTATCCTTTAGAATGTATTGATCCTGGTAACAGCCATGTCTACAGCCATCACAAGGACCTCACATCAGTCAGTTCAATTCCATTTGTGTACAGAAAGTGTTCTACAAAAACATACTTTTGTATCAAGTAGGATAACTGATAATAATAATTATTATAACAATAATATAACAAAGTATGTACTATACAGTATATACATACTTTGTTCTATATATAATAATAAGTCAATTAAATAAAAAAAATACTTACCACTTTGTAAGTGATATCACATTGTTCTCCACACATAAACACACATAAACGGTGCATACAGTGTATAGTCTCTCATAATATTACTTACCAGATGGTATCCATGACAATGTGTCATTGTGTTTAAAAGAGTTTTACACACTGCTTTACACACTGTTAGTTTGATAAAGTTTGATAAATACTGATTTTTTTTTTCAATGTTTTTTTTTTTTTTCATATATTCTCCATAATACATCTGGAGTTAGGCTACTCAACACTAGATGACACTGTTGGAGAATGTTTCATTGCACAGGTAGGGGAGGTCACAGTAAGTTGCCTGGGTGTTAAATTTCTTGTTGGAGGCCCAAAAAGTTTTGGAAAAACGTTTTAACTTGTTAAAAGACAAATTCAACAATGTATTCAGATATTTAAAAACACATCCTGCATTATAATCAGATTAAATTGTTGCAATTACTTATACCGTAAAACTCCAAATAATAGCCCTGGCTTTTATTTTCCCAAATCGCCAAACTGCACCGGCTAGTATTAGAGACAGGCATCTATATGAGACAGGCCTTTAATTCCCTTTACACAAAACTTTTCCTCTGCAAAGATGGAAAATATTATCGAATTAATTATTTCAAACACACTGAATGTCTACCTATATGACTAGGCTATCTGATGACAATTACAGATCATCATTCATTTAGTGTTGAGATGTTGTTCATTGAGTGAGATACAGTAAGATCCAAATAGCAGGGATAGCCAGAACAGATGAAACACGTTTTAATTACGTAATTTACAAAGAGATCGTATCACACTGAAAGCTCATATTTTGTCACTAGAAAATAGCCTATATCGGTCCTTTGTCAAATACAGTTGCATTATCAGCCCTGACCAAAACCGTTCAGGAATTATTTATGCAAAAGTGGAACGTGCTTAATGTTTAATTCTCCCTCCTTTTCGGCACGAATGAAACAGCATGAGAGAGCATGAACCATATTGTTTCTCCCGTTTTGTATTTGCCAAATTTGACAACAGTCTACATTCAAATCATACTTCCAGGCGCGCGGGAACATATTTTTGACCAGGGGTGCTGAATAACAAAATAATCATGGATGTCCGACGATTTCTCCCCCAGCATATGATTCGAATATAGACAGCTAAATACGCCATTTCACCGCCGTGTATGAGTAGGCCTAGGTCTAAGAGTGAGAAGTTTTATAATGCCCTGGGCAGCCACATTCCACCTCAACTATGCGCAGCATTTCCCACTCCGACTCATCAATAAAAACTGTGCGTGCACACACCAGTCCCATAGAAGCGCACTTGACTTTACATCATTAACCTATTTCAGTATATAGCCAGAGAATGTCCGTAGATGGGCTCTGATATAGCCTAGTCTAAGGTAAATTCCTTTACCTTAAATTCCTGACTTCTTTCTCTGTATCGCCATGGCATTTAGAATAAAGAATAACGTTCGCGAACCGTTCTGGTTTTGTTGCCAGCATAAAAACACGCTTACCATCGGCCTATTTAGGGTCACACCATATGATATTGATTTTTGGGACAATATCTTTTTGTTCAGGGCTGGTTCAAAATATTATGCCTAGACTTTTTAAACAGCAGACTTACAAGTAGACATATGTGGTATTAATAAATAAGGTGAAATATATTAATTTTATTGGTTTTATTCCTAATCAAACTTTATGAAATGGGCTTGGGACAGTCACACCATATGAGCTTTTCCTGGTTTAGGAATATGACTGGCATGAATGGCATATTAATCTATATATTAATATAAAGCAGCCTTTTCTGAACAATATAACGTCATTTATTTGCAAATTAGACATTTCTTTACTTATGTTTGACACTCAGGACCACAAAAAGGCCATGCCACGTCAACCACCCATAAACACAAAGATTTAGAGAGGGATAGAGAGGGTGCACAGGAACATTGGGAAATCCTGTTCCTTCAGAATTGTGTCATTATTGGATCGTCATGGCGAAGATATTCCATACTGCACCGTCTGCACCTTAATGGCTTCCAGTATCTACAGAGGCATAGAATCTGTCTGAGATTCAAGGTGGTCTCAAAACTAGATGATCTCATTTCAGTCAAATTAAATCTTATCTCAACACAATGAAAACAGAGGTCAGTGTACAGACAGATCTGACATAGGAAGGGCTCTTTAGAGGGAGTGCAGACATTCAGAATCGTATCAACACAACCTGACCCAACTTGACAAATCCTTGAAAAAGTTCAGCGACAACAGAAATATTCAGTAGACTACACGGTATGCCTGTGGCTCTAGCTTCATAGAAGTGGAAAAGTATCAGAGGAAACTGTCACCATAAGATTAACAAGAGGACGTGCTAGGACGAGTGAGACAACTAGGCTACTTTTTCTAAGATGATTTTTTGCATGTGGAGAAATAGGCAGTTATAGTGAGACTTATTTGTAATTCTTTTAGAAATGAAGTCAAGTATTTTCACCGGTTTCAGTAAACCCTCTATGATTGTGGTTTTACTTTGCACTATTCGTTTCATCGTCACTTTGATATATTACATCTTACAATCTGAGGACATTGCAACTTTTTTGCCAAGCCCTAGTGATGGGGACGAGACCGCCTATGCCGAGTCCGAGTCAAGACCGAGTCTTTGAAGGGTCGAGTCCGAGTCGAGACCGAGTCCTTTAGGAGTCGAGACCGAGTCGAGACCAAGACCATAAAAAAATGTCAGTTTTAATATTCATAATTTAATATCACCCCAGTTAATAATCAACAGTTAGGCCTACAGACTAAGCTAGATTGGGAATTGTTTAGAGGAGCAGTCTTAACGTCTTAATAGACTATGCTGACTTACAGACACTCACCGGCAGCAGAGCCATAGAGATAAATAAACGGCTCTGACGGCAGTATCTTTGCATTGCACCATGGGATGTCATTTTCAAATAATGCCGATCAACATTGCATTTTATTATTATTGTTGTTATGTGTTGTCTGTTTTTTTATATGAACATAAAAAATGCGTTGGTCTCGAGGACTCGGTCTGAAATTACGAGTCCTTCTCCTCCCACTGTGGTCCGAGACCGAGTCAAGACAGAGTCTTTGAAGGAACGAGTCCGAGACGAGACCGAGAAAGCAGAAATTGGTCTCGAGACCGGACTCGAGTCCGAGACCGGACTCGAGTACTACATCACTACCAAGCCCACTGTTGTCAAGAGCAAGAGGAGAAGCTGTGGCTTTAATGTCTAAAATGACACTGATAGTGAACGCGTCTGAAAGCCCTGAATCTAGAAACGACGAAGTGCCGACGTGTCTCGAAACAGCTCTTTTGGGTGAGTTTCCTACAATTACATGCCACGTTTAAATGAACTCATTCCTGAGCCACATTTGTTGTGCTGTGTGTCAGGCTATTTAGGATGTTATTCCTCAAGATGTACTTTACCTTTGATTATAGAAATTACATTTATGCTTAAAAGTAGATGTTAATATGCCATCTTGTAGGCCCAGTTTGATATTCCATTGATATTGACAGTGATTGTAATAGAAAAAGACTACATGACAATGAAGGCTATTCACCTTTTTTATTGTCTATTAGGGGAACTGTTTGTGTGCTGATATTGCACTTTTAATGATTGGAATAAAATGGCAGGAACAGATATGAGCACAATACCAAGACAGGAACGACCTTAAACGGGTCATTTTATTTTGAACTTTCTGTCTCTGTCAGTGGGCCCTTTGCAAGTGAATTTCAGTAACCCAGTGACTCTGGAAATGGTACGAGAGGAGAATCCTGAGCTTCAGGAAGGGGGCCGCTGGAAGCCCTACTGTGTGCCCTACAGAAAGTGGCCATAATCATCCCCTTCAGACACAGAGAAGAACACTTGAAGTTCTAGCTCCACTACCTCCACCCCATTCTTCAGAGGCAGCAGCTGGACTATGGTGTCTATGTCATCAATCAGGTGAAACCTTCAAAAATACAATGTCACAATTCACAAAGCTTGTATTGGTGTGATAAAATTGGTCATTTCGAAGCAAAAAAACTTCTCTAAAGCTTCTCTAAAGCTCTAAACCTCTAATTGGCTTCAGATATATATTTTAGAAAAGGAATGTAGTATTTTTTACTTTAATATTTTTTTTTCTTTACTACATTTTTTTGTTGTTGTTTGTTTTCTTGGGCCTATGCACGTTGTGCCTGGAGATCCCTTTTGTCGTTGGGGGAAATTGTTAAAGTGCAAATAATGGATAACATCAGAGAACACAGATAATGCCAGATTTGTTTGATGCAGTGCTGTATGAATTCTTAAGAGTTTTTCTAATCATTTAAGGATAGAATGATTGAAGGACAGAGGATAAAGTGACGCTCTGAAACTATTGTCTTACACACTGTTCAGAGTATAACCTGATGCAACGTCTGTCTGCAGGATGGAGAAACCATGTTTAACAGAGCCAAGCTGTTGAATGTGGGGTTTGCTGAAGCTCTGAAGGAGTATGACTATGAATGCTTCATCTTTAGTGATGTGGACATTGTCCCCATGGATGACCGAAACATCTACAAGTGCTATAGCCAGCCCAGGCATCTCGCTGTCGCCATAGACAAATTTGGTTTTAGGTAGGTGAAAAGAAATATTACATTATAAGATCAATTCACTTGAAATGATGGGGGGAAGAAATGCACTTCCTACACCCACCTTACAGTACAGATACCCTATTTAGGATTGTTAGATGAGCTTTTACAACATGGAGCCACAACAGAGACTTGTTGTATTGCATTGGCCTTGAAGCTCATTAGGTGGACTTCACAGATTATCAGTCCTGACCCAACCAATGGGTTTTAGGGGTTTCACATCCAGCACTGCAGGTTGAAGAATGTAATTCAACCAATATACTTGACTGTGTGACCTATGAATCCTCACAGTCAAGGACGATTGCATGCGGAACACTACATGTTTTAGGCAGAAACAGACAGCCTAAAGACAGGCAGATGGCATGCTGGGCCCATCCTCTGACTCACATAAACCCCATTCATTACTGCTATCCACATGGAAACACTTATGCTGGGTCACACTGACATGGGACATGGGCATCTCCATATCAACATTTTGCTAATAACAGAGAAAATATTTACAAAGCTCTTATAGACATCATCAAGCTGTTTGAAAATCAGAAAACAGATATGTAAAGAGTGTTTCTTGATTTATTGATTTAACCCTTGTAAGGTGGATCGGGTCTGTGGGACCCATTTTCAATGTTAGCTAAAAGAAAAAACAGGCTATTTAGTATTTCTTCTAACTCAAACTCATTGGCCTTGGCTCATTGTCCGTGAAGAACATGAAAAAATAACTTATTTTGAGTGACTGCACACCATACACTCCCTACATATAACTATTACATGTGTTGTTCGAGTCTATTGGACCTGAGTGTAATAATTGTAGTTGCTATGTACTGTACCTTAACTGTGTCCTCCTCCTAACTGGGTCTGCTGTGTGTGTCTGTGTGTCTGTGCATCTCTGTGTGTGTCTGTATGTCTCTGCATCTCTGTGTCTCTGTGCATTTCTGTGTGTCTGTGCATCTCTGTGCATCTCTGTGTGTGTCTGTATGTCTCTGTGCATCTCTGTGTGTGTCTGTATGTCTCTGTGCATCTCTGTGTCTCTGTGTGTGTCTGTAAGTCTCTGTGCATCTCTGTGCATCTCTGTGTGTGGCTCTAGTAAAGTGTCAATGGCTTCAGTCCCTGCATCATACTCTTCAGTCCCTGCATCATACTCTTCAGAACATGTTTCATATAGGTTTGTTCATGTCATGTACTTCATTTTTTTCTCCAAAGGCTACCCTATAATCAGAACTTTGGTGGTGTTTCAGCTCTTAGCAAAGAGCAGTACATGAAAATAAATGGCTTTCCCAATCATTATTGGGGCTGGGGTGGAGAGGATGACGACATATACCACAGGTGAGCAAGGACACAATTAAGTCATTTTACAAAATTATTTGCATTGTTTCATATAAAAAGGACCTTTTTGTGCTCTGTGGAAAATGATCTCCATAAAATACACACATGTAAACTGTTGAGACCTATTACTGTAGGGTGAGAATCAAGGGAATGTCACTCTCCAGACCTAATGGAAAAATAGGGAGATGCCGAATGATCCGTCACAAAAGAGATTTGCACAATCAACCGAATCCCAAAAGGTAAATGCCTAATCACCATTTTTTTCCTCATACAGCAAATGTGCTATTAGACTACTCAATTTAGATCACCTGATAACTTGCACCTATTTTGTTACAGGTTTAATAATATAGCACATACAAGACAAACAATGGAAACTGATGGCATCAATTCTTTGAAGTACCAAGTAGTGAGAATTGAAAAGGATCAGCTGTTCACTAAAATCACTGTGGATATTGTGACACCATGATGTAAAAAGTACAGAACTACAAAAACTCCACAAACCCCACATTTTCTCTTTAAGCAGTCGTTGGACCGTTATTTTCATTGCTGGGGATAGCTGAGGATGCATCTTGCAACTAGACAGCTACTACTTCAGTTTGTGACAAATGTACAACTTAATTATGAATTCTGGGATATGTGAAATTCACAGTCTGCATCACAGACTTTTGTTTATGATGTGTTTACATTAGGCTACAACAGAAGCTCTAAAGCTGTGATGAAAACAATAAAGTTGGAAACCAAGTAAATGGAAACTGTGATGCACGTAGTCTATTACAAAAATATTAGAAAACACGAGTAGCCTACCTAATGTCAGGTCTCTGCACAGATAGCCTACCATGTGGATCAAATTCGATTTCACTATTCTCTGGTAGCCTACCAACCAAGTAGGCCTATAGCATCTCAGCACCTGTCTAAATGTGTATTAAACTATTTAATTTACTTGTTTGTCTCAACTCATTTTACAAACTGCCATACTAACCTTGGACGTTGAATTGTTGGGAGAGAGATTGGACCCACTCTAGTTTGCCCACAAGGCAAAACAAGGTGTTGAAGTCATCTTCTGGGCACATTTTGGTGCATTTTGTATTTTACACAACTAAACTGTCATTCAACTAAACTGTTACTCATTGCTTGCACCCTTCCCCCTGGATACAGTAAGCGTAGATGCAGATTTAAAAAAAAAAAAAAAAAAAAACAGCAAGCAAAAAAAGTGGGTAATATTACCCTACACAATTTCATTCAAAATAGGCTAGCCTATTGCACAATTGCCACGGAACAATTTGTGAGCAAAGAGCGAAGTTGCAAGGCTGGATCCGAACACTTGACACCTCTCTCCCTTCACCAATATTGACAAATATTTATATTTTGTGAATTATTGAAATCATACCTCAACATTCTTACAGTTAGAATACCTACAACCATTCAATTATTGATTTAACCCTTGTAAGGTGGTTCAGGTCAGTGGGACCCATTTTCAATGTTTGATAAAAGACACAATAGGCTATTTATTATTTCTTCTAACTCAAACTCATTGGCCTTAATTCATTTTCTCTAAAGAACTTAAAAAAAATACTTATTTTGAGTGACTGCACACAATACACTCCCTATTATATGTGTTGTTTGAGTCTATTGGACCTGAGTGTAATAGTTGCTATGTACCTTAACTGTGTCCTCCTCCTAACTGGGTCTGCTGTGTGTGTCTGTGTCTGTGCATATCTGTGTGTGTCTGTGTTGCATGCAAGCTTCTGGGTACCCAGATAAGTCTGTGCGTCTGTATGTGTGTGTGTCTGAGTGTAGGTGTCTGTGTGCGGGAATGTTGTCTTTCTGTACCTTCTATTCCCACACAAAGTTACAAAATTTTTACATTTCAAGCTCTTTCACCTGTTTTCTCACAAAGAAATGAAATTGATGATCCTAAATGTAATCTCACAGGGGTAAACGGCAAATATGAACCATAAATTATGTCTAATGAGCTAAAGTAAACATCTGTTAAGTATTTTTATATACAGTAGATTGTTATGGCTGTATTGATTTAAAAGCCTAATAATGTGGAGGTCCCAGACACCTTACAAGGGTTAAACCATGCTGATATGTGCCTCTGGTGAGGCAGCGCTCATTTGACCTTACAAGGGTTAAACCATGCTAATATGTGCCTCTGGTGAGGCAGCGCTCAATGGGTCAGTGGGAGGGTTAAACCATGCTGATATGTGCCTCTGGTGAGGCAGCGCTCATTTGACCTTCTTGTGTTATCAAAACTGGCTGTGTCTAGTGAAAACTAGGTGATCAAACTGGCAGGCTGTATGCCAAAAATGCAGTGTTGATAGTGCCTTTAGGACATCAATGATAACAGTTTAACGTCTGAGCTCTGTTACACTTTCATACTGCGCATAGTTCTTATTTTTAAAGAAAATAAAGAATATATATTATCATTATCCCTGTCTTATGCTGACAAGCTATCAAACAACAATGCACACTTGAGTGGACTAGGCTACATTCAGACATTCTGCATGTGATTCATTCAGCCCCTCAGTGTGTAAACAGCATATGGATAAATGCTTATGGAAGTTGAAAGCTGCCCCTCAGTGTGTAAATAGCATATGGATAAATTTTTATGGAAGTTGAAAGTGTAAGTGGAAACAATGATAGGTGTGAACTAGCAATTGACATAATAGAGGTAGTATCAAAATGCATTTGATAGCCTAATCAGCTGAATATGACAATATGACAGATTGACTACTGTTTTTGATTGTACAGATACAGATACAGATTGACTACTGCCTTTAGGAGGGTTAATTGTAGAAAAGCTACTGGACCGCATGGAATTTCTAACAGGGTTTTGAAATCCTGCGCTGCTCAGTTAGCTCTTGTGTTCACTTATATCTTTAACACATCATTGGCTCAAGAGACAGTTCCTACTTGCCTCAAGCAGTCTGTTATTGTTCCAGTACCGAAAAACAAAAGTCCATCATGTCTGAATGACTACCGCCCAGTAGCCCTGACGTCTTCAGTGATGAAGTGTTTTGAGAAGCTTGTGAAAAACATTATCTGCTCATCCCTCCCTGCCTCCTTCGACCCCCTCCAATTTGCTTACAGAGCCAACAGGTCTACAGAGGATGCCATCTCAAACCTTATGCACACCACCTTAACTCACCTGGAGGAGGGGAATGGGAATTATGTGAGGATGCTGTTCATTGACTTTAGTTCAGCACGATAGTACCTCTCACCTTGGTCACAAAGATGAAGGCCTTAGGACTGAACACCACCCTGTGTCACTGGATATTTGACTTCCTCACCAACCGTTCACAAGTGGTTAGAGTGGGGGGTCTGACATCTGACTCATTAACCATCAGCACTGGTGCTCCCCAAGGCTGTGTTTTGAGTCCACTGCTGTACAACATATACACACATGACTGCAAAGCCAACAGTAGTCATACCTCCATCATCAAGTTTGCAGATGACACAGTGATCTTGGGCCTGATTAGTAACAACAATGAACAGCTGTACTTGGATCAGGTTGATGAGGTGGCACAGTGGTGTCAATCTAACAGCTTGACACTGAATATCAATAAAACCAAGGAAATGGTAGTGGATTACAGAAGGCAGCAGCAGAACTACAGTTACACCCCACTAATGATCAGCGGGCAACCTGTAGAGAGAGTCACAAGTTTTAAATACCTTGGTGTCCACATTACTGAAGACTTAACATGGACTGTTAACACTCAATATGTTCTGAAAAAGTCCAGACAACGACTCTACTTCCTTCGTCAGCTAAGGAAATTCAAAGTTTCTACATCCATCATAAAGGCCTTCTACACTTCAGCGGTTGAGAGTGTTCTAACTGGTAGCATCATCACCTGTTATGGGAACTCCACAGTTAGAGATTGTAGTACTCTGCAGAGAGTAGTGCACTCAGCTGAACGTACTATAAGAACTCAACTCCCTGCTCTACAAGATATCTATTCCAGAAGAGTACTCCTAAGAGCCCAAAAGATTCTGAAGGACTCTTCTCATCCTAACAATGGATTATTCCTACCGCTGAAATCAAGAAGACGCCTATGTAGTCACAAAGCCAGAACTGAGAGACTCAGGAGAAGTTTTTATCCCCAGGCCATCCGAACTATGAACTCACACTATACTGACTTTGCACACATTCACTCCTCAGCACTCTCAAACATTTCCCAACTCTGAACTCACACTATACTGACTTTGCACTCATTCACTCCTCAGCACTCATGACCCCCCCCCCCCACCCACACACACCTACAAGACTTTTAGCACTTTTACATCCCTCTCCCTATGCTACAGACCTTTTATTTATTTTCTTATTTCATCACACGTCAAAACACACACACACACACACACACACACACATATCTGACTTTCTCCAACTTTTGCACATCTCCATAGAACTTTTTATTTATTATTTTTGATTTCTCCTCCATCTACCCATGTCCTTGATTGCCTAGCCTTTCTGCCCCCCCCAACACACACACTTACATCATCACTGTCATCACTTCACATACATACAACACACTGCTTGCTACAGTAAGCCTCCTCTACATACTTGCTGCACACTGCCTTCAGGATCTTCTCCAACACACATCCTCTACATACTTACAGCACACCGCCCCCACCTACCCACACACACACACACAGTCACTGCTCCACTCCCCTCCCGCCCACACACACATCTTCACTGTCATCACTCACATACATCATACATACAGTACTCTGCTTGCAATAGTAAGTCCCTGCCCCCCCCCCCTACATACACAGCACATTATTTCATCAGGAAGCTTCTCCAACACACATCCCCAACATACTTACAGCACACTGCCCACACACACACTACACACACACACACACACACAGTCACTGCTCCACTCCCCTCCCGCCCACACACACATCTTCACTGTCATCACTCACATACATCATACATACAGTACTCTGCTTGCAATAGTAAGTCCCTGCCCCCCCCCCCCCCCCTACATACACAGCACATTATTTCATCAGGAAGCTTCTCCAACACACATCCCCAACATACTTACAGCACACTGCCCCCCCCCCCCCCCCCCCCCAATACACAGCACATTGTCTCATGAGGAAGCTTCTCCAACACACATATTGCACACTGCCCTCTCCCCACATACACAGCACACTATCCCATCTCCCCTGTCATCCCCCCGACACACACACCAAGACCCCTGGCAGTTGGGTTAGCCCCTTGAGCCGTGGATCTGCCCAAGGTTTCTTCCTTGGTAAGGGAGTTTTTCCTTGCCCCTGTTGCTCTTGGGTGCTCCTTGTTGGTGCCCCCCACCCAATCCCAATCCTCCCCCACCTTTTTTATGCAGCCCTTGCCACTTAATCTACTAAACCCCTCTTCTACTGCACTCTTTACCCCCCCCCCCCCCCATTAATGCACAAATAGGCTGACACCAGACATAATTTCACTGCATTTCTTACTTCCAGTAACTATATGCATGTGACAATAAACTTCCTTGTATCCTTGTATCCTTGTATCCTTGTTTAACTGATCTTACTCTGGTGTTTAAACATATTCAAGGGTAGACAAATTTATCCCGTTATCATCCATTTTTAACTGTTCCTGAACTTGTTAAAAACATGTTTAGACTAGTGGCATCTGTCCATACTGTCCAGGCAGTTTTGCAGTGAGATGTGACGATGATGCCATTAGCAAGGCAAAATAACAGCACTGAGATGTGCAGATCCACACAAGTCTGGGATAGTATTTGCTTATGGCTCTCACTCTTTATTTGTTTATTTCATTTTCATTTATTTTGTTGATGATTTACATTTTGCTCTTTATGCATGAAAGCTGATCACATTTACGGTACGTTTCCACCATCACCAAGATGAACTTGGCACTCCCCTTCCTTGGAAATTAAAATGTCTGCTTTGGACATCCTGAAAAGGAAAAAAAGGAAGGAAGCAGGTTGAAATAAAGGTCATCACAAGTAAGGTGTCCTGCACCACATACCCCAAAACAAGCAGAACAAAAAATACATTTCTTAACACCTCGAGGGAAAGTGTGTGTGTATCAAATTACCATGTACTTCCCATCACCATAAACTCATTATTGACAATGAAGGATTTAAAAATTGTAGGTTTGATGCCCCAAACGGAGTGACAATGAACAGACTGAGTGAAATGAGGCGTTATACTCACTGTCTCTGCACACAGAGGGCACACTCGTTGCCATAGGTTTGCCCGTCTGTTCCACACACTGGTTCCAGATTGAGTGGACATGCAAGTATTTTAGCCATGTCTCCACAGCTTGGCTGTTATGCAACCAAACAATTGAGTGTCAAGAATGTTTTCAAGATTTTGGAAGAAACTGAGTGATAAAATACATTGGATTCTCTACGATTTCTTTCTATAAATTATTCAAGATTTAATTAAAGGTTGTATCAGCGATGGCGGGGTAACGTCACTTAGGGGCAGCTGTGGCCTACTGGTTAGCATTTCGGACCTGTAACCGCAGGGTTGCCGGTTCGAACCCCGACCAGTAGGCACGGCTGAAGTGCCTTTGAGCAAGGCACCTAACCCCTCACTGCTCCCCGTGCGCCGCAGGCAGCTCACTGCGCCGGGATTAGTGTGTGCTTCACCTCACTGTGTGTACACTATGTGCTGAGTGTGTTTCACTAATTCACGGATTGGGATAAATGCAGAGACCAAATTTACCTCACGGGATCAAAAGAGTATATATACTTATACTTATACACTTCTGTTGACGTTCAAACAAAACAGAGAGCTAGCTCGCTACTCCCTCCCCCTCCCTCCCATGCAACTGAAACTCTCCTAAATGCGCATTATTGGTTGGAACACTTTATTTGGCCTTTGAGTGTTTGGCAACACTTGTTGGTAGCAATTGTTTTTGTGTGCAGATCTCAGCCTATACGCGTTTTTTTGACAGCCTGCTTATGGGGTGGGCAGCTAGCGGATTGTTAGGAAAGATTAGATGAGTGTGATCATTTATGTTTGGGCCTACAATCGCTGATACAACTTTTAAAATGGTCAGTAAATTTCTGTGACCACAATAGACACCAAACAACATAGTGGCAATAATAGTGACAATAGTGATTTGACTTGGGCTGGCCTGATGAATGGTGGCTTTCTGAATCATATGGCCATCATAAAATGCCTCATTTCTGTCTATGTAAATCAGCAGTTCAAATGTAAACATTCCAAATTCCAAAATGTTCCAAATGTAAACATTCCAAATGTAAACATTCCAAACATTACCTTTCTGGGATTTACTGTCTTGCCTTCTGCACCTGTGCAAGACAGATGGTGAAGTGTGCTGTTAATTTTATGATTAAGGCAACATTCTGACTCATGACCTCACAAAAGGAGTGTGTTCACAGGTCTTTTATTTTCAAAAGAAAATAAAAATCTATCACTTTTGTAGTAGCCTAATATGACGATAAATTCAAAGGGACAAAACTTCTCGGACTGACTGCAGAGTATGGACATGTCAGAGGCACAAAGCAAATATACTACTTGGTAAATTGATTATGTGAATGTCTAGTTTCACAAACAGGGTAAACGCTTGACATTATTACACATAAATGTCTGTGTACCTCAAAATATGTGATCATGTTGGATAATTGTATGTTATAATGACTAGACTTAGCAGCACCTACACAATTGAAAGAAAAAATGTCAAGGTAAATTATTTTTTGGTTTCCTGCTCATCACTACATGCCAACAATAAATGTTGAATATCACCACAACCAAAAGGACCATATAATAAACATAATAAACGTATCAAATGAAAGCTAACACTCATGGGCTGTCTGCAGAAGTGTTGGAATGGACATGTATTGTACAGTGTAAGAGACAACAGAACTAGAACATGAAAAAAACCGCCTAAAGAGAACCAGTTTTCAAAGTGAATATCAGCTTGGAAACATAGCATAGTACCCCAAAACCTCTTTCAATCAGTTCCCCTATCTATGGGAATGAGTCTAGCCAAGTCTAAAGCTTGTAAGGCGAGACAGTGCAATGTTGCACAAGTTATAATTCTTTCATATTACTATAGTTATTCATTCCATCCTCACATAACTGCTCTCTCACTTCTTTAGATTTAGGGGTTAGTAACTAGTTAGTAGTAATAACTATATAATAGTCGTATGGCAAAGGTATGTTTTTCCCCCATCCAAGCAGTGAGGTAGGCAGCCAACAGAAGGCACCCAGGGACCATGTCCATGTGCTCAAACTGAGTCCTCATAAGGGACACAAAAGAAGAGTTTACTATTTTGATAATGAACACCTTCCCGATACAAAACATGTATGCATGCATCCAAGGGCATAATATAAATTTAATCTACAAAACAGGAAAAACAGATATAGATAGATAGACAGATAGATAGATAGATAGATCCACATAGAGCAGAACAGTGTTGATTGACTTGTTCAGTGGGAGGGCGACTAGTGGACAGTACGTACACAAACGTGGAGAAGGTGAAGACGCAGACAGACTATGCAGAGAAGTCTATCTCTCCTCTTCCCTTAAGTGAAGCGTTGAACAGTTCAATGGCCCTGGGGACAAATGACTTCCTCAGTCTGTCAGTTGTGCATGACAGTGAGCGAAGTCTCCAGCTGATCAGGCTCTTCTGCTTTACAATAGTGCTGTGGAGTGGATGACATTCATTGTCCAAGATGCTGATCAGTTTGTTCAGGGTCCTTTTGTCTGATATTGAAGTGATGCACTCCAGTTTGGCTCCCAAGACAGAGCCAGCTTTCCTTACCAGCCTATCTAGTCGCCCAGTATCCTTCTTCTTTGTGCTTCCTACCCAGCATACCACAGCATACAACAGCAAGAGGACACTGGCAACAACAGACTGGTAAAACATCCTGAGGAGCTTACTGCAGACATTGAAGGACTGCAGCCTCCTCAGGAAGTACAGCCTGCTCTGCCCTTTCTTGTAGTGCTTCAGTATTGGCTGACCAGTCCAGTTGATTGTCCAGTTGTAAGCCCAGATACTTTTCTTAAATTTCCCGTGAGGGAAAAATGTTTACCACCTCCACATTGACCCCATCAATGGAGACTGGTAGCAGAGCGGGCTTTGACCTGCGGAAATCCACCATCTCCTTGGTCTTTGAAGTGTTGAGTTGAATGTGGTTGAGTTTGCACCATTGCACAAAGTCCTCCACCAGGCTCCTGTACTCCTCCTCTTGCTCGTCCCTGATACACCCCACAATTGCAGTATCATCGGAGAACTTCTGCATGTGGCACGACTCGGTGTTGTAGCAGAAGTCTGACGTGTACAGGGTGAACAGGACTGGAGAGAGCACAGTTCCCTGTGGAGCTCCGGTGCTGCTGATCACAGTGTCAGAGAGACAGCTCTTCAGTCTGACGAACTGTGGCCGCTCGGTCAGGTAATCTGTAATCCAGGATACCAGGTCAGCGTCCACACCCTTCTGCAAGAGCTTGTCTCTCAGTCTGAGGGGTTAGAGGGTGTTAAAAGCACTTGAGAAATCAAAGAACATGATTCTCACAGCAATTTTCCCCTTGTCTAGGTGAGAATGTGTCCTGTGTAGGAGATATGTGATGGCATCGTCCACGCCCACTTTCTCCTGATATGCAAACTGTAACGGGTCTAGTGCATGGCGTACCTGGGCTCTGAGTATGCGCAGGACCAGTCGCTCCATTGTCTTCATCACGTGTGATGTTAGAGCGACAGGCCTGTAATCATTAAGCTCACTTGGGTGTGGCTTCTTAGGGACGGGGGTGAGACATGATGTCTTCCACAGTGTTGGTACTCGTCCAAGACGGAGACTCAGGTTGAAAATGTGCTTCAGTGGCTCTCCCAGTTCAGCAGTACAGACCTTGAGCAGCCTTGGACACATCTGTCCAGCCCGGCTGCCAATATCATGCCAAATAATCTGAAACAATGTAGTCATGGAAGCTTTTAGCGTAAATTCTGTCAGGAAGACTCAATGCATGCGTCACTCATTCATTCATTACTTCCGACCAATCACCAGTCTGCATCAGCCTTTATAATCATGGCACATGTTTATAAACATAAACATAGATAACCCACTGGGTTATCTATGTCTAAACATCTCTATGTTCCTCCCAATATACTGGCCATTCCTTTCGCATCGGCGCTGCAACGTCAGCAGCCGCTCTAGGATTACCTGCATCCTCAATCAAGTTGCTCGGAAGATGGTCTTCGTCGGCTTACGAGTCCTATATAAGACCTTAGGATCAAGCCCTTCTAGATGCGCAAATAGCTCTCTCGCAAGTGTCAATTAAGGTAAGTTACCTTGCAAAGGTCTGGTGGTGGTTATTCGGCTCAGCTAAAGCATTATATTAATTACGTTGGACCCGAGCCACTCTTCTCCAGTCACTACGCACAGCCGGCACTTTAGGCACAGAATAAAGTGTTAATACATTGTAGTCACTACGCACCGCCGCCCTTGGTCTAGCTTCTGCAAGCAAAACCTCGGGTAATCTCACGTCACAACAGTTAATTTCTTTTATCCTACCATCACCCCACTTCACTCATCATATACATACGCAACTCGACTCGGCAGTCGACTCGAATCGCAATCATCAAATCGCAATCATCAATCGTTATCGAACCGAACGATCATTAAGCACTTTCCACGGGGATTTGCACCACATTGCATTACATTCTTGCCGTGAAAGAACCGAGCTTACGAAAGCTCTGAGCTCGTGCAGCTCCCCGACTCGCTGCAATCGCTGCAGACCATGCTGGTCATTTTCTTCTTTTCACCAGAGAGTGCTCAAGCTTTCTATCTGTTTCTCTATACCTTTTCTCTCTGAACTTATTACCCATGGACAATGTCTATTTCATGTTTTCCTGTCTCGTTTAGCTAACGTTACCTATGCTGCTCATCTTATTTTGGGGGGTCTTTCCAAGAGCAAGGTGCAAAAGCATGGCTCACTCTTTTCATCTTGCCCTTGGATCTGCTTTAGCTCCATTCCGTTGCAGGATGCGGCTTGCTCACGGAAACAAGTCATCACATTTAGGGGTCGTACTTAAATCGGATATAATCTGTCATGGACACTACACCGTGCTGTTATTTGGGTAAGTCAACATAATTAATTCATTAATCTAAACCTTGCCGCTTACATTTCTATCCTAATAGTAGGCCTATACTTTGTGCTATTTAGCTTTCTTTAACATGGCTTTACCTCTGCCGGATGTACAGTAGTCTGTTAATTTCATCTGCTGTACATCTTGTCCTCGCAGCTTCTGTTCACCATTGAACCGTAACAAATGGAGTTCACAAACTGTAATATTTTGCATCAACTTGCTTATCAATTAAGAGCTAGCTACTCCATTTGCTTGTCACAAGGCTCACAAGAATCTATTGACTGTATGGTTACTGAGTTCTTGATTACTAAAGACTCACTCAGCAGTAATGAGCATTTCGTAATCAATGTACTTCCTCTTGCAAATGTCTGGTGGTGGCTATCTAAATTTAATCATATTACTCATCTCTTCGTTTCTGGTGCCCGTACTGGCTTGGTCGCATTTGTGCAGGTCATAATCTTTAACTGCAAGCGCTATTTCTTCTGCACTAACCTGAGCTTCTGCAACTGCAAGCTCATTGTCCCCCAAGCATTTGCAACTGCAAGCTCTATCCCACTGCACTAACCCTGAGCATCTGCAACTGCAACCTCTATTCTGCTGCACTGACCCTGAGCATCTGCAACTGCAGGCTCTATCCCCTGCACTGACCCTGAGCGTTTGTAATTGCAAGCTCATCGTCCTGCACGTTGTTAGTTAACCCTTAAGCTAAGCTTCTGCAAGCACTAGTCACTCAAGCAGTCTTGTTCAAAGGGTTGAACATCTGCAAGCTCAATTCCCTTCCATAACTTTAAATCAATCATAGAATTTGAGTCACAGGTGGTCGAATCCATCATCCTCATCAAATCATCAGTTTATTTTATTAATAGTATATTCTTCATGTGTCTCTGTCTGTCTCGCTTTCTCTGATTCATCTCCCGAGCTCAATCGGATAATACAACATGCACTGTTTAATATTGTTATGCTCTATTTCAGAGAGGATGACCATCTAAGCATTCCGGTGGGTATCTTTATTTCTTATTCTTTGGGGGTAGGCTCCGCCCCTGCCGTCTCATACCGGCAGGATCTGAAAGGGTCTGCACACTCGGTGACCTGGACCGAGGACGGGGCCTATGCCAAAGACTGTCTTATTGTTGCTTATGCCTTTTGTATATCCTTTGATGGATTAAAACGTGTGTTAACTTTCATTGCACCTCCCTGAGTCTTTCTGATAGAAACGCAGTAATGCGGCAAAACTCAATAATAATGATGTGAGTACCAAGCTGCACAGACACACCCACATGCCTCACTACAAAATATTCCACTTTTTCGACATCAACACTGCCTGGTACTGTACTGACATCCACTTTCCTTGCATCCACATATCAGCAGCTCCAAGCACCAGGCCTGTACAGGTTCTTTGGTTAAAAGTTGGAGGACAAGAATTCCATCCTTCATGTGCCAACCACAACTGGTTGTTGAGGGCAACTGTGGATGGGTCACACCGTGGCTGCACAATATTCATTTCCTAATTTAAATGAAGATCTAAGTAGAAAAAACCCATGAGCTATTTTAAGGCAGAATTCAGTGCCTATTTCAGAGATGGGTTTTATGTAAGTCAATTCAACACGTGAACTGCTTTGTTTGTTGATTAGTAAAGACTGTGTAACCAACTGATTGGCCTAAGTAAGGTCTTAATGTTTGGGAAAATATCCTTTGGACAGACATCAAGAACCCATCCCCAATCCATAATGTGTGCCAGCTTGTGTTTTGACGAGTGCAATGTGAGGCTACTGTGCAAGACGGCGGGCCGGTCTTTCTAGACTTTCTGCTTTCAAAAGACAGTAAGCTATTTAATTGACCTGATGGATGTCTTCACCAAGTGAACAAAGTGAACAAAACACTTAACCATGCATGCATGTAGCCTAAGGAGTGTCCAAGGTTAGCAATTCCTGTTTGGCTTGTTATTTGTTGACACTACAGCAGGTTAGAATGACAAGAACAGACAGTATAGCCGTGAAAGCCGAAAATATTTTAGGTGTGCCAGACCGACGATTGGATGTCACAGGCACACCCGGGCACATGGTTATGGTTATGGTATTTAGCAGACAAAAGCGACATACAAATAACAACAATACAAAGTTAAATTATCTGTGGCTACGCCACTGCTTTGTGTAATGGAATTGGTGAGTCTTGAAGTCTTCAATAATTAGTTTCCCTTAAACTCAGCATTTACATGAAGCACATGATAAGTGCATTCCACTCAGATAGGCTACCAGACAGGCACGGCTCGTCATTTCTACCTATTTTATTATTAATGTAAGGGCTTACTGTAAGATATATTATTCTATAAATTAATCCACTAACGAGATTCCGCTTCGCGTCGGGCCGTATTACAACACCGACTGTGCATTAATTTCTGTTAACAGACCACCGTGTCGTCCATTATCCCTTACTTATCATGCTTGCACATAAGTTGGATTATATTGCACATTTGCCCAAAATTACAGTAGGTAATATAGAAGAAAATGGAAGGGGGGGGCGCTTTTACCACTTTTAAGAATATAGTGTTAAAATGGCCAAGAAAACATTTTCTAAGTTGACAACCTGGCTAGAACACATGCTGAGGGGTTAAATATTAATACTGGATAGGTTGTACAGTATGCTTGTACCCCAAAGTTTTAATATCAGTTTTGGCCCCCTGACTATAACTACCAACGAAATTTCAAATTTCGACTGATATAGCCATAAAACTACAATTTCTGTGCAACACATTTTCTATTAATATTTGTAAAAAAATACATACAATTACGTACATTATAAATACTTACTTAAATTATGTTGACACAAGGAACAATAATAAACACTTCATATATTGTATAACCCACATATATTTAACCTTACATTGATGACGCAAAACTACATTTGTTTCAGATGTCCACTCCAACATTTCTCTTGCATTGGAAGTGTATAAGAATTGTCATTGACCAGTTGCCAGTTTTTTTTTTTATCCTTATGAAATGACTTGCTTACCATGATTGTTAAACAACCCAAATCAGGTCTGGAAAACAAATGTCAGGCCTCCATAATGGACCACTTAATTCAAGAGAATATTCTGCAGCTAATTTTCATCAGTGCTAGCTGTGCTGTTGTTGATATTTGGAAGGCCTCTTGGCTGTTAGACGGTCAGCACAGTAGTTTTGTATAACTCTGTAATGCTTCCTCAAGTGGTCACATATATGCCATTTTTCAGCATTCAAGTCATACTGTGTAGCATTTAACCATTGGCAACCAGAGCCTTGAAAATCAATGTGCATGTAAGTGCACGTAAGTCAGTCAAGTGTTAGTAAATATCAGCCAAAAGGCTACTCAACAGTGAAGTCACAAACAGCACAGTAGCCTACCTGCAGTGAGGACAAAGAGTGTGAGCAACAGAAGCAGCATTTTAAAAGCCATTTTCTCCTTCAGGTAAGCACTGAAACGCTTGCACATAACCACACCAAGTGTTGATATACACAGGATTCCACAGGTGGGAATTGAAGCACCTGACACACGGAAATGAAACAGTGTTTACACACACAGTTCATTAATATATAACTAGCACTTGTCTGAGCAATCTTCTGTTAGGTATGTAGTGTACCATTGGCTCTGTGCACTAACGCATTGACAAACTTTTGTCTTAAAGTTGACAAACCAGTTTCTTGTTTGTTGTCATCGCTGTCAAGATGAGTGCTTCAGTTGTACCAAAACGTAAGAAGCCCATAGCTTGTACAGTCATTTCAGGGTTGTTAGCCTTTATTTAGACAAGAACTTAGAGGGGGCCAAAGGGGGCACACAGGAAGCCCAATAGTCCCTGTGGGCTCTGAGGCCTTATGTGCTGTCACTTGAACAGCAGCTCCTCTGTTCACCACACTTATCATTGTCGGTAAGGATCTTATGTAATTTCCAGAGAAGCTGACCTTTGGACAGTCTTAGTCAGATGTGATTGTCATGTTCTCCCTCTGCTGTTGAGCTGTGCTCTTACTCTTACTTCACCTCCAGTGGATTATTCTGGAAGCTAAGACTAGGGTGTGAAAAGCACTGGCTCTATGGTTGACTATTTGTGGAGTCAGAGGACAGGAGGGCTTGGTGACACCAGTTGGAGAGAGCAGCTGCAGTCGTGGTTGTATCTCACTGTCTGACCTAGAGTCACACAAGCACAGCTTTGGGAAAGACAGGCCAGCCTCAAGACTGTACAGTTGATATCCAAGCAATTAAAACTAGATGTACCGCATAACGGTATATAAATATGACCGCCGCTCCTATGCAGGAAATCGATGTCCTTAATTTCTGTCCACTCCATATTCAACCTTGATTCAAATTCTGTGCAGTTCTGAACATGTCAGCTAAAAATACCTGCGATTACAATGCCTCATTTTTGCCTTTTCATTTTTACTAGGTGGTTCTACAGTACAGTATATCACAACTAAGTGGTTATGGGATGGTTGAGATCTCCCCTTGAGACCAACATAAGAAAAAAACGTGGTCATCCTTGGCCTTAGCTCTGCTGCGGTCATAATAAGATAATATCATAATGTTTTGGAGTTTATTCAAATGATTAATGGTAGATCTGTTTTGAATACCTGTCCTTGACTTTACTTTGCCGGAGGTTACATTTTGCTTTCCTACCTTGAGTGAAAGACATACAGTAATGCAGAGTTTGAAGATGAAGATGAGGGCAACTAACTTTGTCAGTATCTAATCTTTCATATCAGTACAGCGAAACTACACTGGCTAAACTCTTTAAGGACCTCAAGAGAAATTTGGTAAGAATGTGAGTTAATAGTAAACCCAGTGAAATGAAGCTGATGACCATCTGTTAGATAGAGAGATGATTCAGTGTATAACTTAGTTGCAACTTACCTGGTTTGAATAGCACTCCCTGGTGGCACATGATTAGAATAGCAATTTGATCAGTCTTGACACCTCAAATGGTCAAGTGTGTCTTGCTGGTTCACCTCAAGGCATAGACTGTGTCAACAACTCAAGGATACAAATATAAAGATTATGCTTCATGTCTAATCTCATATCACAGCTGTATTACAATAAGATACTAAACGTCCTTGGATTTAGGATGAGTAACACCAGCATAATAGCATAGTTTCTGACTGAACGTGATACTGACACCACTTGTTTATCATTTCAATAAATCAGTGACAAGAAAACCCATCAATGTATAATATTTATATTTGGCAAGAAAGATTTGAATACATGAACTTCATGAATTATGGAACAATTTGAGTCATTCTCAGTTGTGGGCATTTGTTTTGAAAAACACATTCTACATTGAAAGGGGATCCATTTTCTCTCCGAAATTCTACATTTTCCTTTATGGCCACATTCAGGTATAATTTAATATTTCAGGGTATCTAGTCACTATAAGGTCATCTGAGATTCACTTCTTCAAGTTTTATCAGGGTACAATGGTAGTGTTTGTATCCTCTTGTAACATGGTATACTGTAAAGGCAGTTATGTACACAACAAATGCACCATTAGTATGTCTAAAGCACATTTCACCAGTCATAACAAAAATAAAATGTATAAAAACATTTACAAATTTGAATAGTAATGCACTTGAATGACAGAAATTACACATTACAATCCCTTTGATTAGCACCATATCCATGGTATATTTTCACGGGAACACTGACATGTGCTCTAAAACACAACAGTGCATCAATAATTAATTCATATTATAAAAATACATAAATCTATCACATCCAGTACTGCCGACTGCCAAATCTTACCCATCTATTCAATTGCCTGCTATCGCATCTTAAACACACATACACTCATAAACAGAAAAGAGCAGAATCGTTAACAGATTTAGAAGAAAGTCATTTAGACAAGTACAGTGAATATGCATTGCAACTATTCTAACTACAGTAAGCTATTCTGTTCTTTGCACGGGTTATAGAAGATTGGCTGCCTTACTGACATCTGATCCCTACATCTGTGTCAGGGATGAGAAAAGCAGCCTACCAACTCTCAGCACAAGACCAGTATGGGTGGGGAAAAGAATCCATTCCAAAATTCTCTAGACTTTCCATGCATAGGCAATATTACAGTGCTTTTGTAGTTGTAGTGAAGGTGGGGAGATCTTGGGACATGATAAAGTAAAATAAACAGGAGCAGGCACCATCAGAAAGAGATAGTGGGTGTGCTCATCTCCAAATGATCTAAATTAAGTTCCACTCATTTGCCTTAACTGGTTATGGGCCCATCAGTAGATCCAAATATTGTTGATCAGGGCTCTAACAAACATTTCTCGAACATTAGCCTTCCAAAAACACTGCTGGGTATCTAGTTGATTGTTTTGTGTTTATTGAACAGAAAAGCCCTCTAGTTTGTTGAACTGATCAGTTAGTAAGAGCCTTTTACTTGAGCACATCCTCCTCTCATCTCTCACCTTCATTTGACTCCAATTTAATGGGCAGCCAGCAGACCGGCTCTCCGAGTTTGGGGATTGGGGGGGGTGGGTTGTTCAGAGGCCACTGACCTGGCCGACGGGGGAATGGACAGGACAGGACGGGGGATATCGGGGTGAGAGGGAACGGGCTGCTGTGGGCACCCTCTAAACCTCTGAGCTGTCAGAACGCTGCCATGCACTGGCCATGCCTTGGTAGCCGGCGTTGGCAGTGTCGCGGTACGCCGAGCTGGACGAGGTGGCGTACGGCGGGCACTTCTTCCCCTCCGCCCGCTTCCGCCGCACCAGCAGCGCCACCAGCAGGGCCAGCAGGCACAGCAGCAGCAGCAGCCCCGCCACGCCCAGCAGCGTGGGCACGCCCACGGGCAGAGCCCAGTCCGAGTCGGGCTCGCGCCCCAAACTGCCCTCCACCAGAGGGTGCTCCTGGTGGCCCGCGCTCGGCTCCAGCGCCCAGGGCTGCCTCTGGCTCACGCGGATGCGGTCGGAGCGGTCCAGCGCGATGTGCTGGATGTTGGTGCCTCGACTGTTCTCGATGCCGATGTCCAGAGCGTCGGGGTCAGGAGCGGAGCGGCGCTGGCGACCCACGGGCTGGCCCGCGAGGCTCGAGGAGACGGCGTGGTGGTACTCCAAGCTGCGCTTGCCAATGCCGCGGTTGGCGTTTTCACGGGAGCGAAGGGTGTAGATAGTATGGATGAACCACTCCCGGCCAGCGGCCACCTGAGGCACAGAGGTCAGAGGTCAAACATTCAGGAGCATTCCTACCTGGTACACAGTTCATTCAGAGACATCATTTTATTGGAATAAACACAAAAGGAATATTGAAATATCATGTATATGTTGGGGTCTGGCATTCCCAAAATATTACATTAACATACCAAATCTTAGCTTTAGTAATTATTACATGCCATGACCATTTACATGAACAGACACAGAAAACTTGTGAGAATGATTTGTCTTCTTTTGTTACCTGGAAGAGTGGGGAGGAGGAGAGGGTGAAGCCATCAGAGCCAGCCTGTCTCGTCAGAGGCAACGCTTCTGAAGAGTCCTGAGCCAGAATGGCATCAAATGAAACGTCTCCGAAGGCAGTTGCCTGGGTCTCAGGCTGGGCTTTGTCCTGATAACACACACACACACACACAAATAGAAAGTAATTTCCAACACATAATTAGACACAGTACTTTTCAAACGGACATCGAATAAGATCTAGAGCAAGAAGTATTGAGAATGGATTGCCATACCAGGATCTTAAAGCGGTAGAGCAGAGAAGGGGCATCAGCGAGGCATCCGTACTCCTTATTGGTGGGGTTGTACTTGGGCACGTACCCATCCGCACCAGTGCAGAGGAAGACCTTCTCAATGCTGCAGGAGAAGGACTCACCCAGGTTCTGCACAGGGTCCACCATCACACGGCCATAGATGGTAGAACCTGGAAAACAGACCCATTCACATTCACATGGGCAGTCATTGTGACATTTGACATTTGTGACATTTGGTCTGTGTGTGTGTGTGTGTGTGTGTGTGTGTGTGTGTGTGTGTGTGTGTGTGTGTGTGTGTGTGTGTGTGTGTGTGTGTGTGTGTGTGTGTGTGAGTGAGTGAGTGAGTGAGTGAGTGAGTGAGTGAGTGAGTGTGTGTGTGTGTGTGTGTGTGTGTGTGTGTGTGTGTGTGTGTGTGTGTGTGTTACGTGTTACCTTCAGAAAATGCTGAGTCACTTCCTTCTCCGAAGCCCATAGATCCATCAGACAACCAAAGCTCTTTTTTGGACAGCAGGAACATCTGGGTGTTCAAACTGAACTCTGCTGACACTGGGTCACTCACCTACACAAACAATCGCAGGGGGAGAGTTACTGCTGCTGCTGTTTAGTGCTGTGCTGGTGGTCGTGGCCATTAAAACTGTTTTATTGTCATGTGTTGGTGTTTGGTGGTGTGCTGGTGGTCGTGGCCATTAAAACTGTTTTATTGTCATGTGTTGGTGTTTGGTGGTGTGCTGGTGGTCATGGCCATTAAAACTGTTTTATTGTCATGTGTTGGTGTTTGGTGGTGTGCTGGTGGTCGTGGCCATTAAAACTGTTTTATTGTCATGTGTTGGTGTTTGGTGGTGTGCTGGTGGTCGTGGCCATTAAAACTGTTTTATTGTCATGTGTTGGTGTTTGGTGGTGTGCTGGTGGTCATGGCCATTAAAACTGTTTTATTGTCATGTGTTGGTGTTTGGTGGTGTGCTGGTGGTCGTGGCCATTAAAACTGTTTTATTTTCATGTGTTGGTGGTCGTGGCCATTAAAACTGTTTTATTGTCATGTGTTGGTGTTTGGTGCTGTGCAGGTGGTCGTGGGCATTAAAACTGTTCTATTGTCATGTGTTGGTGTTTATGGGCTGGTGGATGCGTGCTGGTCGTTGCATCTCTAAGTTGTGTGCTGGTGGCGGGACTTGTAGTAGGTTGTATGGGAATGCAGTTTGCTGGTGGTATGCGTGCTGGTCGTTGCATCTTTATGTTGTGTGCTGGCTGGGCTGACCTGCTGGAAGCGGATGTCCATGTCGAAAGTGAGGGGCTCTCTGGGGTGGCAGACGGGGGGGATGCTGAACTCTCCACTGGGGGAGGCACTGCAGGGGATCAGCTTCACTGTGTACGTGCCCGAATAATCTCTGATCTGCAGCACAAACGCAAATATGCAGTAGTCAATATAATCCTCCAACAGCAATACGGCAGCAAATACGCCATACTGTCACCTCAGATATGACAGGGCAGAAGTATTTACAGTAAACTACCCTAGAAATACATATGTGATATACATACATGATTAGGGCTGTGCAATTGATCAAATCAATCGATTAATCGTGATTATGACTTCCACGATTATGAAAACATAATTTGAAATATAATGTTGTATTGTGAATTATTCTTCTACATTCAGTTTCATAACAATGCTGTCCTTTTGTCTTGAGTTGTTGTGTGCATTATCTTTTTACATGTCATTTTTCCTGTTGGACTATATTTCAAATTAAAAATTAAAAAGAGTAATCGTGTTTAGTAATCGTGATCTCAACATTGAACAAAATAATCGTGATAATGATCTTTGCCATAATTGCTCAGCCCTTTACATTTGATAAAATGAAGCCATAGCAGCTCTTAGGCCATGTGGAAGGAACTCTGAGGAACTCACAGCGAAGTCGGACACAAAGCTCCACTGCTGCATGGGCTGGTTGTAAGTGGGCTCCGTGCGCACCAGAGAGATGGTGAAGGTCAGACCAGGGTGGTCAGCAGACATCACCATGGACGTCAGAGAGGTCGCTGAGAACAAACATGGATGCAGTGGTAAGGAAACAATATAATTTCACTAAATTTAATACTGAATCTCTATGTATGTGACAAATAAAATTCCTTGAATTCCGGAAGGTCCACCAGACATAACACATTCTGTTCTAATAATGTGTACTGTTTTGTATGCTCCCTTACCTGGGTGTGACATAACAAACTGGCCCCTGAATCGAGCCTCACTCTTAAAGTTGACCACCAGGCGGCCCTCGTCGTTGATACGCATGCTGGTGGGGTACATGGCTCCTGTGGAGTACAGCAAAGCAGGGAATGGCCATTAAAACTGGTCACTAGCCATTAACACATCAAATCCACTCCATGCTCCTGTTTTCAGCAGTAGGTGGTGGTGGGAGTGGACCACTAGATGGTGCTGTTGAGTTATGTATGGAGCTCCACCACTGTAATTCTACCCACAGTTCTCTGACTCCCTCTGCAGACCGTCATGAGAATAAACTATAATGAACTACACCATCATCACATAATAAGACATGCTGTTTTTGCCTTTGTTTTAGCTAAGAGAATCATACTGGTTAGGATTAACTGTCCCTAACATTCACTTTGAGTGACAGGGATTTGGTATTTTCTCCGTGTTCTTGAAGAAGAACTGCTGAATCTCTTATCTTTCTGTCCCCCTCCCTGCCCACTCCCTCATCTCCCTCGAATGACATCATCAACTCCACCTGGCACCTCACCTTGCAGCTCTGCCTCAGGTGGGCTACCAATGCCGTCCTGCCACAGAATAGCTGTGTCATAGACGAAGGTGAGGCGGAGCTCAGACTGCAGGTCAAAGTGCTGCCATCCACCCACAGCCACAGGAGAATGGAACACGTAGGAGACGAAAAGGGGAACCCGCACCGTCACATAGGACTGCACCAGGTTTAGAACCTACAGAGAGCACAGCACATGGAGAGGGAAGGCTGTTGATTAATGTCTTTAAAAAAATTTGGAACCTTTTATGTGTCATCCAGAGATTATTGATTAGACATTGATTATGCAATAAATGACATAAATACGTAACACATAATGATGCAATAAACTACATAAATATGTAACACAGCTGTCTGATTTGACACCTACACCAATCCTACAAATGGAATTAGGGATCAGATGTCACAGTGTAAACATGGACCCAAAGTCTGTGAAGCCCACCTGTCCGTCTGTGCCAATGGAGCCGCCGCAGGTGTTGAGCAGCTCGGACATGTCATAGTAGCTGTTGAACTCCCACAGACAGGCTTCCAGGTTGAGGTTGCGGTAGAAACGCAGCGAGTTGGCGCTGCGCATCGCCAGGCTGTATTGGTACGCCGACGTCTCGCCGATGATCTCGGGGTTCTTGGTGGAGTCGGTGATGAAGCCGTGGCCAGTCTGGATCTCATTGAAGTCCAGCAAGTTGGAGCAGCGGTGGTTCCCCACACGGGTGCCGTCAGGGCTCAGCGTCAGCTCGAAGTTGGAGAGGGGTCGCGTGGAGATGACCGGCATCATGCCTGAGGAGAAGCCATAGCGCCACAGGACAGCTCAGACGGGTACGCAAACACAGTTGTATCAGTGCAGTACTGCTAAAGGACCTTTACTTGTTATTCGGGGCTGTCTTCTGAAGATACGCTAACAACAAGCATGTTGCTAACACAGAACATATATGAACACAGAACATGTATGAACACAGAACATATGAACACAGAACATATATGAACACAGAACATGTATGAACACAGAACATGTATGAACAGAGAACATGTATGAACAGAGAACATGAACACAGAACATATGAACACAGAACATGTATGAACACAGAACATGTATGAACAGAGAACATGCATGGACAGAGAACATACATGAACAGAGAACATGTATGGACAGAGAACACAGAACATGTATGAACACAGAACATGTATGGACACAGAACATGTATGAACACAGCTTTGTGCCCAGTCCAGACTCACCATCCATGTGCGGCATGCTAACAGTCAGTTTGATCAGGTTTGGGTAGTCAGGGTCGTCTGGTCCTGTGTAACGGATCTTGGCAGAAAATGGTTCAGCACCCACAGTGCCAGGGATACGTGGCTGGCACATACCTGAAGACAGAGGAAAAGGGGCTCCAGTCAACCTGAGCCAGTCACAGCTAAACTGATTTATGAACATTAAATATTGTTTTACAATAGTGTATATAATAGTATATTGTTTTAGAATAGCGTAATCACCTACATAAAAGTGAGTTACACTCCTGAGTAAACAACAGAGTAGAGACATAACCCATAGCCTGGCACCCTCTTCACCCTTCAGACAGCAGTGCTGACAGCATGGCATGGGTCGTCCACTTACCCTCCTCTTGGCTGATGGAGATGATGGGGGAGCTGAGCTCCAGGCCGGCTTCTCCCTTGATGTTGTAGGCCCGCGCTGCGCACTGCACCCGCGACCCAGCCTGGAAGTAGATGGAGTCCAGCGTGATGGACTTGGTGTTGGTGAAGAAGGTGTTTGTGTCCACCTCACGCATGGGGCTGGTCACCCCATCTGGCCCCGTGGGGGCGCTCACGAGCCAGCGGTACTGGGTCAGGGTGTCGTTGATGCTCTCCAGCGTGCAGATGGAGCCTGTCTTATCAAAGTCAGAGGATTTGGGGTTGCAGGCCTGATGGAAACACAGAACACAGCACTTTGTAAATATATGGGTATGGGTATAAAACTATATTAATATATAAAGATGTCATTATGCTAATTACAGGTAAAGATGATGAAATCATATGATATGGGAAAATAATGATGACATTTAAATATGGAAAGATATTGTAATGATTTGGGACAGTATTGCATGCTGACATCTTACAGGAGCTGGCTGGTCAACTCACCGTGACGCAGACAACAGGATATCCATTGGGGGGATGTGGGTGATTTTTGACACGTCCTGTGTCATCATAGGTCAGCAGGGAGACCACCTGCGGCACAGCTGGGAAGGTGACGTCTGCAACACTGTCCATCTCCTCAATGTAAACAATAGCTTTGCTCATCTGAAAAGGGAAGGAGTATTTGTCCAGTGAAATCCAGCTACGACACTACAATCCCAGTCCCTAAATCTATGAAATGGTTGGATGTATGATTTGGATTTATTTTTCTC
>NC_055957.1:7898467-8058467 GCF_018492685.1 Alosa sapidissima | reverse complement strand
ATTGTTTGACACACATGCTTGACCATAACTGTGACAGTTTGTTGACAGGGTTGTTGGAATGTTAGCATAGGTGATACAGGGTTGTTGGAATCTTAGCATAGGTGATACTCACTGACAAATGAGGTTTCTCCCAGGTACCCTCTGCGCTTTAGGGTCACTTCCAGAAACTTGGCATCCTCGTCCACCAGGTAGAACTCTCTCTCCAGGGAGATCCAAGCCCAGTTGAGCCTAAACGGCTGAGGCTTCAACTTGTTGCCCCCTGTTGACACAAGGGAAACACGATGACTCCAGCTAAACTGGCAAAGCAGGTCTTCCAAGCAAACGCTCTTTGTACAATGGGTCAGACTTCAGTTCAAATGAGCGTTCCCCCGGCTCGCTAAGCTCTGGAGAAACAGAAGGAAAAGGGGAGTCCACAAAGCCAACAAACAGGAGAGCAACTTGATCTGTCTCAGCGGAGTACCAACCGCATGCTGGAAGTCGTGGCCTCTCCGGTCCTCTGGGATTTTATCTGATTTCCTCCACAAAAATGTAGTCATGACAAACATTGACCCCTGCGCGGGGCTAGCGAGTTCACGCAGTGCTGCAGAGAAGGGGGGCGGTTCAGGGGTCACCTCTTAATGGGGGATATAGTGCAGGGGCCACCCCTGGGCTCCCATAGCATTTTAAAAGGCCGTCATGCTTAGCTAGCTCCCACCCCCACACTACCCCCCCGCCTCTCTCTCTCTCTCTCTCTCTCTCTCTCTCTCTCTCTCTCTCCCCCGCCTCTCTCTCCCTCTCTCTCCCTCTCTCTCTCCCTCTCTCTCTCTCTCCCCCCCCCCCTCTCTCTCTCTCTCTCTCTCCCTCTCTCTCTCCCTCTCTCTCTCACTCTCTCTCTCTCTCTCTCCCTCTCTTTCTGATAGATGGAGTGCCAATCTGTAAGGTTAGTGTCACAAACCCGGACAGGCAGCCACAAAACAATAGGAGACCATTAAGTGTCCATTCCCTCTGTGATCAGCAGCCGTGTCAGAGTGAGAGCGGATGCTGGCTGACCAGGCTGACCTCACCTCTTAACAGATGTGTCCACAGACTGTCATCATCTCAGTATAGTTTAGTATATTTTAGTTGAGTCCTTATCAATCAAACATCAGACACTTCTACACACACACACGCACGCACGCGCGCGCGCACACACACACACACACACACACACACACACACACACACACACACACAAACACTTTCAAGGCATGAGTGTCCTGCAAGGTCCATATGTGAGGGTGATGTTATGATGTTAAGTCTGAGGAGACTGTTGCTTGAGCTGCTGCCTCTCAACACTGTAGTGAGCCGTGAGAGCCCTGCGCTCCCATCCCAGCCTGCCCTTAAGCCATCCTGTCCCATGGCTAATTTTATCCCTCATCAGAAAGCTGTCCAGCCTCTCTTGGTCATTCCCTTGAGTGGACTTGAGAGCCTGGGTCGCACTGAAAAAAACTCACTTTTTTCAGTGCATTCAAAGACATGTATACCTTGCTTGTCTCCTTTGAAGAGGCTCATTGTTGTCTTGGCTTTTTCTGGAGGAATACTGAATTTCCAGAGTGACTCCCTAAACCAGGAAACAGTCTAAACTCACCCTCAGTGGGCAATGTGGTACAATGTGTGTGTACAGGACCAAATAAGGGTGACTGCAGATCCTGCTGTAAATAGTGGAGATTTGGGAGGGATTGGTTTAAGTATTACTATTACTATCACAAAACATGTTTCAAACATCTCCTCATATCTAAGGAATATTCCTCATATCTAGAAGAACAAGAAATCCATAAAAATGTGTTGATTTTGGCTAAACATTCCCACTAAAAGATTCAAGGCAAAATCTGTGTGTTATCACTAACAGACATGCTAACATACTAATAAAACTTCTTTAGTAGGCTAGCTCCCTCTCACCACATCTCAACCCCCTTTCCCAGAGACACATCACCTGATTTTCAGAGGAAATCCGGAGCCTTCCGTGACACAGGAGCCTCAGCTCAAAGACACTGACCTTGAACAAGCTCATGTGTCCAAACGACACAGCTAAAAATATAGGATGCATTTATCATATTTGCCTTTGACTGTCCTAGATTCCTAAGTGACGTGTCAAACTCAACAGAAGCTACAGCAGTACAGTAGCCAAACGGAAGCCTAGAAAATGAACTGTTTGTTTATTTGGTTGCAAAAATGTTTTTCATTGACCATATACACTGTAGTATGGATAAACATACAAATACTTCCAGGCAGTCTGCCCAGTAAATGTGATTGGGATATCTAGCGTTTGATATGGCATAACCACGTGGGCACAGCTCAGACAAAAAGTCTTGTTTGCCATCTGCTCTGTAGCTTTGACTCCCATGTCCATGCCACATCCAAATAGGGCATGCAGCAAACATGTACGATTTTTTTGCTTTCAGGATTGTCTTTATACTAGCTGCAACACAAACAAATCCACACAAAATTGTTGTAATTACCAGTATGAGGTGATGTTTTTCTTGCTTGGATCTGGCCACAAATTGACATTTTGTTTGCAAAAAAGCTCTAATGTTTTAAATCTATTCTGTGAACTACTTTATCTTAGAAATAATATAGGCTAACAACTTGTAAATTGCAATGTAAATTGAGTCCCTTCTTGGCATGTTTATGAATCTGGACCTGTTGACCTGGCTAAGGAGGAGGTGTGATAAACAGACTTGGATTACTGATGATGCTGAAAGAGAAGCTGATCCGTCCTAGCGTTGACCTGATCTGCCCGGCTGAAAGACAACATTACTGACATTCATCTTGTGTCGCCACCATACACAGTAAACAGCACAGTGACTCAAACATTACTTCATGTCTTTGTTCATTATGTGAACTGCAATATAGGAAAAGCCAGTCACAGAATCTTTCAGATGGACCATGGTGCAAATCACTGTCTCTTGTCATGTATGGTCATGGAGACCATCTCTTGACCAAAGGACCTTCGACAGGATAGCTGCAAAAGTAAAGTCAGCTCCTCCTCACAGCCACACACTGTCACTCCCTTCCCATGTTCCCCTGCAGATCCACAGACAGCTGAAGCCTGACACCTCACACTCGGTCCTGTGCGTCCCCCTCCTCATCACCTTTTGTTCTCCAGAGGAGGGCAGGCATCAGGAGAGCAAACAGCAGACAGTCTGGGTGGCCCAGACCCACAGCACAGCTATTCACAAGGATCTACCTGCTTTTCCCAGAACCCAGCAGATGTAATGGGCTTTAGCTCTAACATGATTTAAATTACTCAAATTCTAAATTCGCACTTAAACATGTACCCTAGTATACATATGCAATGCTGACTGTGTTACTTTGAATTCAGCCTCCTACATACAACTTAATTATACGTTATCTAAAACACCAAGCCAGTATTATTTCTTTATTCAGAGACCACTAACAGTTTATTACTATTTAGACTGTTTTGCGCTATTGGTAAATACTACTGTGACCTTGTGTCCTTCTTCTTCTCTTGTCTTAGGTCATAAATTGCCACACTGCTACACTGAGTCTAAGCACAACAGACTCTACACCTCTAAATTCAATATGCTGTCAAGGAGATCTGCCCTGGATTCTCCTGGTATTTATGGGTGCAATAATGTAAAGAAAGACAGCAACGCTAAGTTACAACCACATGCCTTGCTAGCATGGGCGCTGAACTTTAATCAAATGACAGGAATAGCTGTGTTGAAGTGATTCATGCTAGAAACCTGATTCATGTACAAATTTATGGCAAAATTTACTACTAACATTTACATTGCCCATCGGTCATGGGACATTCAACACAGTTCAAATTACTGTTCCAAACAGCAATTCTCCCAGGCTGAAATGCTTTATTGCTGGCAAATTTTCAGTGGTCACAACATTCGGTTGGTAGGGACCCTTAATAAATTAGGGGTGATTTATGTTAATTGCAGGCATTAGCACACCAGTATATCAACAGGAGTGTGGCGGCCATTGCTTTAGGCGACGTACTGTAGAAGGGCTACTGGACCTCATCCAGACCTTCCCAAGGTGCAGTCATCCTGCAGTGCCCTGGGCACTCTCTCACGTGTGAAATGTTAACGCCTGTGAGTCAGGCTAATTTACTAACACCTTGAGGCCAGCCCGCAGATGAATGCCAAGATTCTTCTCAGGGCACCCAAGGCAGAAGCTGATTGGAGAGGCCCACATGCTTCTGTCTCTTAATGATAATCAGACAGGCCGGGGTCAACATTTATTTGACAGTTGCACCACATCATAATCCTCCAGAAGAGCTGTAGCCTACCCAGACAGACAATGTACAGGATCCTTCTGCTGAATGTGCCATTCTAGTTTTACATTAACTCTTATACCATCATTCTAGTTCTAACATGAGCAAAGACTAAACAAGGTATCTATACATCCAACATACATCCAAAAGCCTATGTTTAATATATGCTGAAACCTTCCAAAATGTTCCAAACTACATAATCACGCTTAGTAACAGCATTTTCACATAAATCAAGCATGTGTGTATTCAATAGTTCCATTCAATAGTTGTTCACTTGATTGTGGCGAAACTATTTCCATACTATGAAATCAAAGACCATACTATGTATATTTTCTTATAATAGGATTGCAGTATTGCTTGACTTAAATTAATTTGCATGCAGGCATTAAACCAGGTTTAATCATTATAGCACATTGAGTTCTCTTTAAATCTGCCACAGTCAAAATGCTCCTCTCTGATCTGATCTGATTCATCCGACACCTATGCTGAGAGCCTTTTATAACCTGCGGATCAGGTGTGAGCCAGGGGACAGGCCGCGCGCGCTGAGAGGTCAGTCATACTGCGCTGCATGATGCAAGGCCGGGCAACTCAGCTCCAGCCCCCCCCCCCCCCCCTCCTGAGCTAAGTATATCCCCCACTGAGTGACAGGGGGCAGCATGATGATTATTGCATTTCCTAATTAAAACTTTTCCATTTTTACCCATCATCTTGCCTTGTGTCAGTTCAAACATCCCAAACAGGGTCACCCGCATTGGTTTCATGTCAGACATACGTGCCATATCTTTTCGTTCTGCACATTAAATATTAACAGGCGCTTGGCACCGCGGTCCCCTCTGTGACCTGTCCACCAAGGAGGCCGTGCTGTACAGTGAGACTAGAGTGTGCCTTACGGACTCTACTCGAAATGTCTGACATTCCAAAACTAGGAATTTTGAGAATGGCAGGATATTATTGGAGATCCCTGCAGAGGACATCCCTGTGTTCTTTCAGTGCAACTCCGGCACCACAGAGGGCTCAGAGTCAATGTGCCAGCCAACAAGTCTGCTGGGACACCCAACAACCTGTAATCACACACAGTCGTGAGTTTTGAGGGGTTTTTACGACTGACCTGGAGGAAGTAGGAATGGGAAGTATAGTTCACCGAAACAAGCACAGGGTGTCTGTGTGTCAAAAGGTACTGCAGACATTGATAATGGCAGGACATTATCACTATAACGGTCATAGGGAAGGGTGGGGAGGGCAGAGGGACCGATGGCTTTGGTCAGAAGACGGGGTGATGGATCCCAGCGGGGCCAAGACAGATTTGCCATGTGAACGAGACGAGAATAACCCCGGGGCCACACATCATCTCAGCCAGGCTCCCGCGTGGCCATAAATCAGCGCCGGCGGAGCGCAGGGGCCAAGGGGCCGAGGGGCAGTGGCGGCCTCCCAGCGCTCACTCTCCTCACACACACCCGCAGTGGCACCAGCTCACTGTAAATTCAGCCGGGACTGTCGACACCAGTGACAGGTCATATCTGAAAACACCATTAGGAAGTGTACACCAGGAAGCAGCCATGGCAGGTTCCACTCGTCTAACAGTCAGTATGCCCCCCTGCAGATGTGCATGCTTGCTTCACATTAGGGTCACACAACAGGGCACTTGATAGGCCGCTGCATAGAGATATAACAGATCAGAGACAAAATACAACAAATTCAGTCATTTGTAAAGTATGAACATGGTTAACTGTTCATTTGTAAACTATGTACATGGTTAACTGTTCATTTGTAAACTATGTGTACATGGTTAACTGTTAATTTGTAAAGTACGAACATGGTTAACTGTTCATTTGTAAAGTACAAACATGGTTAACTGTTCATTTGTAAAGTACGAACATGGTTAACTAACTGTTCATTTGTAAAGTACGAACATGGTTAACTGTTCATTTGTAAAGTACGAACATGGTTAACTGTTCATTTTGGTTCTCTGTTTGGCCCTCATATGACATGAGGATTTGTAACACGGCAAAAGTAAAGTTATGGCATGTGTCTGAGCTGGAGGCATAACTGAGAAAGATTCCATTTAAAGCAGAGTCACTTTGCTAGCTCTTTCCTCAAGTGGGCAAGAAATAGCATCCTCTTCTTTGCTTTTCTGTTTCAATAAACCCTGTGCTTTTCCTTTCTTCACGGCAAAAGCTTGCCACCCTGTTCCAAGGGAAGCTTACCGGTAGTAAAGGTGGAAGCCAGAGGGTTATCAGTCCATCTCCAATTGGTTTAGAATTACAGCAGGTCTGGAAAGCAGATCTGCACATGGTTGTTCTCCACGCACACCTGCTAGCATTCCCACTCCCAGACCCAGTCGTGTGCTGCAGACTGCAGTCCCATAGGAAGTGCATTCCTCAGTCTCGACCATGATGATACCCATGATCATGTGGCACCCACCCCAGCTGGGGCATACCGTCCGCGTAAGAGGAGTCTGTAATGCACAGTATCCACTAACATCCTGACACCAGGGGTTTGTTTCATGTCAGGGGAACCATACCGGATTCTTGTCACTATATGCTGAAGCTGTATTTTGTCCAATTCAGGGAGTAAAGACTAACATACACTATTTCACATGCTGACAGACACCAAGATTGGACATGTTTTGGGCTAAAAACCTCTTATGAAAATGAACCATGGCTTTACTATGGTAAATAACCATGGCTTTTCGGTTTTCATGGTTAACCAACTATGGTTCATGACTATCTTGGTTCACCATGGTTTTATCATGGTTTCACTGTGGTTAAAGCCTACCTTGGTCATAAACCTGAGAAAAAATATGTTTTTTTTTGTCGCTGAAAAAAAAAAAGCAAGTACTACTACTTCTCAGGTCTATGTCCAAGGTCATACTAAGGTTTAACTGTAGGTAAAACCAAAATAAACATGGTTAACCATAAAAAAACAAAAAAAATATGGTTATTCAAAGAACCATGGTTATTTACCATAGTTAAGGATTAAATGGTTTCTTATGGAAGTGGATTTGTTTGGGACCTCGTTTTAGTGAAATTAGTTGTCCACTAATGTAGGTAAATGGATGACCAAAGAGCTTTCTGTTTGGATCATAGTAAACCAAGATAATACGGTGGTACATGGGCCTATGCAAAAAAACATGGTTCCTCATACCCAACTAGCATCATCAATATTGTGTTGTACAAAACCATGCTGTAGTAACATGGTTACAGTAAAGTGCCATGTGAAAACCACTAGCTACTTTGAAGTGCTATGGATACCATGGTATACCGTGGTTAGGAGCATAGTATCAGTACCACCATGATTTACCATTTACTTGAATTTCCCTTTGGGGATCAATAAAGTATATATCTATCTATCTATCTATCTATCTATCTATCTATCTATCTAGTAAAGCCATGCTTACTGTATAAAAAACAGAAAAATAGGAAACTTTCATACGTTTTCGTAATTTTTGTAAGGGAACCATAAAGCTCCATGAGTGTAGGCTTGATGGGCCAGTACTAATAATTCATATTTCATATTTCCCACTGTGTCAGAGGCCCAGTACATCAACATTATGATTTCATCTTTTTATCTTCATACAAGGGACAATACATTTATCGGAACTCCCCCTATTACCGTCGGTCCCATATTTCCACCGTCTTGCGTGTATGTGTCACTTAATATCCATTTCTATACAAACCAAGACAGTGGACTCCTAAAGAAACGCAACCACCCACACCATAGGTGTATCTAAATTACTGTAGCTATGTACCAAAAATTACATTTTACCGTGACTCGAAGAGCTGTAAACAGTGTTGTAAGGCTGCGTGTGTTGTAACTCCGAGCGTTGTAAACAAAATCAGATATTTCAGGCAGTAAATGCTCCCGTTAAGAACCAAACCAGATTTTGTTCAAATCTAAACACATATGGCTACTGAAAAATATAAGGTTCATTTAGCAAATGTTATTTTGAAGTGTTAAAAACATCGTTATTTTAGAATTTCCGAACAAAAGTGGTGATAATTGGGGGTGTTACGATACTAGACAACTAGTAATCCCCCAAGCTGTAGTAGGTGACCCACGACAGTGTGATATAGACCATTAGCCAACACTAAGCCAGCTCACAGCTCTTTGGCTTAAAATTCCAGTAGCGCACTCCCACACACACCCCTTTCCCCACATAGAACTCCTACCTCCCTCTGACAGCCACTGATTAAGATCTCACCATCTGCGCAATAATTCAAACACACACACACACACAGTTACAGTACATGTTGACATACAAACAAACACACACACACACATAAACACACACACACACACACACACACACACACACACACACAAACACACACTTGGCACGATATACTGGAGATATACTGGAGAGGCAGAATGGGCCTCAAACCCCTCAGTACAGGACCAATTGGTGCTGAGCCAGCTTCTTCTCCTTGGATGTGAGCAGAAGTGCATGCGTAGCCCAGCATATTTCATCCCCCAACACACACACACACACACACACACACACACACACACACACACACACATGTACTCACACACACACACACACACACACACACACACACACACACACACATGTACTCACACACACGCACACACACACACACACACACAACACACACACACACACACACACACATGTACTCACACACACACACACACACACACACACACACACATGTACTCACACACGCACACACACACACACACACACACACACACACACACACGCAAAGGCAAAGTGGCAGGTATGCCGGACACACTGCATTTAAGACGTGCTAATGCCCCCAGGCAGCTGCCTCCATCAGTTAATCTCTCCTCCGTTTCCTCTTGTGTGCTAGAGTAGCTGCCGCCGGCCAATCAGATGCCAGCAAGAGCCATTACAGTCATCAGTCCCTAACTCTTATCTGCTTTGGCCTGAAGTCTCCGTTATTAGCCATGAGGAGGAAAAGATACCGAGAAATTGAGAAGAATAATTCTCAGCAGAATGTTGATCTCTCTCTCCCTATCTGCCCCCCCCCCCTCTTTTGCTCTTTATTCATTTAAGACGAGTAGGAGATGTAATATCTGGTATTCCAGCCTGTTAGAGTTGCCATGAAGTGCTTTTTGGGAAACTACCTCAGGAACCAAGATAGGCAGCACCATCCAGCTGATTTGCTGCCATGGAGACTGCATGCCCGTGTCCAGGCATGTGCTGCCCACACCAACACCCTTCAAGGTGGAGAAGATGCCAGATGGACTGCAAGAGAATTCATAACATCTGATTGCTATTTAAAATGCTGCGAATGCCAGAGGAAACTCTTTTATCCTCAGCAAGAGTCTGACGATCTCAGCATACGCATGGAGGCCACTGCAGTACAACCAGACATGGCTCAGGACTAAATCGGTTGGTTCTACCAAATTATGACAAATGCTGGAAACCAGTGAGTCAGAATTCGCTTAAGCTCAATCACCACTTCTATAAATTGTGCTCTAAATCTAATCTTATGATAATGTAAGCAGCCTTAATCTTTTATTTAAACACTGAACAGTGGTAACAACAAATATAATTTTACAGACTACTGCTGCATGAATTCTACCTACTTGTGTCTTTTCATCAGATCATGTGCCTGTCATTCAGCCTCTGGCATTCTTCTTGCTCTTATAGGTTGACTGATCACTCTCCTCACCCCCACCCAAAAGTAGTTTGGCCAAACACTTTTCATCTTCCAACAAAGCCCAGGTCAACCTGCTTGGACTTGTCCAGAGAACCACAAGCCTCTTACTTAATCGCTAAAAGGGGGGGGGGGGGGGGGGCTAAATGGGTCAATCCCTCAGGCCACTGGCCACTTTATAGCTCTCTTTGTGGTCGGACAGGACAGAGAAAACCATCAGGCCCTGTCAAAATCCAGATGTGCCTCCTGCACACAGCGCACACACTGGGCACTGAACAGCCATTACTCAGACTGACCTGCCAAATGGCAGCAGTTGTTTGAGGTTTGATTGGGGAGCTTTGTTCCTCTATCCTGTGCAAACCAAAACTACACTGTAACAAAAGGTATCCCCTATAGCTAACCTAAAGACTAAAGACTCAAAGATGCCAAGATAACACTGGAGGAATCCCGGTGATTTATGGCTGAAAAGCCAGGAGTTTTACTAAACAGCAAGATCCAAAGAGTTACTAGGTGGCCATTGTAGATAAAAAAAACCAAATGTAAATCAGGTTTCTCGGCCAAGTATATTTCCGTATACAAGGAATTTATCCCATCTGTGAATTAGTGAAGACGGAGACATGGTGCACACAGTGAACACACAGTGAGGTGAAGCACACACTAACCCAGAGCAGTGGAGAAGTAAGGGGTTAGGTGCCTTGCTCATGGGCCCAAAGCCCTACCCAGTAGGCCACCACTGCCACCAAAATGTTGCAATCTTTTAAGAGAATCGAAAAAGTCAAAGCAGAAAAAAAGGCAATGAGTAAAGTAAGCCCTCTCACTATTTTTGAGACTTGAGTCTTTGAAAGCAGGGACCTGCATGTTCATAGAGCTGTGGTGATATATTAAAGCAACACCAAAGAACTTTTCCTCTGTCACACGCACGCTATTTGTTTATCCAGCAACGGCTTTGCAAATAACGATGTCCATAGACAAGGTAGAATATGTTGCATGATTTTATGAAAGTACGATGTATTGCGATATCATGCAAGTCAAATTTGTAGTTTCTTATGTCTCATTCCATCGAACTACAGATCCGCTACCCGATCTGGCAAACTTACATAGTGCGGTAATAGCCGATAGAGGGCCGCGAAGCAAATGCAGAAGTGCCGTTCCCCCTGTTACGAGTTGATGAACCACTGAAACAATTTTGGAAACATTATTTTAAGGTACAAAAAACTCTTTGGTGTTGCTTTAAGCTCTGGCTTAAACAGCCTTTAAGAATACCACTCTCCTCTGTCACTGATCTACACTCTCCTCTGTCACTGGCCTACAATTATGATCGTTTGCTCTACCTAGAGGGGTTACAAGCCGAACTTTACAGTGTGGATTGGATTACTAAACCCCACAGCGTGTGTCTCCTATACCAGTGTTTCTCAAAGTGTGGTCTGGGGAGCACTGGTGGTCCGCAAGCTATCCCAAGTGGTCCGCGAACAGACGTGGTAAAATATTATATAGATGAGTTGTTTGCAATGTTGAACCAACTTGTTGGTTAATCCAAACAGTTGAAGTAAGCTATGCCAGTTTAAAGCATATGAATCCTCTGACACAATAAGCAAGGTGCAAAGGCAATATGCAGGTGGTTAAGTAGGCCTATTGTGTATACTGTTGAAGAAGGTCTACTTTTTTAACTAAGTGGTCTGTGAGTTTTTGCTTAATTGGTTAAGTGGTCCTTGGTTTGAAAAAGTTTGAGAAACACTGTCCTATAAAACTTCTGTCATAACAACTGCTGTCCACCTGCCCTGTCCTGTGTAGTACATCTGTCTGTGGTCTATACTTGTAAAATTAAGGTATATGAAGACTTTTCATTCACTGGATTCCAATTTTACTAAATCAATCAATCAAAACGGGTAAGCAATTCAAGAATCAAGTCACACTAACACAAATGAATACATAGGACTAACTTCACCATAAAACTACAACATATAAGCAGATATGCTCTTAAGGGAGCGGAGCTCTCCTCTATGGCCATCAGAGGAGTCTGTGACATACAGTACACGTGCCTGACATAAATATGTACTTCTCATCTACTAAAATCTCTGAAAGATAACTGGCAAAAAGAGCTAGCAGTTAGTTATGGAACTGAAGACAGCACTGCTATGTGCCACCTGACCAAAACCAAATTCCTCAGGAATATAAATACACTGTGGCTCTGAAAGCTAAATCCATCCAACATATTGCCTCTCCAAAGAGGAGGGACATGATCTGCTACTAAGCACCTCACAGACTGGTGATGACAAGCAAAAATAAAAAATAGTTCTAACAGCTTCCAGAAAAAAGTGGCTTCGTTTCTAACATCCTCATCATTCTGCAATGACTTGCATGAGTTAATTTCACGCTTAAAGCTAGAATCTGGGTGAGTGGGATACTGACATACACTTAAAAAGGTTGCACTGACTCACATGCTAACACTATTCTTGGGTACATGGGATTGAGTTCCATTCAAATGAGCAGGAAATACTCGGGATACTTTTGTCACAGAAGCTGGCAACTTACATTTCATGGTGTCGCTGCCGACCATAAAGAGAGCTGAGTACTATAGAAAAATCCTGGCTGAAAATCAATTGTTAAGGTGACAATACAATTCTGAGAGGATTTCATTGTCTGTTCCTCTCCTTTAGGCTAGAGAAACACCCACCTACACAGTTGGGCTCATTTCCCTTTGGCCCCTTTTCTTACCCTGAAGCCCCCTTGCCCCCCGCCACCCCTTGGCAGTGACAGTGTGTGTGTGTGTGTGTGTGTGTGTGTGTGTGTGTGTGTGTGTGTGTGTGTGTGTTTGGGATAGCCAGGGCCTGCCAGTCATGGCCAACTGCTCTAAGCCTTTGTGATGCAAACATTATAGCATGACAGACACAGCACACCGCCCTCTGCTTGAGAAGCCCCTCAAACAAGAGCCAAATCTGACATGAATGGAGGCCATGTCACCTGCTGTGTAACATTACAACTCTTGGGGAAAAGTCTAAAGAGTTAGACTTGGCAACACACAAAATTGCAATGTACAAATGTTCTTACCGTTGTCCTCGACGGTGAAGTAGAAGATGTCACTTGTGGCATTGCTACCATCCAGCAGCACATAACAGATCTTCATGTCATCAATGTCAGCTGGAGAGCAATATTAGTGGACAATCATTATATCATCCTTACAAATGATCCATTTTACAAAACAAAAATCAGCTTGAATAATTCTACAAAAATGCATTAGCTCAAGCTAACAGCAATCTCGAGAGCTTAATATTAATTTGTTCATGATTTTTAGATACTTGAGCTACAATGTTAGATAATAGTGATGCAAAAAAGAAACAGAAGGGCGCTCACCCTGTGAAAAGGTCTTGATGCTGTCATTGCCCAGGGCGGTGTTGATGATGAACCCATGCTGGGGAGGTTCAGCCACTGAGAACCGGAGCAGTTTCCTTGGGCTGTCTCTGTCCTCAGCCTTCAGGGCTTTGCTGGTGATTAGGAAGCCCAGGTTCCCTGTGTGCAGTGCCCTAAGAGTCGGCGCTGCCTTGTTCACCACAATCTGTGGCACGCCGTTATCAACAGTGTTGATCTCAATGGTCATAGTCTGGGGCTTGCGAGTCTCGTAGACTGTGTCAGGAAACAGATAGAACTCTGTGTGTGTTCCATCTGTAACAGTGAATGAGAAACTGTCCTCGTTTGTCTCCGTTCCATCATGTTTGTACGTGATGAGGTTTTCATTCAGGTCCTGTTTGGTGAATGTGTTGACAGGCTGGCTACCGTTATACAGAAGCTGACCGTGAACGGGGACTTGAGTGACCACAAAGCGGAGCAGATTGTCAGGTGTGTCACGGTCTTCCACCGTCAGCTCAAAAGGTGTGATCAACTTGGACTCGCCCTCCTCCACCGCCAGCTTGTTCACAGTCAGGACTGGCTTCTTGTTGTCCACATCAGTGATGGACACTCTGAATGTTCGGAAGACAGGATTGTAGCCGTCTGTCACCTCAAACTCAAAGCTGTCCATCTTCATCTCGTCATCAGAAGAGTGGATGTAGTAGATTTTGTTCCCTGCCAGCTGCAGCTGTGTGAAAGTGGAGATGGGCACACCTGGGAGGTCAGTGCACTCCAGGTGGCCCCTGCTGGGGGCACGAGTAATACTAAAGGCCAGGTATTCATCTGGGCTGTTAATGTCAGTGGTGCTCAGAAGATCAGTGGTCAGGGTCACTTTGCCTCCCTCCTTGAGGGTGACACCTTTGTTGATGACATCAGGGAAGACCATGTCGATGCTGCCGATGTTTATGTAGAAGTATCGGTCGATGAGGGGGTTGATGCCATCTGTCACATCAAATTTCATGAGATCACGGACTCCTTCCTGGCCTGTGTGAACATATTGGATCAGTCGTTTGTCAACCTCATCTTGTGTGAAGTTCTTCCCTATTGTTATGTTGCCAATCACATCTCCATGTTTGGTAATGCGCTGGAGATAGCCCTGTCCAGGCCCATAGCGAATTACATAGGTGAGTTCCTTATCTTCAGAGTCAAGGTCGGTAGCCTTCAGGACCCTGTTGCTGATTACTTTGATCTCTCCAATTTCAACTTCCAGACCATCGTTAATGGCCATTCTGGGTGTCTCATCATCAACAGGGATGACTATAATGGGCACCTTCTTCTCAACCGTATGCTTTCCATCAGAGAGCCTGATTTCAAAGCTGTCCTCTTTAGTTTCAGAGTCATCATGCTCATAGACGATGTTGGAGGCCTCCTTTATTTGTTCGAGAGAAAACTTGACAACTGGGACTGTTCCAGAGCTCATCTGCTGAACAATGGTACCATGCTTGGGGTTTTTGATGATCTCAAATTCAAGCTCATCCCCAGGGATATCGCTATCGGCTGCATTCAGGATGGGTGTGTCAATCACAAGGCTCATGCCCTCCATCACCACAAACTCACGTACAAAAATCTCAGGCTTTTCGTCATTGGCGGGCACAATTACAATGGGGAAAAAGTGTCGTTCGGAAAAATTGATACCATCTGAACAGCGAAATGTGAATCTGTCCTCCACAGGCTCTACGCCTTTGTGGATGCTTTGGACATAATGGATATGGCCTAGGCTGAGATCCTTCATAGTGAAGGCAGTGATTGCAATGCCTGCTCTTGACTTCTCTGAGCCCGGTGCTGGAGAGATGTTCTCTATGTAGCCTGACGTTGGCTGGACAATTATAGTGCATAAGATGTCATCGTTGTTGGTGTCAACATCCTCAGCCTGAATGTGGTCAACAGTGATGGTGTTCTTCTCCCCTTCCACCACAAAAAACTGCTCCCCAACAATCACAATAGGTGGGATGCTGTCCAAAGGTAGGATGGTGACCTGCACTGTGACCCCTTGGACCTGGTTTCCTCCAACCACCCACTCATCAGACATATCGGATATAGTGAGATTGAAAGAGTCATGCACCTTATAAGGCCCAATTTCACCACTGGTGTGTGCATACACAACAACTCCATTGATGATGTCTTGCTGTGTAAAACGCTCTGCTAGCGCCCCATTCACCAAGATCTCACCCAGCCTGGGTGGTTCTTCCACAATAAATGTCAACATCAGGTCATCTGTGTCCTCATCATGGCCCTGGATGACATTGCTGGTGATCTCTGTTGCCCCGTTCTCCAACACGTTAATGGAGGCTCCGAGGAGCCCAGCTGGTAACATGATGGTGGGCGTCTCATCATCAACGGGTTTGATGGTGATTTTGATGATAATGGGTACTTCATGGAAGCCATCACTCACATCTACTTTGACGACATCACTGAGTGATTCCTCACCATTATGAATATAAGCCAGACGTCCGCTCTCAATGTCCTCAAGCATAAAGGTCTCATCTTTTGACATATCTATTCCTAGGTACTGCAAATGCCCATAGCGAGGAATCTGGGTCACAGTGAAAATTATATTCTCCAGTTCTGTGTCCTGATCTGAAGCATTAAGCTCATTCTTGGTGATGATGTAGGTGCCTCTCTCTGCCACAGTGAAGCCAGTGTTGGTGATCATTGGAGGCTTGTTGTCCACAGGCTGCAAGAAAATGGTGAAAAGGCCATCAACTGAATTACTAGCTGTGTCCTCAACGATGAATGTGAACTGAAGCACTTTAGGGGTGATGCCTAACTCCTGGTCTGGAGGCTTGTAGGCCACCTTGTGGTGATTGATCTGGGCTTGAGTGAATACTGTGATAGCTGTGTCAGGACTGTCAGTAAGGACTATGTTACCCAAGGGCACTGGGTTATTTTCATCTGTGTCCATAGGGACCTTTTTGATTGTGTATTTTAGATCTCTGTCATCACAGTCAAGGTCAGTGTAGCGCAGGAACTTCTTTTTGAAAGGAGTTAGCTCGTATTCTTGTACAGTCATATGAAGGCTGGTTCCAGGGTAAAGCTCTGGGGGTAGGTCATCAACTGGTTGAATTTTTACAATGAAAGTGTGTTTGCCTGATCTGTTTGGTGGGTCGTTGTCATCCTGGACATAGAAGACTAACTGATCTATCACAGTGGTGGTACTATGAGGTCCAGTGTGGCGGTAGAACAGTTTTCCGTCAAGAATGTCCTGCTGAAACCACTCTGTCACAACCTGTTCAAACATCTCGTCTGTCTCACTGAACTTCCAGGTGGATGGGTCAGCAGGAGGCTCCACCTGTCTCAGGACAAGCTCTCCAACGGTTGAGTATGGAGCCTCCAGTATGAACTTAATGGTGGAGTCCTCAGAGTCTATGTCTGTTGCGCTCAGTATGAAGGGTGAAATCTGCATCATCTCATTCTTATGCAGCACGATGCCAGTGTTGGCATTAATAATTGGCGGCTCATCGTCAGTGGGGGCGATAGTGATGGGGAAGAGAAACTCGACCTCGTTGCTGCCATCAGTCATTCTGAAAATAATGTTGTCACTGTATGTGTCGCTGCCATCGTGCTGGTAGACAACAATGCCTGCGTCCAGATCAGCCGGTGTGAAGAACTTGCGCTGGGAGCCCAGCACAGTCAGCTCTCCATGTTTCAGACCGTCAACAACAGTGATCCTCACATTCTCTAAATTGTCTTCATCACTAATCTCTAAATTCTGGTCGCTGGACAGGGGTCTGGATTGGCCCTCAAACAGCAGTTGGCCAGTGTTTTTAGTTGCTACGGGGGCCATTGTGTTCATGGGCTTAACGACAATCATGAAAGCGAATGGGTCAGACACGGCGCCTTCAGTGTCCACTATTTCAAATTCAATCTGAAAAATTCTTTCCACATCTGAATCTTCAGACGGAGGCTTGTAGGCTATTTTCAGGTCCTTAATGTCTCTCTGATAGAAAGTAGTGATAGGCAGGTTTTGGTCATCTGTACTAATGATAAATCCCTGCTGTGGGCCCAGGAGAGAAGTGATGTTAAAGATTAAATCATCTGCACTTGTTTCAACATCCTCAGCAGCCAGCATGTCACTTGTAATGGCAGTCATCACAAACTGATCTATTTCCATCATCATCATTGCAACAAAGCTGGGCTTTGGTGGGGTATTTTCAGATCCTTCTTTAATTCTAACCATGATATGAAAGTGTTCCTGCTGAATGGTGTTGCCGTCATTGTCTTGTACCTCTACTAACATAGGGATGTAGTCTCTGTTTGGTGAGTTGGTTGTAGCTGTGTGCTCGTATCGAATGCCCTTCTTAACAAACTCATCACAGTTAACCATTTGGCCATTAATAGAATTATCTGAAAGTTTGCCATACCTGGGAAGTCCACCTGCGCCAATCAGTGTTGTCACCTTGCATTTTGTGACTTCATCTTCATATGCAAACTCCAGGCCTTTTTTATCAATTGGGTTGCTCTGACCATTCAGTCTGTCCACAACCAGGGGCATGTTTCGGGTCAGAACCTCCAGCTGCTGAAACACCACCTCCACCTCCAGCATGAAAGGCACGACCACTGTGTCCGTGTGTGAGTCATACCTCAGCTGGAGTTTCACCCGATCTTTGCTGGGGCTCCTGGATCCAAAATGTGTGTACTTGACCTCCTCAGGGCCAAAGGAGCAGGGGAATTTCTTGGGGGTTAAAATTCCAGGTTTCTGTGCCAATGGGTCATTGTCCAGGACAGTGATGTGACAACGATCTCCAGGCTGCACTTCAGTCACCAGGTCATTAACAGGGTCCAGATAGACAGAGCGTCCAAAGGGAACTCTTATTCCATTGTTTGCGATCAGAATCGAATCAGCATTAGGTCCAGATCTGTGTCGGAACAGGTATGCTGGTATGGATGGCTCTGCTTGCACAGTTGAAAGGCAGCAGCTGACACTAAATAGCACAAGCAGAGCAAAAGCCCATGCTTTAGAAAGTCTTGTCCTTTGCAGACAACCAGCCATATCCACAGCCAGTTGCACTGCAGAAAATGTGCAGTTTACAAAGAATTAAATATGTTGCCAAAGGACAACTTCAAAAAGGCAGCAGGCAGTTTTTGAAATGCAGATGATGCTGTCTCCTTTTCAGTTACCCCTCTTATTCCCCTTCTCCCTCTTGCTTTCTCAATTTGTGGTAGTGACACACTCACATACACGCAGGGTAAGTGTCCCTCACCCACTAAAGGTCTGCAGGTAATACACTTACACTGACAGCGGTAAGCTCCACCCCAGGACTGCCCTCTCCCACGACTAAATTAAGAAAGTCAAGCCAAGAGCCCCCTAACTTCGCCCTCCCCTTAGCCCATTCTCCACTCACCCACAGCCTTTTTCAGATTGACAAAGAATGTTGTTCACCAGTGGTAAATTCTAAGAGCCAAAAAACATGCATCCTGTTCTGTTCTCAGCCAAAAATTATTAATCTATTATCACATTTTCGAAGTAAACAATTGCTCTGCGTATCAAAATAAACGTAGCCTAGTTGGAATTGCCTTATCTGCGAAAGTAGCCCATTTTCAAGAACCTAAGGAACAAATGGTAAGATCATGAGTTCGTCATGATGATTTCGCATGTAGTTTCTCTGTAGATGTGAAATGAGTCTGCGACAATTACGACTGAGCATGGTCATTTTAAATCTACCATTACAGAAACGATTTGTTCCCCTCAGGCATCCCGCACACATTCATTAGGCTAAATGGCAGCGACAGCGCTCTCTATTGGTTGGTCAAAGGTAGGCTATAGCATTCTATGATGCTAAACGGGTTTGAGAGAAAACTATTCAAATGCATTCATTAAGTCGATCTGTCCTAAAAGGTAATGATGAACCAAAGCTTTGCGACTTGACTGATTGTGATTTATCATGACACTTACCACTGATGACAAAGACAAACCATATTACTGTAGCTGATATAGTCCTGGAATTATTTCAATTCAATAGCAGGGTGATTAGGTCTTTGAAAGACCACGAATTGTTTTAAACACAAGATCATTCATTTGCAACATTTAGTTTGCATGACTTAATATTGACTGTATGTCCAAATCCCCGCAACTCACTGTTTTGCTAAGACGAAAATACAAATTGCAGATTTTGCTTCTTTCATGGTAATATATAACTGCAAAGCCCCGTTACATTAACCTGAATGAACCTAACATTTCTTATACTGCAAATGAGTGAAAATGAATCATTTAAGTGTCATTGGTTGAAGGAGTTGCTGGGTGGTTGCAGTGGAGTGCAGTGTTTATGGGAGAGCGGACTGGCTTTCACGTGCCTGCACCCCAGTGAGGGTGACCCCAACAAGACAGGGCGGCACCGGAGGTGCCCCGACACCCACACCAGACCGCTGAGCAGCTGTCCAGACAGGTGTGCACTCAGACACAGGCCCTACACTTCCTGGACAGACAGGAGGCAAAAGCCTCTCCTGACAGTAAAAACATTTACTGTATCCAAAACCAAGAAGAATACAAATACTTAGGGACACACTAACATGACGCACAAGTTATTTTTATTTATTTATTTTTTTATTATTAATCAAAACCAAAGAGGAGACATATGTAAGAAATCACACCACAATTAGGTGGTCATTGCAATTCAACAACAAAGGTGCACTTATTTGGTGAAAGAACATAAAGATCATGTTTCAAAGTGACCTAGTGAAAGGACACTGGAAGCTGACAACACCCGATATAAATTATTCCTAGAAAGTCCAAATATATCCTTTGCGGTTACTGTCGCCGGGTGTTGTGTTTAAATACAGTGATGGAAACCCCCCACCTACCATGAAGATGATGGCTTTAATCTCATGATGCGACACATGATCTTAGCTTCAGAAAAGGCATCCAAAGGCTCCCACTGAGTCTTCAGAATGCAGATACCTGGCATATAAAACATCTCTGCTGAGCAGATAGTGTGTGATCTTGAGTGCATTGTTTTCTTGTGTGTTGTCTGTAAAGGGGACATGCTGTAGTTACACTGGGACCAAAGAATTAGGCTAGATACACCACTCTACGTCATGAGTTTGGTGTGCGGTCACGTCAAGATATAAATACTCTGTTTCCATTTATGGAGCAATGTTTTACACTGACATTCAGATCTGCAGCCCACCTGCGCATGTTCATGGGAAATACTAAGACCGTGCTTCCATTTTCTGTATTTGATGATTGTTTGCATCCTGTTTTACAACAACGAATATTGATTTCTGACAATTATTTGATTATCATGCAGTGTGATTTTTCCTTTGGTGTAAGTTGAAAATGATTCTCCATCTCCCACAACTCCGCATAGTTTCATGCAAACAGCATTCAGACTATTCATGGCTACGATCCAGAATCACTTGCTGTAACTCATTTATCTGTTATCTAAATCTAAATGCATGCTTATGCAGGGAACATTGCTGGATATATTTGTCACATAGAGGAAGTTAACAAGGACATGACTGAAAAACGCATGGCGCGAACTGCACTCAAATCTGACACCTTCAGTGGTATGGACCAAAATAAAAGGACCTCTTGAATCTATTGAATGGTTTGCCTCAGGACTGCCTACCCCCATGGTTATTTCCCTGTGGCAAAGCCCTGTCCACACACACAGCATACCTAAGATTACATGGGCAGTCAGTGCATCCATTTCAAACAGGTCATTTCATTACATTGCAATAACAGAACCAAGTACTGGCACAAACAGGCACCCAGTTTTGGACACAAACTGATAGTAGAATTTGTAACTATAGGAACAAACAAACCTGTTCTTTTAATATATCTGTAATCCATATGCAACCACCATTCCCCTTCGACATTTCACATTAGCCTCATTTGTTCTCCTGAGATTTAGCTTAGACCTGACAAAGAGGGTTGTGCAAAATTCGAATTGCAATTCTGCTTCCTGTTTGTTACCTCAATTGAAATGCAAGTGAAATTCAAGAATTAAATTGCAATTTAAGAGCCAGTTTCAATTCAGTTCTGGAAATTTTGCACAACCCTGCTGACAAAACAAAAGCATATTAAAGGAATTATCCGGAGTAAAATGCACTTTAGATCAATTTATGGATGATTGGGAGTTCATATGTTGAGTTGACATCAAAATCATGTCATTCGGATGTGTTTTGAGAAAGTTCGATTTTACCGTTTTTAGTCAAAACTCGTTAGCGTGGAAGTGAGAAGGGCATATTATTTCGCCGCTACAAAACGCTATTTTTATACCTCTTCTACAGTTCCAAACAACATTACACTTACGTGGTAGTGAGTAGAGGGTCCCTAAAGCCAAACCGAAGTATCCCGAGGTCTTTATGTGGTCGGATAGAGAGTCCAGAATGAATTTCATCAAGCCAGTACCTTTCCAGAAATGTTGCCATCTTTGCTGCCAGCCGTCCCTAGGAGTCGATTGCCGAAATTCACAATTTCGTCGCTGTTTAAAAAAAAAATAAAAAATAGTCCAGTCCATACAACTTCATTTCAATTTCAAAAGAAATACTGGACTATGTTTTTTTTTTTTTTTAAACGGCGACGAAATTGTGAATTTCCAGAGCGTGTTACTCCCATACTTGGCAATCGACTCCTACGAAATAATATGCCCTTCTCACTTCCACGCTAACGAGTTTTGACTAAAAACGGTAAAATCAAACTTTCTCAAAACACATCCGAATGACATGATTTTGATGTCAACTCAACGTGTGTACTCCCAATCATCCGTAAAATGATCTAAAGTGCATTTTACTCCGGATAATTCCTTTAATGATGCAACATTCCACTATTAGCATGTAAACTTTTTTTCTTTTCATTTATGAAATATTGTGAGGGCATCATTTTTAAGTGTTATCACTGCATTCCCATTAAAATGGTCAGTGAGTAATTCATAGTGCAATTTCAGGTGTGAAGGGAGAGACGGGGGGGGGGGGGGGGATCGTCCTGGGAAGAGTCCGGTGTTTCTCTCGCTCGTGCCCTGTGCTGGAGCAGACACGATGACAGAGACCTTTAATCAGCAGTGATGAATGGAGGACTGAGCCTGCTGCCCGATAAGGTGGTGAAGAGACATGGCAGCAGCGGCTGACAGGTGATTGGCTTTGCAGCACTTCACAAAGACAAGTATGCAGCAAACTTTTTAGCACTGGAATTTTTACAATGAAATGTAAAAATGTTACTGTGGCATGTTTGCTGTGTTTTGCTTATGAAAGCATATTCACCTTTGTACATGCTAATAAACTCTGCTATGCTGAATTCTACTGAGGGTCATTCAGCATTGGTTGTCTTGCTGTTTCTCTTCTCTGAATGAAACAGAAGTTGCACATGAATGCCTGTCATGCCTACAGCTCAGGAGTGTCACTAGGCCTTATCATCACCGCACATCTCCTAACCTCTGAGCAAACACACACACGGGTGAACACACCAATGCATTGATGTACTGCCGAGGTGCAGCTGTGCACAACTATGCATCATCTTCTCAGATCATCATCCTCCTGGACTTTACAGGAGTGTGACAGCAGCTCTCATCTGGGGCTAACAGATGTGCTTTCCCCTGCCACTGCCTTTCTGATGTACTGCATGTCAGACGCATCACAAGTGCTGCTGGAAGTGAGAAAGTCAACATAATAACATTTGTCAGGTCATCTGCAAAATGACAATGTCTGGCAAGAAGTTGTGTGAAGTCCCTGCGACATTATATGGGTAGCCTACTGTTGGAAAAAAATGAGCGATGGATGGGATTAGTAGCCTTTGATACATGAGGATAATACGTAAGGAGAGGAGAGAGTAATCACCATGGATATTCTGAGATTATGACTGGGTTTCTGTGGGAAGCTTAGGACTGATCAAGCATGACAACTGAAAGCTTGAATAATGGACATCAAGCCCATTTGGCTAACTATGGAGAGCCAAGGGCTTTTTTACCTTTGTGTTATTGTGTGTGTGTGTGTGTGTGTGTGTGTGTGTGTGTGTGTGTGTGTGTGCATGAGCCTTTGTGTGACTGTGTAGCATGAGAAAGGAGTCCTTAAATAATTTGCAGCTGTTCAAAGAGGAAATCAGATGAGTAGCAACGTTGGCCCCACCAAATCTCTAGTGGCATGACGGAACAGACGAGTAGCAACGTTGGCCCCACCAAATCTCTAGTGGCATGACGGAACATCCCTACGTGTGTCCGGTAGTGTTCCGTGGCCTAATAGTTTATGCCTGTCTTTATATTAATACACACATTTTCAATAACCATGCTGTCATTGTCCAGGCCATGTCACATGAGATCATTCTTCCCATGTTTAGAGAAGTCCTTAAAGGCCATAGTAGCCATTCTGGCATCATCCCTTCATCTAAAAAAGAAAACAGGACTGTGTTGCACTGCGCTGCGTGGGGCTGCTAGCTCTGCTTCAGAAATAGCTCCCCCAGAAGGAGAGTGCCCCTTTCTCTTTGCTTTCGCACATCGCAGCATCTCAAGCACGCGCTCCCCTAAATACTCGCCCTGTATAAATAGCCAGAGTCCAGATCCCCTCCCCTCTGACACAGGAGCACAGCGGGTATGCAGGCTGGTTTTCCCCGCTGGCATGGAGCCCCCATGACTGTGGTTGCGCCCTCATTCCACATCCCGCCCGAGCTGCAACGGTGTGGCATTTGGACAGTTTATTAGCAGATAAGACCTGCTTACTGCTCTAAGCTCAGGGGTTTGGTCGCTCTCCTATCTGTCCCTAACTAGCTGAATTTCCATAGAAACAAGCTTAATTTAGCAACTCAATGTAGCAACCTTTTAACATGCAAAACTGATTATATAGTACACATATTTTTATTATTATATGTATAATAAAATGAATGCATGCTCCAGCATGAATTTCATTACAAAATGTCATTACTACAACATTTCTGTTGAACTAGCCGCCATGATGCTGTCTAATGCCACGGAGTTCGGAATGTATTGTATTCATGTGCACCTGGAGCTGCAGGGGCCGTGTGGATAGCAGAGGCCCTGAGCCAAGAGCAGGGATTATATGTTTACCAAAAGACAATCCACACTGTGATGATAGCCCGAAGAGCTTCACTGAAATGTGCAGTAGTCTAGCCCAGAGGTGAACAGCAAGTTGCCTATAGAATTCAGTAGCTCCTTTTCATCTGTGACATCCAAAGCAGTAGGATCCCTGGACCATTTTAACCATTCGTATCCATTTATCAATGCTGGGGTCAATGATGGGGGTTGTAAATTGTTGGAATAGTTACAGCAATAATTAAGGGACAAAATATGGGAAACATTTATTTATTTTTTCTAAATGACAGAGGAATGTGCAAAGTTACATAGGAATGGCAAGAATCTAAAACCTTATCAACATCAAAAGAAATTCATCTGGAATATGACAGTGATGGATGATAGCCAGACACCTCACCTGCCATGGATTACTAATGACACTAGAAGTTAAAACAAGCATACCTGGAAACATATTACCACATTATACTGAAGCATAGACCAATACTATAATGTAAATTCAATAACATTAAATCATAATGAATTGCATTTGCATATGAAACTAGTAAAACAACAATAAAGAGTTGGAGAGAGTGTAGTAGGCTACATTTGAACTGAATTGGTGGAGGTCCATTTCCAACATCCTTTTCATCAGGGTGAACAGTTCAGCTATCTGTAAAACAAGACATTTGATATGAAAATGCAATAGAATATAATGTTCCCTTGGAAACAGAGACAACACTGTACACAAGTGGATTTATCACATGACAGTTAAGACTTTACATCACAGGATTCAGAGCAGTTCCGGTGCACAACTCCTCTACCATAGTTCCCCTCACCACTCTCTCTCTCTCTCTCTCTCTCTCTCTCTCTCTCTCTCTCTCTCTCTCTCTCCCTCACCACTCTCGCTCTCTCTCTCTCTCTCTCCCTCTCTCTCTCTCTCTCTCTCTCTCCCTCACCACTCTCTCCCTCACCACTCTCTCTCTATCTCTCTCTCTCTCTGTCCTCTGCTTGCTGTGCACATGCCCTTTGACATGACTTTTCACCCTAGGGCAAATGACATCTGTTCGAGCAAAAGAAAACCTGTATTACCCCTAGAAATGCCTGATTTATGCTAAACCATGATGGTTTAAACAGCTAAAGTTGACACAGAAGATGCTTTACTAAGAGTCTCAGTCTCTCTTTAAGATATGAGCAACCAAATGCCAACTAAGACTTAATCTCTGAAAAAAATATAAGTAGGCCTACACAGGAATATTTAATATTGTAATGAGAATCTACAGTATCTATATATATTTTATAGATAAACGCTTCAAAATGTTTCAGTGGATGACCTTCTGTGGAGCAAATATTAAACGCTTGTGCTTAATTGGAATTCAACATATGACGACCCCTAGATCAGAAGGTGATGGACCTCCAACACTCACACATATTAAACCCATCTACTTTGTGTTTGAGACGCAAAGCTCATTTAGACTAGACATTTGTACTTATGCCGGCTCAACAGGACCAAGTTTAAAACAGAACTATGTGTTTCCACCACATTTCTCTGCAGTAAACTTACTGGTGGAGCACCTCAGGACCTGTATCTATTTCCTCCTTTAGAACAGACACTTCACTCTGTAGCCATTTTCTCCTTTAGAACAGACACTTAACTCTGTATCCTAGAGCTGTCATGGGCTTTATCTCAGCTGGGCTGATATGATAGAAATGTCCAACCATAAATACACACACACACACACACACACACACACACACACACACACACACACACACAGACACACACACGCACACACACACACACACACACACACACACACACACACTCTGAGTTTGTGAGTGTTCTTCCTCCCGTGCAGATGGGGAGGTGAGGTGGCCTGGATGAGGATGAGGGGAGTCGCCCGCCACTGTGTGGGTCTCAGGAATGCAGCACTGATGCTGTGGACTGATAGCAGCAGGTGAACGTGTCCGTCTGTCAGCGGGCGCCAGATCAGAGCAACTCACCGGACCCAAGACCACCACAAGAATTCACAATTGGAGCAGCAAGAGTGAAAGAGTACTGCTGCTTAATGGCTCTCAGTATTAGATTAGAATAGTGTGCTTGTTCACGGGCAGAATTCACCCTGTTAGTTAGTTTCTGGACATCACAGGCATGTAAAACCTTAGTAGCAATGACATGTTATTGTGTTGTACATATAAATATCCCCCAGATGATCTATCAGTTTGCTTAATTTTTACATGTTGTAAGCTGAATGATGTGGGGAGGTGGAAAATGAGCGTGTTTCCCCAAATGGTGGCGCTCTAAGTGATGTCACGTGGTTTCTAAGCTAAACATTTATTGTCACATACAGCAATCATAACCTCACCATCCGCTAGCTACCTGTACCCTGAATCAATTAAAAAAAAACTCGGTCTCTGTGGACAGCCCAGGGTCCAACAATGGCAACAAAAACATCCTGGTCCAGCCTGGACCCATAAAAACATAACAAACTGTCCCAGCCAATCACAGACAAAATGCCTGTTTAGGAGAGTTTGAATTGCATGGGAGGGAGGGGGAGGGAGTAGCGAGCTAGCTCTCTGATTTGTTTGTTTGAACGTCAACAGAAGTGACAGTATCCAACATCACTTAGAGCGCTTTTAAGGTGTAAAAATTAAGACCACGCCATCAGTTCTCAGACCAATTAGGCTCTTCCCATAATAACACCCAAGAAACGTGTCTGTTTCATGTCAACATTTTCTTTCATATTGTACAAACAAGGAAGCATACCATCCTTGGACTTGGACTATCATTAAGATCTTATCTGTATTAGTGAAAGATGTCGATCAAATGTTTTATTCATTACAAGAGGCATGAATGGAATGGCTAGTTACTGTTTCTGTAACAGGAAGTCTTTTTAAACAGTTGAACCTATTGGTTATGTGCCAAGAAGCTGTAAACTAAATAAACCACACCACCGCCCTTACTGTGGCCAGCCATACAGAGAATACTGAATCATTCTTCGGAAAACAAAGTGAAAAGCAGCACACAAAAGCCATAGGTTGTGAGCAGGTCACAGAGGACGTGAGGTGGCACACACACACACAATTGACAACACACACACACACACTAAAATACAGGAAGGTCAGCACAATGTTTATCTACAGTGCAGGAATAACTGCCACTGTACATGACCTGTGCGTAAACTTGCCACTTGTTCATACAGATTTAGCTGCTCTAAATGTGCACTTGGAGCAAAGGATGCCCAGGAAAGGCTGAGGTATAAAAGGAAAGCTAAATGGATGGACAGCTAGGAGAGAGAGTGAGAGAGAGAGAGAGAGAGAGAGAGAGAGAGAGAGAGAGGTAGAGAAGTGCATGGATGGAGATCTTTAGAGGAAAAGGGCATTCTTTCTGCCTTCCAACTCACAGGTTGACTATAAACCAATGGCTCTCTGCAGGGCACCTATCAAGTATCATCCTCATGCTATACATACACAGCCTCTAAAACAGAGAACCAAACCAAAACGCACAGAAGGTTTATGAGGCAAATGAATGTAGCCAGTGATGGATGTTCCTCTGCATATAAAATGTCACCTTTCTGAAAAGCTGTTGACAGGTTGTGTGAACATACTTGTAACTTCCCAACAAATGGCATGTCTTCTGATTAGGAGTACTCATCATCTTAGTTATTATATTAAGATGGCCAAAAACAGATACACTCACGCTCCTACCTCACATGACAAAATCGCTTTACACTCATTGTGTGGTTTTGTTTTACATCAGGAGACTACTGGACTCTTTACTGTAACACAGGGTGTGAAAATCATGATGTTGTAAATGGAATTGTACTATAGCTCTAAGCTAAAATATGTAAGTTAAGAAAGAGATTTCATAACACATTTCCTGTTCATGATGCAACTAAGTTCCTGAGAAATCAGATGAACTAAATTCACTTAACCAGCAATTACTGTATTAAAATGGCAAACACCACCACATCATGACATCAAAAGAGTCCCAGTTTTGTTAACCCAGCTAAGCACTGTGAATGCAGCTGGCCACTTCTCTCTGTGGTCATGTGTGGCAGGTAGACAGGCCTCTGCAAGGCTGCTAGCAGCTGGTTCAGCTGTGCATGTGTCAGCCAGGCTTCTGAGCAGACCCTCCCTCCAGGGCCCAGGTGAAATGACCACCACACATGTCACCACATCAAACTCAGCACTCAGGAAGCTCATTCAAACTCACTGTCATTAACAACACGCCTACTGCTTTCATGTCTCAATACTTTTTTCTGTGCTTTTTTTTGGTGTGTGTGTGGGGGGAGGGGGATGTCATAGATTAAAATTACTTCTCTTATGGTTTCATCTGAAGTGATGTGGCAGATGTCAAAAGAGGATGTTGCATAAGTGTTGTTTTACATTTTCCAGGACCTACCAAACATGTCAAATAGCCATGGACACTCTAGTCCAATTTTTAGGTGTAAGAGTATGGCTGGCTATGCTGTTAAAAAGATAAAGCCTTTCATGTGCACAAAGCATCTCTATGTGTAAGGGCAGACATGTTGTTCCATCAGCAACCCTGAGGTCTCCTGCTCTGGGTTAGACCGTTGATATAGGTCTGTTTAATTATTAGCTCTGCTCCCCCCCGGGAGGGCTCTCAGTGGCAGGTATGCTGGACTGAGCGTGGATGTCTGTTATTACTCCCTATGTATTTATGACACTGTCATCCATGGTCATACCTTCCTCTTCCCACTAACTCAAAGGGCTGGGGGACAGAGGTGGAAATGGTTTTCCACTTACTGGTGGACATGACAAGTGGACAGTGCTCATTAGAAAAATGACACGGTATGTAATGGCGGTACAGCCCTGGGCTGATTGGGGTTTGTTTGATGGGCCGCACTACTGTCTCCCTAGCCTGTGCACTGACAAAGAGGAAGGGGAGGGGTGGCACTCTCAAGTTCATTCCTCCAGCTCAGCACTAAAGCAACTGCACAACCAGATGCACTCTCTGTTCCTTCCCCAACCTGCCCTCCTGACATCGTATCTCTCTACTCATCTCTGGTTCATTCCCTCAGCCTTTACTCTTTCTCAGGTCCATTGTTCATTTCTGGACATTGCAAGACAAAACACTTGCATGCGAGTGAATTACATAAAGACCGCATTGTTTAACAGAAAACCACATCCATATCTGAAAACACTGTTGCATTTTTTTTTTTTTAAAGTAGTATTAATAGTGCTCAGTAATGACTATCCAGTTTCACTTCAGGGTATAAAAATGACACCATGCTCTTCTCTGTAAATAATATATCCACATTTTAACAACAGAGTCTAGGTCATATAAGCCATTTAAAAAATGTAATGTAATGTAAGAGAATGGTACACAGTATTTCATAAGTAAATATGACATTAGAAAGCATGTATTTACATACAAAGTGTACTGTAATATTTTCTGATATCAAGTTATGAATTCAACCACATTACTGAAAATGAATCTAAGGTCTGTTTATTTATTTATGTGTTTAGCTAGCACTTTTGTCCAAAGTGACTTACATCAATCGATTGTAGGGACAATTACTTTGTGTACAGCATTTCATGCAGCCCACCCTACACTATAGCATTTCTGATTTACTTTTAACCACCCTACACTATAGCATTTCTGATTTACTTTAAACCAAACACTAAGGTCTGTGGTATATGGAGTAAGTCAACCCTAAAATGAGCCAAAGTGTAGATCATTGCGATGTGAACACAAACATAATCAGAGCTTCCCTGCTACTCAGGTTAATGTATATAAGGGCATCAATAACTATAGTATAACTACCGAAGCACTCTGAGAAAAGTTATACAGAGGAGGAACACCGAAGCCTCTACTATGAGACGTTTTATGCTGCTTTCTGTCTGCTCCACATTCTGCCAGCACTGTGAAAGGAAAGTATGCAAGCAGAAGCCATAGGTCATCCCTGCGGGGGGGTACAGAGGGGTGGTACCACAGACAGAACTATTTAAATGACAGATTTGTCTTTTTGAGGATCTTTCTGAGTGAAATGTGCACCTGTGCCTGGGGTGTTAGGGTGTCTGGTGCTAAAGATGGAACACCTTTTCTCACACAGCTCAGAGAGAGCTGAGATCTGACACATGCGCATGCTTAGATGAGAGAAGAGCCAAGCAGTCTCTCATGGGGGACATGTCTCATCGCTGTGTCCACTTCTACTGTCCTGCTAGCATCTTTTTAATTGCGCTCTATTTGTACACACAGACATTTGTCAGCTAACGCATAGCTGTGGATCAGAGCTTTTCAGCGGCCCCTAGGGGCATCCAGAATTCCTCATGCGGGGGGTCAGGGGCCCATCCGCACTGCTCAAAGGCTCCCAGGTGTGAGCCGAAGGTACTGGGCAGGCAACAGTGAATGAGAGGACCCCAAGACGAGGTACCTCCCTCAAGTGCCTGATGACAGGAGGAGAGGCCCCAGTCTTGAAAGCTCTATGAGTGGTGACAAGAGGAAATGATTCTATTTTATTTTCCCTCTTTTTCCTCGATGTGCACTAGCTTATTTTCCACTCCTTTACCATAAAATAACTCATTTCCCCATCCCTCTTTCTTTTCTGGTGGTAAATAAAAGATGAGTTTAGTAGTCTGACCTTGCAGTTCTATTTTCACACCACAAAACTATGCTTCAGTGAAAATCCATAGCTACTGTGTGGGATAGGAGATAATGTTGAATCTCCTGCAGGGAGACTGATGTGGCCAAGTGCCATGTATACTGTCTGACCACATGTTAATATGCAGTAATATCAGAGGATGTGCTGTTATGGCCACCTATTTATACAAACATAAGTGAGGAGACGTAACTTGGCACCTTGATGACCTCAGGAGATCTGCTGGGCTGTGAGGATGGTGAAGTGGTTGGGGAAGGGGACGTTTAGACTTACTGTGGTCAGGATCGGGAGGCCAGCGTTTCCTAAAATGGGTCGCTCTGAAGGATCTCATAAACACTGCCCTTAAAACCTCTCCCTACAGCACAGCAAGAGGGTTGGAAAGAGAAAAGGAGATTGGCAAAGAGAAGTAGACAGAGTATACCACATTTATATTGTACTGAATACAAGTGTGGACTAGTTCTGTAGCAGATTTCAGTTACACACGAGGTATTCATTTAGCTCAGACTAAAACACCAGAAAGGCATGAATTATACAAGTATGAGAGTTTTCCTTTGGCATCAACCCATGACCGGTACAGAGTTAACGCCACGCAACAGAGCCACGGGAGCTGGACTCTAACTGTTTTACAACACAGATACATAAGTGGCTGTAGTCCATGTTCCCCTGGTCCATGACCATGTTTCTAATGAATACAGTATGCGCACGCAGAGGACAGAAAGTATTTGCTGAGGATTTAGGCTACTAAAAAATCCACCATACTACTTTACTATTACTTTAAGAATAATCTGAAGACATTAGGGGGTAAACGGCACTGACCATTAGCTCTAGTGCAGTAGTTGTTGCTGTTGTTGTCATTGAGCTGGTCCTCCAGAGACTCTACAGAGGTTTTGGTGGAGACGGTGGGCTCTCCGTCAGTAAGATCCACCACCTCCATCTTCTCAGGCTTCTGATCAACGGTCAGTGGCTCCTGGGAGCCGGAGACTTTGGCCTCAGTGACCTTCTCCTCTCCTGCCACAGGCTCCCCTGGAGAGAAAAAAAAACCATGATGGCCATTTAACTACACATTTAACTAACTACCGACCCAAAAATTTAAACATATTGTTTAGAAGCATAGTGTGGTACCACTGTCTTCTAGTTGTGTCAGTCTTGTTCTGCTTTTACTGGTAGGTGTTGTCATTAGTCGCATGATTAAACCCCAGAAGATTTCCGACAGCTGCATTCCTCCCACAATCTAGTTTTGGCCGAGTAAAAGTTAACTGCTTTCTCTTTCATGGCCCCTTTCTCACATTCACACACTCCCAGAGGCAGACAAGTGAGATTAGTGGTTATGGGCCTGACACACCTGGAGCTTGTGGGAAACCTGTGCTTTCCCCATGGCCTTAGGGTGGCCACAGACATGTTACGAGCAGAGGAGGTGAGGAGAGCAAGGGGGCCCCTCCAGACGCACTGACCCCCTCGGCCTCTGCTGTGTCTGAGCTATGTGTTTGAACACACCAGCACAGCAGCGTGCACATGAGTCTGTGCAGCGTGCACATGAGTCTACACCCCACTCCACACTCATTACATAGATGGGAACGCCACAGATGCCTGGGATCTCTAATTAGTGCTAATGTATAGTTAGCTAGCAGGCACTGGTGTTTAGACATGGCTGATGCATGTATGTAATAGCAGGGAAGAGGAAAGGCTCTCCTGGTGACCCTGCCTCAGCCTCAGGAAGTGTTGTGATGGGCATATACAAATGGTATGGACACAATGTCTTCAAATGACACAAATGTCTTCACACTGTATAATAGACTTAGTCTATGATGTTAAGTTTGAGTTCTAGATACTGTATGCTTTGGCAACACTTTCTTCACGAATTTGACTTAACAAGCTTAATATTATATTGGGACTCATAGCGCCTGTCCTGCCTCCTCCCTGACGCTGAGGCCATCCAGTGGTCATCAACTGTACTGCATGCACAGGGGCCCGTGTTCAGCTCTTGAGCTGTGTTGTGCTGCTGAGTGTACTAGTGTGAAGCTGGTGTTTTTTTTTAAAGCCTCATACATCCAGTCTATTTTGAGAGTGATAGTTTCCTTTTACACCGCAACTGATGAAACATGCATTGCGATTGACAGATAAAGTATGACAGTATTGACAGGAAGTACGCATCAACTATTCCCATGAAAAATGGAAGGAAATTAGAAGATACATTTTTTTTTTAATCTGCTTCCATCTTGGCTGTTGAGCTGTGTGCACCATGTATGGTAGAGGACCAAGTATCTGTCCAAATCTACATAATATCACAACTTCCTGCAAGAGTTTATGAGATGAAATATGAAAAATATGGAATATTTTTGATAAGAATACATGACAATGTTCATGTATTCATGTATTTCTTCCCTATTTTTTAAATCCATTTATTGCATTTATGATAGGATGACACGTAGTGATGCAACACTGTACACGTACACAACAAATCGGAGAACTTCTTAGGATACTGAAATGGACATGGTGGAAAACACATAAATGCTTTTTTTTAGTCATTTGGAGTTGTTCCTTAAAAAGGTGCTGGAGAGTGCTGGAGAGAGTCCTACCCTTCGCAGGTTCTGGTTCCCCTGTAGGCTCAGGAGCCAAGCCCGCAGCTTCTGGAGAGGCCGCACCTGCTTCTTGGGCAGTGAAGGTCCCCATCTCTACAGGTAAATGCAGAGAAACACATCAATTCATTACAGGATGGCAAAAGTCCCATGAAGCCAAAAACAAAAGCCTCTTCAATTATGCTTAGAAATGAAATGTAGAATGTAGATGTACTAGCTGAAGTGATCTATCTTAATGGCATAATGATGGCTGAAGAATTTACAGGTACCACAAATGCAGTGTTAAATAGTTAAACAGGAGTGACACAGGCCATACATAAGAGATGTCATGCAAAAAAATATACATCACACAAATGACTGAAGTTAACCATTTCATATAGACTGACACAACGAGCACCTTTCTCAGGCGTAGTATCAAACACTGCATCAGCCTCCACTGTGCTGAGCGGGATCACAGCGTCCTCATGCTTATTGCGCAGGTCAATAGAGTATCTCTGATGGTCAAAGACACAACATCAGCACAATAACAGTCACTGCGGCTGGACAATCATACAGTTAAAAGTTCCAGAAAGAATAATACCATTGAGCTACAGTCAGGTATGCACCGGTAACATTCTGTTAAATGCTCTCTGAGATTTTCTGGAGGTTAAGGAGTTATTCATTTGTATTCATTCTGTATATTCTAAACAAAAAGTATTGGACCTTACCCTTTTTTTGTTCTGTTTGAAGCAACAATATACCACAAGGAGGATTGCAGCTATAATGATGATTATCAAAATTATATATCCTATGGGGGAAATCCTCTTAGTTAATCAGTTTTAAATTGTACTATGCAATAAAACAATTGACACATCTCTCACTTGTTGTGTTAACCCTTTACTTTAGGGTAGTGTCAGGGTTAGAGTTGCACGTCATGATGCATTTGATGTGTACATACTTCATGGCTACTGGCATTAGCATACATAAATGAACATGTTTAGCTAATGCTTAGGAAAAGCAGCCTACTGGTGGTATCAGTGTTTGGGTGTCACATGATTTACTGCTTTGAATCATTTACCTGCTTTGTTACCTTCTTGATATGGCTGGCTCGCAGTTGCCACTGCAAAGTAAATAAGTTGTATGATATCATATTACTCTGGTGTTGAGTACTGGCTACCAGGCATGTTGTTACAGTGATAGATTCCTCTACTTCAAAGTGTCTGTGGTGCATACAGTACAACTATGACTACAAAGTGCTGTACCTGCTCTTGTGGTCGCTGAGTGAGTGTCCTTGGTCACTTAAATTGGGATACAAGAAAAACACAAATTAAACCAACTACATACATTATTTTAAATCACATATTAATAGAAACTATTAGTATGAAATTTGTAGGGATGTACCGATACACTGAACTCATGATTCGGTATACGATTCACAATTTTAAATTCATGATCTGATTTTCTCACAATTTTTTTGACAGAACAAGCTGACAAATTATGATGGAAAAATCTTCCTTTATTCATATAAACTGAGAGGAACAGAAGGCCTGAGCGGTCACCTTGTCCCAGTTAATGCACACTCTGTTTCATCACCCTGATGACGTTAAACTTTAATAGAAAACTTTTATTGTATTGGAACATTTAATGGATGCACTTGCTAGCAAACCCAAAAGGTTATATAGGTGACCAAGAAGATGCCTGTATAATTTGAAATTAGTAGTAAAAGTCAGGTGGCGCAACCGGATCGTCAGGTGGTGCAACCTGGTAAAATATTAATTTACACAAAGAAATAGTGGATTAAAGTGAAGAAATGGTTGAAAAATGTGTTGTACCTAATTTTTCTATTAAACAATATACTTTTTAAATTTGTAAAGTATTTATTCACATTTTAAATGTAAAGTGGGAAAACCAAAATACCTACCCTTTACAATAAAGTATTCATAAGTTACTTTTAATACCAAGGTCAACTACAAAATAATGTGTTAAGCACTCGTACTTACCAAAAAAATAAAAAATAAACAAGTGTGTTTTTTTTAGAAACTTTTGGTTGCGCCACCTGACATTTTCTGGGTGGTGAAATTGCAAATACAGTCTAGAAATTAATTAAATCCCCTGTAAATGTTGCACAGCCATTAAGACTTGTCTTCCAGTCTTCCAACTTCAAAAACATGCATTCTGTTCATTCTTTAAAGATTATTTTGAAAACACGTTATTTGTCAATGACCCGTACACACTTTACATTGTACTGCATGTTATGTGATATTGTACAGTATCAGTGCTTCAGATCTGTCTCTAGGGACTGACCTCTTGTGGGTGTAGCTGTCTTGTCAACCTCTCTGGTGGTATTGCCCCGATCAGTGTCAGTGGTGGTGTTGCTCGGAGGTGTGGTGGCTGGCACGCTAGTCACAGAGCTAGTGAGAGTGCTGCTGTTTTCTGTATGGTTTCCTGACGGCAGTGGGGTTGTGGTGATCCCAGGCACTGCACCAGACGCACTGGTGGTGCTGTTGAAGGTGTTGTTAACACTGTCTGCAGTCGAATTGCCCAGTGAAAGGGTTTCACATTCTATGTTGACCAGCACACCTGTCATGCATAGGAGTGGCATAAGCAGGAAACATTGCTTTTAGTATATTATACTGCAAGTCACCCGTCAGGGGCACTGCTAGATAATTTGGGCCCTATGACGGACAATAAATCTGGACCCCCCTTGTCAGTACTGGGCTCTTAGAATGATCCTTACCCCCCCACCCACCCCCACCCCCACCCCACCCCACCCCACCTCTAGCAGCACCCCTGTCACCAGTACTGGTAATTAATGGCCATTAATACAAAATAATGTATGCTGCTGTATATACAGTAGGTTGTTAGTAACTGATGTTTCTTAGTTCTTTTCCAATTTAATAATGCAATGAATATCATCAAAGACTGCACCTTAAGGGCAAACTGTGAATATTGTTTACCTATACCAATAACAATGTCTATGAATGATCTGCTATCATAACCAATGCACACACTAGAGCTGCATACAGAACATCCCCTCAATCGCTACATAGTGCAGTATGTAACCAATTGACAAATTATATGGTAGTTATTCTCTAATATAGTTAGGATGATAAGCACTATTAGAAAAGAAAATATATAAAAAAAGATAATTCATTAGACACAGGGGATTAGACCTGCAACAGGAAATGTAACATGATGGTGACAAGTGAAAAAAAACCACAATGATCTGTGAATCCAGGCTAAGTTGCAGTACAGTTCACATTATGCAGTTTAGATTCACACTGATGCAAATTTAGATACTACAACTGTAGTAGCACATTCTACAACTAATCCTAAATCTTATAATAAATATTCTTATTTTGAAATTTAATTAGTCAGTCAGTTTACAATTTAAATTCATAGAGTTGAAAGCTTTCTCATGTCAACACTTTAAGCACACCACATGAACACATGTATGCATGCACACCCTCACACATCAGGCGTCAGAGTGTGCTTCAGGAGTGTCAATAGTGCAGTCACATACCCAGCAGAAGCAGCCACAAGCATTGGGCCCATAGTCTCTCCATGCTTTTCATCTGGGGTGTAAAGAGAATGTTATAGCTCAGGGACAAACTGAGAACCGAACTGCCTTTTATCTTCTGAAGGACGACAAAACCGCAAAAAAAGAGGATGTTAAGAGACACGTTGTTCAAGACAGGAAATTACACACATTGCCTCATTGCAAAGCAATTTTACTAGGCTAAAATGGGCACAATGTGCTCTACAAAATGGTCAGCTGTTTTAAGTCAGACAAACAGTATGTTGTATAATGTATTTAGGTTAAATAATTGATTGTCAATGATATTGGATTAGGGTATCTGTCATTCAGTATTCACATAGAAGTGCATATTTGGTGGGCATTACATTTGGTAAAAATGTTCTGTATTCTTTATGGGTTAAGTTTCTTGCACAAGTTTCTTGAAAAGGAATAATTTAAAGGGGCCTTATTATGCTTTTTCCTTCTCCTGTAGTGTGCTTGCTATATAGTTTTTTTGTGGAAGTGGTCTGCAAAGTTATGAATCCACAGGAATAATCTAATCACAAAAATACAATAAACCTCTGAAGTTCGCCTACAAAAAACTGCCATCACTACCAACATTATTGTTTCAATACCAAGTGAAGAATCTCGATTTCGATATCTTTGCGATTTTTTTAAAATTTGATTTGGTTTGGGGGCCCCCACCACCTTGACGCCATCAGTAATATTAAATATTGTGTGATCATTCACATCAGTGGCAATCATAGAATTTGATTGACCCTCCACACACACACAAACACACACACACACACACACACACACACAGAAAGTGATGGTTGTCATAGGTTTCTATTTCATATTTTGGAATTCATATGAACTTTATATACTGTATATTGTTAATTATTTAGCATTATATGATCTGCATAATGACTAATAGCTAAACATATATTTGGTAATTTGAATACATCATATTGATTTTTAATTATTAGTCTACACTTGTCTTCAATATCATCACATTTGTGGTGTGCAAGTCTAATTGTGTGCCTGTTACTTTAAGGAGAACGTAAACGCAATTAGCTTTCAGACTCACGGTTTTAGGCTAGTGGAAAATATTTTCACATAGTGCAAGGATCAGTCAAAGAAAATCTTTCTTGAATGAGATCATAAAAGGAGAGAAGTTAGTGTTTCGCAATGTTCATTTCTACGAGTATGGAAATGCACCATAGTTTATCTTATTTCTTTGCACTGTACAGGCTACATTCACAAATACATTAGCCTACATAAACAGAATATAGGAACAGGAAAATGTCTCGGATCCATTGTTTATTGCGACTGCAAGATTGGTAGCCCAATTAACAGTCAGTGATGGTGACTTCTATTCTGTGTTACTGTATAAGCGACTGTCTGTGCGGCACACCCTTAGTCAACATGACTCCTAACCTTGGTTGAAAGATTACAGAAGCTAGGTTAACTGTAACAATATCCTGGGTAATATCCTAACAGGTAATGCTATTTTTCTTAGTAAAATCCGCATTTGAAAGCCTTGTCACCAGTTGCCACAGTCTGTAGTTGCCGGTGGTCAGCGCATTCGCGAGTGCAGGAGAGCACGCAAACTCTTACGGCTTCTACACACAGTTGCGTTCCGTCAACGCATGCCAGTGGGTGTTCCCGACGGTAGCTATGCAAATGACTTGAAGTATAACCGTAATTTGATTGGTTGGTGCCGTCCGTCGATTGGCTTGATTGGCCGGTGCCGTCTGTCGGTGCAGCAACAGCTGAACTTCTCAACGTGAGCGACGGGAGAAACGTGATGCAACGGACCCACAATTCAGTTCGGCAACGGATGACGTGAAAAGTCACATGTAAAGTGAATGGAATGCGTCTCCAGCACTGCAACGCACGCAACTGTATGTAGAAGCCGTCATGCTGCCAAGTGCGTGACTGTTTGTAACTGTTTGCTTTATGTTTTTTTTGGATTTTGCTGATATCATTCATATTAATCATTGATATAAATTGCAATAGTCAGAGAAATAAAAATTTTACGAGGAAGCCGCCGCGGACCGTATAGCCAGTGCCATGACGAGACTCTATAATGTATACTACAGAGCACAATGTTAAGCAGCGCCTCCGTAGCACTATTGAGATGTCGTTGCTCTGCCGAGCACATGAGGAATTATGCCAGTGGCATCCCCGGTTCGAATCCAGCTCGAAGCTTCGGCTGCCTGTGTCACTCGTCATCTCCCTTTATTAGGCTGACGCTCGCTCAGCGCACATTCCCGAGTTACCGCGACCCGCGAACTCTGACGGTACAGATCCACTATAGCACTTCACTTCAATTTGTCGTGTCGCATTCCACTCTAGTCCTATGGGTGACGTCAAGTGACTTTAACGCGCCTGCAAAGCATTCTGGGAAGGCAGCGCTGTTTGAAATAATGTCGCACGTCAAAAAGCTGGCCGATGCCCATCTTTATGTAAATGAATCCGTTGAACGCGAGGCGGCTATCCAATGAAAGCACGAGGTTGTAGGTCCTTTGTTCTACCACAACAGTGCCTGTGAAACTTTGGTTCCGCTTACAAGACAAATAACGTTTTAACGATCTCTTCCACGACCACCTAGTAGTCCATAAAACAAACAAAACTAGGATTTGGATGAATATATTGACTGTTGGTGTTTCTGGTGAGGATTTGAGATTGCATTGAGTAGTTTAAATAAAACAAGATTTCGAAATGGCTTGCATAGTTTGTTTAGGCTATTACTGTGTTGTATATTGTTAAGTACATGCCTAAAATTGTGGTCAATTTGTGGAAAAACACATAAGATACGTTAAAACGAACTGAATATGAGCTGCTAACTGACATTTTAAACTAAACGCCCATACACGACTGAACGAGGGGAGGCAGCGCGACCCCATGCGTATGTCGTGTCGTGCAAGTGGATCGGTACCGTGAGCCAGCCCGCCACGTGTGCTATTCTTTGTAACTGTTTGTTTTCTGTTTTTTGTGCTTTTTACTGACATCATTCACATTAATCATTGATATAAATGACGATGATCAGAGAAATAAAGTCCATTTTATGAAGAGGAGAACGGCGGACCTCGTCTCAGACCTGCACACAATAACCAGCGCTATACAAAGACTCTAATGTATGCAGAGCGTGCTGTTAAGCAGCGCCTCTGTTAACTATGTGCTCTCAACTTGTATGTTTTGTTTTGTTTATTGAGTTTTATTTGACTTTATCCTGAGTTGATTGCATTGATTGAATACTGACACCTGTGATTGTTAATGTGGGTGTGTACCTGTACTGTGATTGGTGTGTTGAATAAATCACCTTGAGTGAGCGCAGCTGTTGCTGTGTGTTGGAAGTCAGTCATGTCGTTGCGTCTACTCTGTTAACAGGTTATGGGCCCAGAGTGAGCCTAAGTCAAGATAACACCGCGTTATTTGTTTAATAGTGTGCTGAAGTAGCACCATGAGTAACGCTAGAAGATCATCCGAACATAGCGGTCGCGGCTTTTGTTTGACGGGGATGAAAAGAATTATGAACTCTGGGATATTACGTTTTTGGGGCACCTCCCCCCTGCCCCTGAAGTTCCTTGTGATTTATCGTCATGATTTTAGGCACACCCTACTGGCTGTGAGTGGTAGGCTGTTACCTGCCATTTTCTATGTTTGATCCCTAATCAGGTGATCCAATTAGCCAGGATGCGCACATTCTGGACCTGGTCTGCAGAGCATTTTCTGGGTTTTCCTGCTGGTTGCTACAACCTCGTCGTCTCCAGTTTTTCAACGCTTTTGAGCATTGTTGCCGGTTTTCGAGCCTGCTTTTTGCCCTTTTTAGGGAACGTGAATAAATACCCCTTTTTGAGCCTTAACCCAGTTTATCTCCAATTTATGTTGCGGTTTTCCTGTGGGGAACCGTAACAAGCCCGAGGGTGTGGAGACGGAAGACAAAGCGGCCTCAAATGAGGCCTATGCAGAATTTATTCAATTGGAGAGAAAAAAAGTGCTAGTCGCCCGTGTCCTGGTGGAAACTCACCCTTTTAGGAGTGTGCCTCTCTGAAGTTTTGAAATTATGTTTGAAATAAATGTCTTACAACAAAAACGCTGGGTAAGACTTGTATTTTATAAGTTAGCGAAAACGAGTTGATTAGTAGGCTTTGTTGAGTTTGTTATTAATAAACATAACAGCTAATGTCGGGATGAGCAGGAGACTAGGCTACCATAAATCGTCAAATTATGCCCGGGATTGATTCTATTTATAGCTGGACAAATAAAGGCCGGTCCCCAAATACAAGACGGGGTAGCTTAATAATTGCTGTGGGCTATCAGTCCACCAGCAAGACATTGTTTCGATTTAATTCAATGAAATAAGACTTCTTCTTAATATTTTATCATATTGTTGGTTGGATTAATACTGTTGGTAAAGAAAGAAAAGTCGTTTTCCTACACCATGGGTTTCCAACACTCGCTCTCAAGTTCATTCACTTGCCGCCCCCTTCGAGATATGCTGAAGCATAAGCCCTATACTATTTAAACACAGTTGTTGCCGCGACTCAAGGCATTCCAGCCTACGAATTTAATAAAAAGTAAATCATGCATAATTAAACAATAACTCAACGTAGGCTACTTGGCTATGCAAAAAGGTTTCCATTACAACACAGCCCCTGTTCAATGAACGGCTGCCTTGTCTCGGAATAAACACTTTTTCAATTGCATGAAACATAATAGTCAACCATCAAATACCCCCCAGATTTCAGTGCCCATCAGTCCCAACATTTAGCCATAAAATCAAACAGTCCAAAAGTAAATTAAATCCCAAACCAAACCGAAAATCTTCTGCATTTGATAGCCTACTGGTACTGGTTCACTATTACATTTAATGTGGTTGAAAGAGTGTTGGGATGTTTATTGCGAGACAAGGCAGCCGCTTTCATTTAGGCCTATTCATTGAACGTGCGCTGTGCTATAATGGAAACCTTATTGTGTAGCCAAGTAGCCTAAACTGAGTTGTGTTTTTTAAATTATGCATGATTTATTTTTTTATTACATTCGTAGGCTGGCATTAGGGTTGCCACATTTGATTTGTGAAAATCATATATATATATATATATATATATATATATTATAAATATTAAAATATATATATATTACATATTAAGAAATGCTGCTAATTGTATGCTGTTGAACTTCCAGTATATGGTGCATTGTCACTTTAAGGTCGCTCAGTCTAAGCTTTCTCATAAAACCCTTTCACCAGCTCTTGTAAGATATAAGGCTAATCCTTAAAGTGTAGCCTTGTTTGTTTGTGCCACATTGATACATATATTATACAATACTATGCATAATATTAATTGTTACAAGCAGTTATAAGTTTCATTAAAAGGGGATATCAACAATGACACCTGGAACGTGCCAGTCTATCTCTCTCTCTCTGGTGCGCACTCAAGATGCGTTCCCATTTAATTAGAGTAAGTAACGTTCAAGTTAGGTGCTGCTGCATGATCATCCTTGCATGTGTAGCAGGGCGAGGTTTCGGAGGACAGCACTAAGAGCCAATCACTGTAGCCAGACTACGCCACCCTGGGCCTTGCACCCAGGGAATAAGTTAAGAGAACACATAATTGCACCATTGCACACAGGTTCGTATACATGAGGCAGAGACGTTAATTCCAGTGAAAGCATGACCAAGTTTATTCAACTGAAGCCAGGGAAAAGGAAAGAGGAATAGCTGCAAAAAGGCATGAAAAGACTAGTCGGGGTTCGGAAAGTATAAAAATATTTATTATGTTTTCTTGTTGTACTTTTTTTTTTTTTTTTAAATGATCACAACTAACAGACAGAGGTTCCATAGGGGAGGCACAATGGAGCAGGATGAGCAAGGCAGGGGCTTACCTGGGGCTTACCTGGGGGAGCAGGATGAGCAAGGCAGGGGCTCACCTGGGGGAGCAGGATGAGCAAGGCAGGGGCTTACCTGGGGGAGGCAGACTACTGATAATGTGCCCTAGAGCCCACACACATGCACACACACAGCAAGAAAGATTACTATCAAGAAAGATACTGTAGTAACACCGCAGACCACAGCAAACATTCTGATAATTCACACCAAAATGTGCATCTTTACTGCACCACCACTAGGTGACTGACTACCTCCCGCCAGCGAGAACCCTGCCTGCCTAATTAACAAACAGTTAAAAGTTGTTGCCCCCAGACTCTACGGAATAGACAAACACTGGATAACTAAGATAATAAGGTAAGGTAAAACAAAAGGGTACAAGTACAATGCAGGCAGTTGCTAAGTGCGAGCAAAGCTAAACAGAAACACAACAAAACTAAGACAAGACAAGGCAGCAGCACAACCTACGCTGAGAATAACGTGGATGGAAAGGCTGTGCTACCCATACTCTTCTCTATACCAATTTTCCCAATGACAACAGATGAGGACAGCCTATCCATCCCTCTACAGGGCTGACGGTCGGTAGACCCCAGTGCTCAGACGAGGGACAACCAGTGGAACCTACAGAGCGTCTTCTTCTATTAGGTTTTACGGCAGCTGGCATCCACAATGTTGCATTGCTGCCTCCTGCTGGACTAATGCTCTACAAAATTAAATTCTCCCGTACAACCCAGTATCAGATAAAAACTTAAAGAAGTGGCGCTTTCCCTTTACACTTGTGCCCACATCAAGCACACTTTTTAGGGACACTTCCTTCAGCCCACACCGCACACGGCACCTGAACAAGTCTTGCCTATGTGATTCATACTTCCTGCAAAATAGTCTCCCTCTGCTGGCAAGAACACAGTCCGTCCTGATGTTTTCCTAAAATACAGTGTGCTATTCGGACATGTATGGCCTATTCTCAGTCTTGCAATGATAACATCCTCCTTACGCTTACCACTAGCGCAGGCCGTAACGGAGTCAGAAACACTACCAATAATGGAATAGAGATGTCTGCCCTTTGTGTCTTGATCCCAAAGCTGTTGCCATTTAATAAGAGAATTCTGCCACACAATACTCTTTCCTTCAGACTTACACAGTGTCAGAGGAACATCTATGGCTTCTTTTCGAGTCGCCTCCTTGGCCAACACATCCACCTTCTCATTCCATCTGATTCGCACATGTGCAGGTACGCATAAAAATGACACCTTCACTCCCTTTTTGCCTACGTTGAGTGCCAATAGCATCTCATAAACAATATCCTGCCGCCCCATTGACATTCCCTTCCCAAGGCTTTTGACTGCAGACACAGAGTCACTGCATATTAACACCTTCCTATCTCCTAGTTGATCCGCCCACTGCACAGCCATCAAGATGGCATATAGCTCAACTGTGAACACATGTAATGAATCAGACGTTCTCTTTGAGCCATGAACCTTCATTTTCGGAACAAAAAAGGCTGCTCCAGTAACCCCTGACTCCTGATCCTTCGACCCATCAGTGAATATTAAAACACAGTCATGGTATCTTTCTTCTATATGACAGTGAAAACTATACACTAACTCCACTTCAGGATCATTTTCCTTAAATTCAAGTAGTGTCAGGTCAATTTCTGGAACAGGTAGCTGCCACACAGGAATCACAAGCCATATTACTGTTGAGCAAAAGGAACAATGTAGAACATTCATTTCTCGCGCCACAGATTCTCCAGTCCACCCAAAACTCGGCAAATCTGCCACCACACTCTCCCAGCTTGGCTCAATAACATTTCTCACAGGATGATCGGGTCGCTGACCCATCAGATTCACCCAATAGTTGGCCTGCAGCTGTCTTCTCCTCACCCCCAGAGGCATTTCCCCAGTAATCACTTGCAAGGCGCACACAGGAGAGGACCGCACAGCTCCAGTACATGTTCTCAATGCAGTAGCCTGAACTACATCCAGCTTGGCCAGCACAGATGCTGCCGCAGAGGCATACACCAAACATCCATAGTCGATCCTCGCCCTGATCAAGTATATATAGATCAATTTCAAAGAGGCCAAATCAGCACCCCACTCTTTCCCAACAAGACACCTCATTAAATTCAGAACAGTCTTACACTTATCTACTACCCTGGAGATATGAATTCTCCACGTAAGTTTAGTGTCAAAAAACACACCCAGGAATTTAAAACAAGACACCTTCCTACCGAGCGTCTTGCTGTACAGCTCCTTAAGTAGTGCATGGTTTGCCTAATTGAATGATTGGGCCCACCCACTCTTTAACAAGGTCTGCCTGCTACACATGTAACACAGAGTTGGTGCATTTTGACATCATAAACATTCTCAAAGAGGGAATAACAGTTAGCAGTAAAGCTATGTATTGGCTAATTTTAGTACCCCCTCTGTCCCTTGGTGCCCTTGTGCATGATGTGTGTGGTGTACAATGTTGAAACATTTCATATAGTTTCTTACCTACATTTGCCCTGATGCACTCATTGACGCAGACACACACACACTCACCTTGGACTCCTTTCCCTGCTGCTGTCCCTTTCTGCTCCTACAGAGCAACTAGGCTAGACAGGCGCGTGTGCAAAGTGGGGTCTGGGTCTGTGGTTGTGCGGCAGTTGCTAGGTAATAATGTAAACTCTATTTTTGCTGCCAATCAACAAAAAGCATGCCTTTTATGTCTGTGTACATAGGCTACACAGGATTTGATGTACGATAAACACAACCAAGAACAAAACTGAATAACTATTTCATTTGAAACTTGCAGAAATTATAATCAGAAGTTAATTTTTACCAAAAACCAATTCGTGACCCGGAAAACAGGCCTGAGATGTGAGGTTTGGGCCTGTAGCAGCATGGCCTGCACTTCATGCGGACTGTGAGAGTGTGACAGAGGGTGAAATAAGACACCGTATGCCAGCACCGCAGTCCCATCGCAGGGGCTGATGCCAATGTGTTTTTCAAATCCACAAAAGCAATCTTGCATTCATCAGTCAATGTCAGTTTGTCAGTGTGACGCTCCAGCTTTACCATGCTGGGTTCATCACTAGCCCTCTTGATGAGTTAGTTTTTGGCTGCTGTTTTGTGTTTGTCTCTCGGCCTGCAGGGGGAGCTCTAGGAGTCTGATGACTTGGCTAATTGGTGGCGTAATTAGGAGCCGCATAAAACCTGGACCTCCCAGTCCACGAGAGACCTCTTGCTTGCCCGCTGGACAGCACACTCCCCACTGACATACCTTTTTGCATTACATTTCATTAAGCTGACATACACTACAGTTTTACTTTGGCTTACATTTACTGACTTCTGTACATAGTTTCTTTAATAAACCTATTTTGCGTTTAATATACTCCGTTGTGGTCTCCCCCTTTTTTGTTGTGGCGGCCTTGAGCCAGGAAGTCATGACAGTTAGTCAGATTTTTGCATGCATTTGCGCAAGCCTGTAACAGCTTGGCTCTCTCTGCGTAATTTAGGATCCAGGCTCTGCAGTAGCCGACCATGCCTACTGGAACAGCTGAGTAAATACTTTCGCTTTCCTGAAGAGACAGAGCTACCGTCTTCCTTTGTTGTATTGGCTCAGGTTGTACAAAAATAGGTCTGTATGCTGGCTTCACTGTTAGGGAGCCATGCTTTTGTAAGAAGTATATGTTTTATGTAGCTGAGTGAAATAAGTGTGGGATGTGATGCACCGGTGCCCAATCATTCTCATTCACACACTCTTTCACCCACAGGCCAATATCACTCCATTCACCCTTTGTCATAGCCAAAGCCACATGCGGATAAGAGTCGGCATGGGCAAACGAATCTTTCAATTCTGGTGGTAACAATGACAATAGAGTCGACTTTTTCTCCTACTTGGTACCAACTTTCTAAATACTCCGGAGGTGGAGTTTCAGTAAAGTTTGCCATTATACAACGCAAATACTCAGGTGTCTCTGTTTCTCCTTGGGTCGGCACTGGTGATTCAAATATGCTATTGGGGAATTTACACTCATAACCTATCCATGTGGGGCATAATTTCTGACAAAATAACATAATGGGGCCCTCTAATCCCACCCCTCCCGCTGTCAATGTGATGGTGAGATTTAACATACATAATAAGTCCCGACCCAACAAATTTTCGGGGGAAACTTTGGAGAGGAGAAATGAATGTTGTAATGTACTACAGTATGTTCATATCTCACCGTTAGCGGCTTAGACATGAATTTCCTGCATGGGGATCAATAAAGTATCTATCTATCTATCTATCGACAAAGTCTCGGATATGCTCCTGCCACATGCACACTTTTGTCACTTTCATACATTGCAAACTTGCTGCTATCCCTTTTTCCCATTGTGCTAATGTCTGCTGCAGTATCAACCAAAAAATAAATGTACAGTTTACAGAAAGAGAGAGTTTGGGCTGTGACATTGGATTTGATGTGAGTTGAGGGTACAGTTCAAAAAGTAAATCTGAAGTGTCATTCTCAGGACCCGGCGACTCCTGAATCAAGTTCTGCTTTTGTTGTGTCTTCTGTTCTCCATTCTACCACCTCTCCGCCCATTATTCTGTGCAATGCTCTGATAAAAGTTCTTGTGAGTGCTGCTGGACGCGAGCGTGGGGAAGAGGGGCTGACGGTGAGTGGGTGGTGGTGGTTGTGGTTGGCTTGCGATCACAGGCCGCTGGGCGGCAGGCGAAGGGGAATAGAGAGGTAACCAGGAATCATCATAATTAGGGGAGGAGCTGTCGGTTGTGTTGCTGCACGTACATTTCGGCTTCATGCTCAGATGCCCTCGGTGCAGCCACTCACTCTCTCTCATCTGCATGGAAATGTCCCTCTCTACTCTGCTTCTCCAGACATCCCAACCTGGAAAAAGTCATTTCAGGGAGGTATCACGAAGCCCCCCCCCCCCCCAAAAAAAAACTTTAGCCTACTTCAATACAGATTAATATGTTCAATAATGTCTAGTCAGTACACCAAATAAGTAAGGCCTATATATAGAAATTGTGAAAATAAAATATGCAGATTTTGGTAGTTCTTTTTATGTACTAGCAATCTAGTAGGCAGGGTTTAGGCCTGAATAATATGCACATGAATTTACACTTGTTAAACTCACCTCAACATGTCTTTTGCAATCATTTAACCAGCATGGGCAATGCTAAAGTCACTGTTGCAAACAGTGCAGCATGCAAGATTAGGGCTATCATTCTTATGAGACAAGGGTAGCCTACACTTTGAAATGGGTCTAACATTTTCATTTTTTTCCTGTTCCTATACACTGAACTGATTAATTAAGTTCGGGAGAAAAGAGATAAAAGCCCGCCCACACTGAAAACTGATTGGTTGATTTAGCGAAACAGGCCAATTAGGATGCTCTCTGTCTTTGATGCGCTCAGACACACACGCACCAACCCTCTCTCTCTCCCGTCATGTGCGCGCTACACACAGATGCACACTTGGTCTCGCATGCACGCTCTTGATCGCTCACTGTAGATTCCGGGAGATTTGGGATGTCTGGTTTCTCTCTCAGTCCATAGTTCTGCTTTTTCTTTCCCTCGCTCTCTTTAAATTGTCGGTTCAATGCTTCTTGTTCCCATTTATCAAACAATTTAGGTTTAAGGTTTAGCTTTCGATTCCATCATATCTCTACATTTACTTAGTCTGTATGTTTAACGTGCCTGTTAGCGGAAACTTTCCCTCAGTCCATCTATTTCATTTACATAAAAGTCTTTCATCCACACATTCATGACCATACTTTTTACACATTGCCCTTAAAGCAACACCAAAGAGTTTTTTGTACCTTAAAATAATGTTTCCAAAATCGTTTCAGTGGTTCATCAACTTGTAACAGGGTGAATGGCACTTCTGCATTCACTTCACGGCCCTCTACCGGCTATAACCGCACTATGTAAGTTTGCCAGATCGGGTAGCGGATTTGTAGTTCGATGGAATGAAACATAAGAAACTACAAATTTCACATGCTTCTGATGTTGCAATACATCATACTCTCATAAAATCATGCAACATATTCTACCTTGTCTGTGGACATCGTTATTTGCAAAGCTGGTGCTGGATAAACAAATAGTGTGCGTGTGACGGTGGAAAAGTGCTTTGGACACGTTTCCCATCTATTCCCCACGCCACTCCACTCTACACAGGCATTTACTGACTATGTAGGAATTGCATTTAGGCCTACCCCTCTAAGGATGGGACCGAAGGCCTTTTTTCTGAACTATAAACACAGCTTTAAATGTGTAATTCAGTCTTATCATACTTAGTTGGATTCTCCACGGCGACTCTTGCTGGCCGTTGTCTGGTCTGCCGAAAAAGAGGTCGAGCGACGTCGGAAAGTGGGTGCCACAGCACTGTTATCTTGCGCCTTCGGCCTTCTCCCAAGTGGACACCTGTGGAGGTGTCACCCCCAGCTTTGGACACAGATACTGCAGACCCAGACCTCGCCAGACTGTTCTCCAGAACGAACGTGGAGGAGACTTCTTGTGGCATCCTGGATCAAGAAGGGGACACACCGGCCACTGTGATCTCAATGTCCTCCACCCATCGTTCCGCTGAGGACTCTCAGGAAAGTGGGGGTGGTGCAATAGAACCACCTCAACAGGGTCACCACTCTCAAAGGCCAAGCCGTCAACAACGGCCCCCAGCCAGGTTTGGAGAGTGGGTGTCTCGCTAAGTTCATTAGACTTATAGACAGTTCAAGAGTCAAGATAATATTTCAGTGTAAAAAAAGGAAACAAAGTTGTAATGACGTAAAATGTTTTGTATTGTTTTTAGCTTTTACAGCTTACTGTTGGATTTACATGTGTTCATACTAAAAAAACTGGGGATCATTGGTTTACCAATGATTTATTTTTACTTTGATAAGGAACTGTGTTTTCTTTTGATCCAATGATCTCAAAGTTGATGTAAAGTCTACACCCATTATGATGCTAGGGTTGGAAACATTTCCCAATGGAGCGTACCCAAACTCTCTTCTTATTACTCTCATTCCAGTGTAATAATCAAGGAAGACCATCTGGGCAGCAGCACAATGATATCATGCAGCACCTGAAAATAGTCCCCATAGGCCAGCTGCAGCAGAGGAACTGATTAGTGACGGGATTATTACGCTTGAATAATAGTAGTATAGTTCCATGTCAAATCCTAGAAGATCACCACGTTTCATTTTCCATTAGTCTTATTACACTTTCTAACTTGGGAAGAGACAAGTTTTAAATAGGAAAATTACCGAAAAAATAAGTCACTTTTAAATGTGATGCTAGCAGACGAGATGCTAATGATGATGCTAATTACAGGTGCAGCCGTGGTCTACTGGTTAGCGCTTCGGACTTGTTACCGGAGGGTTGCCGGTTCGAACCCCGACCAGTAGGCACGGCTGAAGTGCCCTTGAGCAAGGCACCTAACCCCTCACTGCTCCCCGCTCACTGCACTGTTCACACTTATAGATGTACAGTAGCTTCAAGTTGTTCAATATTCATAGTTCATATTGTTCAATTTTCACTTCTTCAAGTTCACGTTTTTCACAAGAGATTGTTACCTTCACTGTTCATACATAACTGGAGCCCCCCCCCCCACGCCGGTCCGTGAAAAAAAAATAGGAATCAAACCGGTCCATGGTACATAAAAGGTTGGGGACCCCTGCTCTAAGCGATGCTGGGTAACGTCACTTCTGTTGACTTTCAAACAAAAGTGAGAGCTAGCTCGCTACTTCCTCCCCCTCCCTCCCGTGCTGCCCCCGTGCAATTGAAACTCTCCTAAACGTGCCTTGTCTGTGATTTGCTGGAACAGTTTGTTATGTTTTTATGGGCTAGGTTTGCCCAGGTTGTTTTTGTTGCCGTTTTTGGAACCTGGGCTGTCCACAGAGATCATGTTTTTTTTACAGTGTATTCAGGACACAGCTTGCGGTTGGTTAGGTGATGTTTGCAGTAAGTGACATAAAATGTTTTAGCCTAAAAAATGTGTGTCATCGCTTAGAGCACCTTTAATACAGTCTAGCAGATTGGAAGTGTATGTCGTGAAAGTGAAACTACGATATTAGAAAGGCAAACAAAAGGAACCTTACGTAAGATTGTGGCCAAAAATGGTACTGCAATCTCTTTCAAATTACTGTAGAGCGGTGTATCCCCTCCCCCTCACCCACATGCCAAAACACTACTGACTTTGTGATTAGTAGATAGGTGGAGGGTGGCACATCAGGCCAAAACACAACATGACATGACAAAACACAACATGAACATCAGTTGAGGGCTGCAACTAAATGACAACTAAATGACAAAATCCTGGCCTGACTACTGTTGTCAGTGATATAAATATTTGAAATGAACATGATTTCTTGATGTCTAGTGACATCAGGGCCATTTTATGATTAATTGAAATACATTTCTTACATATGGCTCCTTTAAGGTTGCTTTTAACATAGTACAATGAAGAAAACCAATGCTCTGAATACTGATTTAGCTCTCTCTAAAAGTTTCTTTAATTGACACATTTAACCGCGATTTGGATTACACCTGCTTTTAACAGGGGCAAGTTTTTCACCGCAAAACATATGTGCGCTGTTTTCATACATATGGCGGAATACCTGTTCGCTGTTAGCACTTCTACCCCTGTGTTTATGCGATACTACCACTTTCCCCTGACCCTCCTATGAATGAATATGCACGACACAGAAAAGCACACATAACCATTCGCAGCTCCTGCGACAGGCAGTCTGCGTTTTTTCCTCAGTGCGGCCTGTTTGTACATACCTCGCAGTGTTTTTACGCGCACATTGTGAATCAAATATGCCTGAAGTGGGCACAAAATCGTTAGTACATCTGGCCCAGAGAATGGGTGAATGAACTTGAGAAAGGTAAAAATCAATTGTTTAACAATGGGAGGTGTGAAAGGAGTGTAATTCCCCAAATGGTGGAGTATAAAGATTGTAAGAGTAACCAAATAAATATTTATTATTATAACCAAATGAAAACGTTTCATATTAAACAATATTACAGCATCAGTCACACTCACTGTGAACAGAGAGTCTGAACTCAACCGTAACTTCTCCCTCCAGCACTGATCTCTCCTCTGTAGAGTCCACTGTCACTCTTCTGTAGGTTCTTCAGCTCCAGAGAGAAGGTCTCCTTATTAAACTCCACTCTGCATTTATGGGTGAATACTGTAACAGTGTCTTTGTGAGGTACATATTTTATTATTTTATCTTGGCTAAAGTACTACTGGATGAAATCTATACTCTCCCTCTCCATCTGCTGGTGTTGCTGGAACTCCAGAGTGACAGATCCTCCAGTTTGGCTGGACACATTTGAAGCTGTCTGCACACAAACATACAGAATACATCTGGAGGGTATTCCATCAAGCAAGCTACAAGCAAATCCTGCCCCCCACCCCAAAAATAGTTTGGGTGTCATGGATCCTATATGACTGTGCTGTGTTGCAGCAGCGATCATAAACATATAGGCCATGCATTCAGTACACCTGCACTACATTAAACACAAATGTAAGGGGAATGGGTGTTTTATAGGCATGAAAAATATGCTGCACATACTGCATAAAAGATGATGTGATAACAAGTTGTTCGTAAAAAGTGAGTTGTTAGTAAATGAGTGTATCCTGTCCCCTAGTTGGGTCTGGCCACAGCACCTCATCAACATTGCAGTTCAAGTTCCCTCACGAGACTCATCCAAATGAGAATACGAAAATTAGACCTATTCTCTAACCTGTGCTGGGTACTACTATTACACCATGCTGAACCCCAACCTGCCTTTGCTAATTTTGTTTCTTTGGATAAAAGTGTCACCTAAATGCCAGTCACTTTACTTTTATTTGTAAATGTTTACCTGAGGAATGACTCCTCCATTGCTGCTAGGGTTTTTGAGTGGATCCAGAGAGGATGTGTCTACATCAAGGGTTTGCAGACAGATCTACAGGCACATGATGACAGGGTTGTGTTGGGTTATTTGGAGGCAGAGATACCCATTAAAGGAGTAATAAGAGTGTCTTCCTGATTACTACATACTGTCAGTATATCTGGGGGTTCACCTCATCATAGGGCATCAGGGGGCTAGCTGCAGCTAGCTGTGTATCCTGCACAGTGCTGTATGTGGAGGCTACTGGCTGTAGGACATCCTGCACAGTGCTGTATGTGGAGGCTACTGGCTGTAGGACATCCTGAACAGTGCTGTATGTTGAGGCTACTGGCTGTAGGACATCCTGAACAGTGCTGTATGTGGAGGCTACTGGGTGTAGGACATCCTGAACAGTGCTGTATGTGGAGGCTACTGGCTGTAGGACATCCTGAACAGTGCTGTATGTGGAGGCTACTGGCTGTAGGACATCCTGAACAGTGCTGTATGTGGAGGCTACTGGCTGTAGGACATCCTGCACAGTGCTGTATGTGGAGGCTACTGGCTGTAGGACATCCTGCACAGTGCTGTATGTGGAGGCTACTGGGTGTAGGACATCCTGAACAGTGCTGTATGTGGAGGCTACTGGCTGTAGGACATCCTGAACAGTGCTGTATGTGGAGGCTGCTGGCTGTGTATCCTGCACAGTGCTGTATATGGAGGCTACTGGCTGTAGTACTTCCTGCACAGTGCTGTATAGATCAGAGAATCCTGGAGATGAAAGCGGCTATAGACAGACACAGAGACACACCAGCACTGTGAGTATTGTTATTGACAGAAAGAGAGTTACAACAATGGACAATGGGTTTCATTGATAAATCAGTCTTAAACTCTCGACAAAATGCAGTCTAGGGTCTTTTTGTGAATGTACCTTAGTCAAACTTTCGTTTAAAAGAGAAGTTCGGTGTGACTATTATATTGACTGTGCTGAAACATGATACAGAGTGTGAACTTTTGTCTCGTAGCTCATCTTGGCTTGTCCCCTGCACACTGAAATCCTGCGCAGTTTGTCCTACAACCAGTAGCCTCCACATACAGTGGGCAGTGCTTCGACTTGGTCAGCTTCCCTCGCGGTCCGCGCGTGGGATCACACGGTATCACGCGACTTTAATTTGTATTTTTACAGTGACGCTGCAACGACGCTGCAACAACCCAAACAACCGGCAGATGTCTCAAGTGAGCAGGGTGTCTCGTAAAAAGAAATGGAGCCTGGAAAACCCTACACAGACTTTACTACAGACTTTTGCAGCCGTAGAATAAACGCAGGACAAATTAAACATTCTGGTTTTCTCCGAGTGCAACGATGATAGACAGACATCATTTGGACAAAATATAGAGCATATTAACCTTCGTTGCTCAGCCAAATGCCTTCCTGTTACGTCCTGTTATCACGGAGTTACAGGCGATAAAGGATTTTTGATGGTCACAAGTTTACTTCATTAGCGTTTATTTTTTTGATTGTTAAAGAGTGTTTTTCATTTAAAGGTTTAAAGGCTTGACTTTGTGCTTATTCAGTAGAGCATTTAGTGCTCTCCCCAATCCCAGACGTTCACATTGCATGCTTGTTTGTAATGGATGCAACCGCGAGATACGCTTGTCATAGGCGCCGATACCGTGGGTGCTCCGTCGCTCGAGCACCCACGGAAAACATAGAGCACCCAGCTTACAGAAAACATCAAGTGTGCCAGCTTACAGTCTCGGCTAAATTTACATTTATTAAAATCAAACATCACAGTTAATGTTAAATTCAGCATCTCTCATAATGTGATTGGCTATGTTGCTGTCAATCCCCTACTCCATATACTAACCACCAATAACAGCGTCTCTCGTATGAAGATTCCTGACACTCCCACCTGAAGAATTAACGCAAGGCTTTGTCTGGTCTTCAGCCCTGAATGTTTAAAATGTATAAAGCCCTGAATATCATTTTAAAAGTAGTCTGACAAAGCGTATTGTTTTGTGACACAGCTAAACACTGGTATCTCATAGAACGTCTATAACATAGCCTAGGTGGTCGCAACTCACAAAAGTAAAGCAGATAGAAAGAACTCACGCAAATCTAGCCTACAACACGCAGACAGCTTCATGCGCAGGGGAGAGAGAGCGCGTGCACAGGTGCTTTATGATTGTTGGCTTGGTATTGCCTTTATCTTATAACTCCTTGTCTGAGCAACTACCAGGCCTATGGTTTTGAAAAGTCAGATGTTCCCTGACAAAGACATTCGAAAATTAAGAATGTTTATTGACTTGAAAAATACGCTAATTTTTGCAAACAACCTTCATTCAACCCTTGAAGACATCGCGGTCTGGTGCGCTATGTAGATCGTTTCTCGTACCATTTAATTTCTCAGAATTTAGGTCTACTAGGCCTACAATAACGTCATCAACAAATACATCTTTTATTTTTAGTTGATCAACCACAAAGAGTAGCATAGGCCTACTGTGCACAGTGCACTGACGACTGTAGCAGCCCAAGGTAACCAGTTGTTGTAGATGAAGGGCAACCACTTGTTTCAGATAGCCTGGACAACATGTTCCCTGGGTGTTGCCTACGTTATTAATTGATGGTAGCCTACAATAGTTAATTGTATCGCGTAACATATTAGTTGGCTCAAGGAGTAGGGAATCAGGCTGGAGAGAGTCATGCGTGTGTTGCTTTTGCGGGATCGAATCCAGTTTAATGCTAGTTTTCAAAACATATATTTTTTTACATGTCTTTTGTCCGAGTGGCTGTAATGTAGCCGAGCGCTCATGGCATATGAAAAGCCACTTCAAACCGCCTAAAACAACTTGTTTGTGAATGTCTGACAACTGCTGCAGCGCATGCACGCGCAAGGAAACCAGTAGGTCGAGAAACCAGAAGGCACACAACACCGGAACGATTTTAAGGCTATTTCGCATCTAGGCTACTCAATGGTGCTATTTCACACGCATTATAGCAACCCCCACTCACCGGGGTTAGGTGGAAGGTATTAATAGACGATTGGCGTAGCCTACAGTGGACTAGAGCCCCCTGTCAAGCAATAACCATACAACAAGTTAAAAACAGATGGCATGATGCGCGTCACTGACATAATGCGCAAATAATATAGCCTATATATTCCAAAATATTCAAATACATGTGTTTATTTTAGAGGGGATATTCGAACGTCATTTTTGAGCAATTTTGACAGCATCCCAAGCAGCTTTCAGCCATAAGGCTACTTTGAGAACATTTCCTAATTCACCCGACACTGATATTCAAAATGTTGAAACTATTTCGGCATAGCCTATAAGCAGTTTAATTAAATGTAATGTTAGTTGTAAACAAATGGGCTACTTGGTGAGGCTTGGCCTCACAGATGCGCTCGTGCCTTAAATGGCAAATCTTCACGATATAGGCCTATTAACTGACCGCCCGATTCATGTTGGCTGGGGGGCAGGGGGGGCCATCAGACATTTGTTCCCAAGGGTCTATGAATTGTTAATCCGGCCCTGCCCCCAACAAACGCAACTTTCCACCTCTGAGACAGCTTAAAAGAAGTTGAGAGGACTCCTAACTCACTAAGACCTACTTACTGTAGGCTGCGCAAACCACAGGCCTTTTTTTTTGGGCAAGCCTGCATTCGAGGCAGGCCTTCTGTTGAAGAATTTTATATAAATTCATTACATGAATATATTACATATAAATGCATTACATGAATATATTTACATGTAACGATGCCCACCATATACAGCACTGTGCAGGATGTCCTACAGCCAGTAGCCTCCACATACAGCACTGTGCAGGATACACAGCTAGCTGCAGCTGATGAGTCCTTATGATGAGGTGAACCCCCACAGACACTTATCCATATAGTGATTAAGAAGACACCCTACATAGTATAAGTATAAATACTTTTTTGATCCCGTGAGGGAAATTTGGTCTCTGCATTTATCCCAATCTGTGAATTAGTGAAACACACTCAGCACAGAGTGAACACACAGTGAGGTGAAGCACACACTAATCCCGGCACAGTGAGCTGCCTGCAACAACAGCGACGCTCGGGGAGCGGTGAGGGGTTAGGTGCCTTGCTCAAGGGCACTTCAGCCGTGTCTGCTGGTCGGGGTTCGAACCGCCAACCCTCTGGTAACAAGTCCGAAGCGCTAACCAGTAGGCCACGGCTGCCCCACAGCTGTGTGTGTGTGTGTGTGTGTGTGTGTGTGTGTGTGTGTGTGTGTGTGTGTGTGTGTGTGTGTGTGTGTGTGTGTGTGTGTGTGTGTGTGTGTGTGTGTGTGTGTGTGTGTGTGTGTGTGTGTGTGTGTGTGTGTGTGTGTGTGTGTGTGTGTGTGTGTGTGTGTGTGTGTGTGTGTGTGTGTGTGTGTGTGTGTGTGTGTGTGTGTGTGTGTGTGTGTGTGTGTGTGTGTGTGTGTGTGTGTGTGTGTGTGTGTGTGTGTGTGTGTGTGTGTGTGTGTGTGTGTGTGTGTGTGTGTGTGTGTGTGTGTGTGTGTGTGTGTGTGTGTGTGTGTGTGTGTGTGTGTGTGTGTGTGTGTGTGTGTGTGTGTGTGTGTGTGTGTGTGTGTGTGTGTGTGTGTGTGTGTGTGTGTGGCCACGGCTGCCCCGGTCTGCACCAATTTAATGGATCATGTTGATAACTCAAGGCATCATACTGTATGTTGAATATGCCTTGAGTTTAGTCACGATAAGTCGAGCGACAAGTACAAAGTCAGCTTTATTGTCAATTTCTTCACATGTTCCAGACATACAAAGAGATCGAAATTACGTTTCTCACTATCCCACGGTGAAGACAAGACATATTTTGCCAATTTAGGTCCACAGACAAACATAACATTCAAGTAAACAAAAAAAGTAAGTAAATAAGTAAATAAGAGGGCACATATAATAATGAAAAAATAAGAGCAGCAAAATTTGGTTGAAATTGTGCATAGACATTCAATAAAATACTAGTGCAAAGTCAGGCCAATAAAAGGCTTGGGTAGTTCTGTTTGACCTAAGTAAGAAAGAAAGTGGCATAGTGGTGCAAGTTATGTAAGAGCAGCAGAAGTGTTGTGTTTTCAGGACAACAACACCAAGTTGTAAAGTGTACAAGTGTACAAGTGTGCAAGTCTGCAAGTGGAGTAGTGCAGGCGGCCATTTTGGGTCCAATGTCCAGGATGTTATGTAGCTGAGGGTGGAGGGGGGAGAGGAGGGAGAGAGTTCAGCATCCTTACAGCTTGGTGTATGAAGCTGTTGGTGAGTCTGGTAGTGCGGGAGCGCAGGCTTCTGTACCTCTTCCCAGAGGGCAGTAGATCAAACAGATTGTGAGCGGGGTGACTTGCATCACTCACAATTTTGGTCGCCTTGCGGGTGAGGTGGGTGGTGTAAATGTCCTTCAGGGAGGGGAGTGAAGCACCAATAATCCTTCCAGCTGTGTTCACTATGCGCTGCAGGGCTTTCCTGTTGTATTCAGTGCAGCTTCCGCCCCACACAGCGATACAGCTGGAGAGGATGCTCTCAATGGTGCCTCGGTACGAATACGAAGTAAGAATGAACAGGTATGATAAGGGATCAGATTTTAAAAAAAATCCGTCGAAATGCATGGATTCCAGTTGCTTCCAGTAGCAGCAACTGGAATTCATGCATTTCCACAGAATTATTTTTGGAATCTGATCCCTTATCATACCTGTTCATTCGTACTCGTTGCTCAACTTACCATGACTAAATTCAGGATGGCGGCGAACGGTAAACTTCCTGAAGGTACTGTCTGTATAAATCGTCTTGTAAATAAACTACCAGTGCTTTGTCAAAGTTTTCAATGTCTCGTTTTAAATATCAGGGCCCTCAGAAGTCTACCAATGAAGTGTGGAGCTACTTTGAGCCTCGTAAATGGTGTAATACAGTCATTTATTTGCAGGGCTAGGCCAATGCCCGAGGCACCCCCATCGAAAACCTGTTGGTAGCATCGGCAAACTAGCGCCAGATTTCGAAGTGCAGGGGAAAAGCCGAGATGAGCTATGAGACAAAAGTTCACACTCAGTATCATGTTTCAACACACTTTAGGTCATGTCTTTAGGTCTGCTCACTACCATCTTGCCAGTAAAGAAGTGAGTTGTCCAAAAGCTCTCTTTTTAGTAAACTCCGTGTACACAAACAATGTTCTGAATGCTCAAGTTCATGTGTAGAGACACTGGTGATACTTCAATCAAAGTTTAATTTTGATGCGATCATTATTCAAAATAGTAGTGCCCCTACGACTCCAATTCAAAAGGCCATTTGACTCAAATACAGTCAAGCTTAAAAGTGGCGCTTCCGACCTAATTATGTCCTTGAATGAAAGTTTGACTCAAGTAAATTCACAGAAACACCCTAGGTTGCTTTTTTGTGAGAGGTGCCGGGAGCAGGTCTTTATCGTAGAAATATCATTTGTGGCCGTGAGAAGATGAGGGAGGAAAAGTTCTGCTTACTGTGACCTCAGCGTATTCTGCTTGAGTTGGACCTGTAAGTACATGATGAATATCACTTCTCTTTCAAAACCCCAATGAAGGTTATATGATGCTACGAATGCCTCTATGCCTGTAGAAATGTAGAAATGTCTCTTTACCTGTTGCTGTTCCTGTTGCACCATCTCGATACACATATATAGCAACACCAGCAACGAGGAATATTGCAATAACTATGATCACAGTGATCACAATCAATCTCATAGAGGGAGTTACTGAGGGTGTAGAAGGGAAGGGAATAGAAATGTCATTGCCTTCATTATTCTGCACCATGGCTGTATGCACACTGTACAAATATACACAATACTTTACGTATTTTTATTACACGGCTCTTCACAAGGCAAGTAGAACGCTCCATTGACTTGAATGGGATTTACCAAAGTTCTAGCGGTCATTATTTCAGAGGAAAGGACCTCCGAAAAAAATAACCGCTGTCAATGGTAACAGAGTTTGTGCTTCTAATTCAGGTATTTCATCAGCCTAGGAATCTAGACGCGCCCCTAGCGGCAGCAAATTACATTTGCTGCCAGGGCTAGTCTAGCGACTCTTTGTTGGCTTGTGAGCTCCAGAAATCGAAACCAGGCCAATGAAATCGTGTATAGAGTCGTTAGGTGGGCTTAACATAATGATTGATGGCAACGGAGTTGCAACGGTTTGGCTTGAATTCCCTGCTACTTGAAAACAAATAAAGCTGACTTTGACTTTGAAATAAGATGGATGTTGCTGCTGGCAAACAGTGTGACACGAGTTAAGTTTTTATTAAGTTGGCAAACGTTTGAACTAGCCAACTAGCTCCCCTGGTGGGAAACGCATGGGACTCATAGCGCTGCCGCTGTCCTATTGCGTGCAGAGGGAATTTGAAAGACAACTGATTATCCCGCCCCTCAGACTGAGCACTGCGAACGGTGAGTGCCCAGACCCTACATTTTAATGTGGGTCTGGCTCGTCAGGCTAGTATTTCATATCACTACACAAGGACTGGAACTTCATTCAAAAGTGAAAGCAGACGGTTGATCAGCTGTGTTCTAAAGAATGTTTGTCAAGTTCAGTGTGTGTTGTTGCGAACTATTTGTTTCATCAAATGCCACGATGAACGGTAACAAATAGGCTAGTATATGTAGGCTAAAGTCATATCGTGGGGAGTTTATTATTTAGTTTTGGCAGGTAGCCGTGTAATAAGCGGGATAATGTTAGAACGCCGGTCATTATTGGGAAAATAAGTCCCTTCAGGGCGGAAAAAGATACCTCTGCTGCGCATCGGGGTCCGGTTCGCCCTGTCGGGACTTATTTTCCCAATAATGACCGGCGTTCTATACATTATCCCTTACATATTCTCATCGTGATTTAATTAGAATAATTCATTTTTACATTTATTTTAGTTATTATACTATAATTATTATCATGTGTGTTATCTCCAGCCCTGATACACAACATCCTTTTCTTCTTCCCCATCATCATTATGATCTTTGTTATAACCACATAATCATTCTTACAAATATGCAGTGGGAAGAACACTTATTTCCAATCATTTTGTTGTCCCAAGACTTTCACATTGTTTTGAACAATCAACTTTATGAAAAAACTAAAATGTATTTTAAACTGAACAACTCTGCGCTATCTTCAGCTCACTGTCCCAGATGATGTGATTGCCATGGTTACACAGATGAACCCTGTGTCTGAACCTCTCCATCTCTTTCTTACCTGCATCTCTTGAACACATAGATTCCATTTCCAAGATAGCATGTTCCCAGCTGACTGGGTTGCTATAGTTACAGATGATAACACCTCCTCTGACAGAGAGGGTGAAGGTGGAGTCATTGGACACTTCTTCCTCTGGAGAGCAGGTGCTGCTGCTACAGGTGGAGGTCAGAGAGAGGTCACAACCTCTACAGATCACCTTCACATTACAGGAGTCACTGCTGGGCCAGTTAGAGACAACAGACAGGACAGTAACCTCCACTGGATCTGAAACACACACACACACACACATATTGCACCTCATAGATAGAGCTGGAGAGTGATCAAATGTATTTTTAAAAAATTTAACACAGCATCAGTCACACTCACCCAGGAGCAGTGAGGGGTTAGGTGCCTTGCTCAAGGGCACTTCAGCCGTGCCTACTGGTCGGGGTTCGAACCTGCAACTCTCCGGTTACAAGTACGAAGCACTAACCAGTAGGCCGTGGCTGCTTATAAAAGTAAGCATAACATTAATGTGCAATGCACTAAATTTGCTTTGGGGTGATTCGATATGTGCATTAAGCCAATATATCTAAATAAATCTAAATATAACAGTTCTAAACATATGATATGAAAAGTTACCTGTTTGAAGGACATATAACAGAAGCCATGTAAAGTACAGAGACATATTTATCTTACTGAACCGGGGTGGAGACTTTAATAAGCTGTGAGAACACCTAACAGGAAACTGGTTTACCACTGGCCAACCAGAAATGGCATTGACAAGAGACAAACAGCAGTGTATCAGAGGTACAGACTGGTTGAAAGTGCATCTCACCGTCCAAATAGCTATGACTAAACTGCTGCTGAACTGACACTGACGTTCTGGTGATATGTGTACTTTTAAAATGAGGATTTGAAGGGGAACTCTCAAAGGGCGTAGGTCCAGGACTAGCCATAGCGTGCATCAGTAGAAGTAGTAGTAGTAGTAGTAGTAGTAGTAGTAATATTATTGGGTAAGGGTATTTTTACCCCTGGTACATAGACGGAGTTTGACATTTGAGCCAGGGGGGGCAGACAAAAAAATAATAATAATTGTACAGGTCACAAGGTTCTTACCGTAGCCGTGAGCACCCACTCCACCGATAGCATGCCACAGCAATTTATTTATTAGCACAACAGCACTTTATTAATCAGCACTAGGCAAAGTACCATTTTATGTAAAATACCTTTTGATACATTTATCAAAAGTCCAACAAGTCCAAATCTACACACAACGCAAAATGAGACCTGGCCTACCACTTGGGGAACACAGCATGAGCACATATGGAGAAAACAAACATTCTAAATAAAGATATATATATATATAATTACATTGTAACAATTTAACAATTCGTCCTTATGAAATCCAATGCAGCACGGTTGTCTTGAAATACAGTAGACAGGGGTGTCGCCTAGCAGTTGAAAACATTCGGGGCTTAGCCCATAGAGTCTGGTTGCTGCTCACTTTTGATAAATTAATCCACCGCCTCTAGCCTCATTTGTGCCACATTGATTGAATATTTTGTACAATTATATTTTGTCAATTAAAGAATGTCTGGATGCCAGCTAGCTTAGCTGTGCTTGTGGAAAGTTGGTAAACCTCTGACGCCTCAAGAGTGCTGCTGGCATGCGAGCCACCTAGCAGAGTGGAGTTTTAAATAACAAGATGCATTGGTTCATGTATGCTTAGCTTAAGGAGAACGAGTCAATGAAAACTCAAATTCGATTCTACAAAGGCAAAGTAAGTAAACTCCAAACTGTAGGCTAATGAGTGCAGGGCAGACCTAAATCATAACTCCAAGAATCAAAGGAAGTGTTCACCTACAGTCTGATGCCTCTCCAAACACAGAAACGAAGCGCAATCACGCCATTACGTTAAGACATGTTCAGAAAAAAATATTCATATTTTGCTGTAATCCAATGACACGAAAAAAAGTAATCCACAGCGATCAGGAGGCCTAGATGCACAAAAAGGGTCATGGTGTATCTAGCCAGGCCTACGCGCGTCACATTCACCAGCCAGTTCCAAACAGGTGAACAAGGCTTCGCCACTTTGCTGTTTAAACAAAGTGGAATAAAAAGTCCAAATCTACACACAACGCAAAATCAATTAGTAAAGCTGACAGGACATTTATATACATGGCATTTAGGCAACCTTTATTGCAATGTTGGCACGGCAAGATGTCCATACTAGTGCAACAGTAATTTTCATTTTTTTGCGACCTGCATGCCTCGTCAGGTTGGCCGTAATGTCGCTTTCGGTGTGAAGGATCACAAAAGAAGAAAACCTGGCTGCTCCCATCATCAACCGCAGCCCGTTCCTTATATTGTTGTTTTGTGTTACTTATTATTTTTAAAATATCTGGTCATGCCAGACGTATTTCACACATTTTTGAAACAATGCAATTACCCATTTCCACCAGAGGGGGGGGGCAGTGCTCCCCCTGCCCCCCCCACTAACTCCACGTATGCCCCGGTACAATTAGCAGTGTATGCTATTCGTACCCTGGTGCAATTAGAAGTGACTTCTATTCGTACCCTGGTGGACACAGCAATGTGTTCTATTAATACCCCGTCTGGTACAAATATCAGTGTATGCTATTTGCACCCCTGTGCATTTATTCTGGCTTATTGATCACACAATATAATAATAATAATAAAAAAACAAGCAACATGTTTTTTTGTTGTTACGTAACAGGGTGTGAATAGCTCAGCAGTGTAATAGACACTCTGAATAAGGTATGCTGTTTGCATCAATGTATAGTTAGAAGTGGATGCTATTCGTACCCTGGTGTATATAGTACTGTATGCTATTTACACCCTGGTGCATGAACTAGCTAATTGTTGCAATCAAAACTTCCGTTTGAGAACCGATTTCTTGTTCAAATTGCGCGCCTTCTCACCAGAGACGTTGGTACACATGCACACTCACTCTGCCAAAATGCATCACACAGGAATCAAACCCCAGTCTCCCACATGTTAACCCATGCCTGTGACCACTGCACTATCTTCTTACACAAGTACATGGCGTTTGCAAGTAAACTTATAGTTTATAGGCCTGAACGTCATATTCACAAAATTTCTGTTAACTAACAAACTGACAGTTGTATGTGTTCACTGAAGCAAGATTATGAAAATAAAACACAATTTTTCAATCTAAAACTTAATCTGAACAGATATTAGTGCCGAAACCTTTCAGAATTCTTCACTTTCTGCTGACGAAAAAACGAATGTCCATCATGTTTTTTGTGTACGTGAGCAACGTGTTTTTGTTGTTATGTCACAGGGTGTGAATAGCTCAGCTGTGTGGCCAAGGCTATTCGTACCAGGGGTGTAAATAGACACTCCGAAAAACGAATGTCCGCCATGTTTTTTGTGTACGTGAGCAACGTCTTTTTGTTGTTATGTCACAGGGTGTGAATAGCTCAGCTGTGTGGCCAAGGCTATTCGTACCAGGGGTGTAAATAGACACTCCGATAACGAATACACTTATAAGACCTTTCTTACCTATTTGTAGTACATTTTGCAGCCCCCCAATCTAAAGTGAGGACCATGTAGCCTATAGCTCCACAAGCCCGATCTTCTATCTCTATATATCTACTTTATCTATCTATCTAGCTTGATTTAGCTGTGAGGAATGCATCTTTAAAGTTGCTGCAGCGAGCAGGAATTGAACCCCGGTCTCCTGCGTCATAGAGTGATTGTGTTGACGAAGTTCTGACGGATGAAAATCGACGTGGTGGTGGTTATGTCGCTAATTTGCGCACTTGAAGACTGCTGTTCATTTCTCCTTTGAGTTGTCAGATAAATCATCTGTGTAGCCAAGCATTATTATGTTTTGGTGTAAACGTAGAGCCTTCCATATTTGCAAGTTAACGTTAGCTTACCTCAGGGAAACTATGATAAAAAAAAAAGGTTGTTTACTCCAGAGCATCAAAGGTTTGATCATTGAAGGTTTGCCCCTGAAGTTAGAAAGATTAGAACTTCATGATAGAGCACTCTTATTATTAGGTTATATAACTTCTATAACTCGTGAACAATGCTGCTGCCCTCTTAAAATGTCTAATTTACACCTGTCCTATGTAAGCATATGTATGTGATATTATTTGGCTTTATTACACATGATTCTGGCGATTTAAACCACGTGCAAAGACATGGCATGTACATAATTAGTCTTGATGTGACATTGTTGAAAATATTTCCCCTGGCACTTTTAATGTTCATGCATGTGGACACTAGGTGGCACTGTTGAATTACATTTCACATTTAAATATGGTTAAATCGTCAGAAGGAGATTGTATGGTATAGAAATGTGAGCTTCACAAGTACTAATGTAAGATCCATTTGTAATCACACATATGTATACACATTTATACCTAAATACTGTAGGTTGCATACCAAATAGTGTGACCTTACCTGCCAATACCTCAAGTAAAGTTCCAGATTGGTTTTTCATTCACTCTTTGTGTTTTGATCGACACCCATTATTCCTAATGCTACACCCATTATTCCTAATGCTACACCCATTTCACAGCGAGAGTGTAGACTCTGTATCCTGTCTTACCTTGCTTATGAGATCGAGATCGATTGTGTTTGTGAATGGTCAAATCCTCAAACCCTGATTTTTTCTATGACATAGTTTACAATTCAAAATCTTTCCAGTAGGCTATATTTAATGTCATGCAAATAGGATGCATCCTCATGTATGCCTACACATAAAAAGTTAAAACCGTGTCCTTAAAATCACTTGGAAATGTTGTGTTTAAATGACAGCTTGTGTAAACAAAATGCATCTGACCAGCGTTAACCTCAAATTTAGAGGTTATAACAAATTCTCTCCAATTATTACCTTCTGGGCTATTCAACTTCATTACCAAGTGGGCCAGACAGGGAAACCACTGGGTCGTCGTGAGCCACCCAAAATACAGTGTTAAACTTGTGTGTTATTGAGGCTATAAGAGACATGTTCATGAGTATCCAGCTACATTTAATGACTCTTCAGTAAAATATATTCACAAAAAAACACTGGATGTGGCGGCCATTCCTTTATTCTGAGATAGTCATAGTCAAGTTTATTTATATAGCACAATTTAAAACAACCTGTGGTTGACCAAAGTGCTCAAAATAGATAATAGAAGACAAAATGAATAAAGACACAAAAAAGCACAACAGGAAAATAAAACTAAAATAATGTACATATATATAGCCTATATAATTACATTCCACACTTAATTTAAAAGCCATTGATAGCATATGATCTTTTAACTTGGCTTTAAAAACACCAATAGTTGGTGTCTAATGTGAAAAGGCAGGTTGTTCCACAACTTGGGCCCAGCTACTGAAAAAGCCCCGGTCACCTTTATTTTTTAGATGACTCTGAGGTACTGAGAGCAGTAGTTTATCTGATGACCACAGAGTTCTGGGAGCACAGTGAAAGTGTACAAGCTCACTTAGGTATTGGGGAGCTTGTCCATTTAAAGACAAAAAGAAGAATTTTGTAATCTACTCTAAATTTCACTGGTAACCAGGAATTTCAAAACTGGAGAAATATGTTGTGTCTTTTTAGACTTGGTGAGCAGCCTTGCAGCTGCATTTTGCACCATCTGAAGTCGGGATAGAGTGGACTGAGTGACACCAAAGTAAAGAGTTACAGTAGTCCAGGCGGGATGAAATAAAGGCATGCATCAATATCTCAAAGTCTTTGAAAGAAAACATAGTTTTGGCTTTACTTAAGATTCTAAGGTGGTAAAAAGATGACTTGACAACAGCATTAATCTGTTTCTACAATTTAAAATCAGGGTCAAGTAGAAAGCCAAGATTTCTTGCATAAGGTTTTACATATCTGGCGTATCTTCACTAATTGCAGTATTTGCAGCTTCATGTGAACCAAAAAATAGAATTTCTGTTTTGGATTCATTCAGTTTTTAAAAATTGGTGGACATCCATTTTTTAATCTCTTTTAGGCAATCAAGCAATGGGTTTAGAGCACCAGAGGAACCACATTTAAATGGGAGATACAGTTGTGTATCATCCGCATAGCAATGATAGGATATACCATGCTTTTTCATAATTTGACTGAGTGGCAACATGTACAGTGAGAATAAAATACAACTAAGCACTGATCCCTGTGGAACACCATACGATAAGGGGGCAGATGAAGATGAAGTATCATTGAAAGAAACTGAAAAGGTTCTTCCCTCTAAGAAGGAACCAAACCATTTCAGTGCAGTACCTGAAATTCCAACCCAGTGCTCAAGGCGCTCGAAAAGAATGCAGTGATCTACAGTTCTTTGCATCCACAGATAGTAACAAGTCGTTAGTGACTTTAATTAAAGCAGATTCCGTGCTGTGTTTAGGTCGGAATCCAGACTGGAAGATGTCTAACATCTCATTCTCTGATAGAAAGGATTGGAGTTGATGAAAGACAACCGTTTCTAGGATTTTAGAAAGACAGGGCAATTTTGAGATGGGTCTACAGTATAATTGTTTAAGTCAGTGTCATCAAGCTCTGGCTTTTTAAGCAGGGGCTGCACTATTGCATGTTTAAAATGAGTTGGTACTTGGCCAGAGATAAGTGATGAATTGATAATAGAGAGGATGGAGGAACCCACACTCTCAAATGCCTCTTTCACCACCCTTGGTGGAATAGAATTGAGATGCATCAATAGGCTATCAAAACACTACCAAGCAGACATAGGGTGCTTATAGAGCAGGGGCTGTATTCACAAAGAATCTTAAGGCTAAAAGTATCTCCTAACTAGGGAATTTAGGAGAAACACCTAGCAATGTGTCACTTGTAACTTTAGGACTCCTAATTTTTTTAACTAAGAGTATTTCACAAAGCATTTTAGCCCTAAAAGTAGCACCTAAGTGTGGGACAGCTTAGAAGAAGTCAATAGGACTCCTAACTCACTAAGACCTTTTCACAAACAATCCTGAGCCGCTTTTGTGGCATTTCACATTGCAATGTTTTGAAATGTGAATGCAGCTACAAGACCTCCCAATCATGAGGCAATAATTGTGCATTGTAACTAAGTGATGCAATAACGCCACCAACAACAATCAAAACCATTCATTGTCAACATGTAAACTATATGTAACGTTTCATTGTAAATCAAATTAAACTGTTTCTCCTCTTTGCAAACTTCATACAGACTCATTTACAAGATACTGATCAATCCCTTATGTATTTCATTAAGCTACTAAACAATTTGCTTTGTCTTACATATTCATTTAGGGTATTTATTCATCATCCTCCATCCTTCGCAGTACACAGTAGCACATGCATTCTCACCATCAAAGACCTGTCACTCATCATCGTAGGGGAGGTTTTTGGCATAATTTCCGCGTTGAAAAATAAATAAAGCAAGCAGTCAACAGTTTCGTTTACTTTTTAATTGCCTCACAAACATTTCGGGCTGACATCCTTCTTCAGTGTGAAAAAAGGCAATTTCTCCCTTGACCCCAAATAGGTGTGTTTAAATAAACTAGATCATCACCTTTAACCCCCCACAGGTACCCAGCGCTCTCCAACAGGGGGAGACCCAGTTTCAATGTACAAAAACATAGAATAATTGAACTGCAGTTTGCAACAAAAAACAAAAGACAACAAACTACAACAGCATAAATATGTAACAAACATGAACAACCTATGTCAAAGTCCAGTGTACGCAGTTATGACATAGGAAATTGCCACTGGGGATCTGTGACAAAAAATGTGTGGGCCTAGTGGCGGGCAAATCAGATTTAACTAAAAAGTCCCGTAAGTTGGATGTCCTCTTATAGAAGTGTCTGGGTGGGCAAGTAAAAGCGTTGGCAATTTGTGGACCTGTCTTCAATATGTGCCAGTGTTAATTGACTATGCGTTTTACTGATGGTGATATGGGACTATGGAAACCATGGCTAACCCCTGATCAGAAGTGTTCCTGGACTTAGATGTAAGCAGCTCAGATCGATGAATCTGATGCACCTTTCCCAAATGTTGGTTAAGTAAATTATCACCATACCCCCTATCCCTGAATCCATCGCACAGGACTTTGGCATGGCACTCAAACGTATCGTCAGAGTCACATATCCGCTTCACTCTAGTCAACTGGCTGTAAGGGAGGCTTCTCTTTAAAGCAGGTGAATGATAACTGCTGAAATGTGAAAAAAGTGTTCCTGTCTGTCTCTTTCTTAAATAGCTCGGTATGCAAGACTGTACCCACTTTTTTAACAAGAACATCCAAAAAGGAAATGCGTTCGAAACTAAATTCTAGTGTGAATTTGGTCAAATCCATTTTCGAGTTGAGATATTCATGGAACTTGTTTAAATCATCAGTACTGCCACTCCAAATGAAAAATAAATTGTCAATGTACCTCCAATATGTCTTAAGGAACTTAGAATAAGGATTGTTGTTATAATAAGGATTGTTGCGACAACTAAGTGATGGTGATGTGTACATACCGTTACAGTCAGATCCCACAAGTAAGTTCAGCAGTGAAATTAAGACAGTCCTGAAACAGGCTTTACGTGAGGAACAGATCAGTGAGGCTGAATATAAGTTCATGTTTCAAGTAAATCCTAAACGACCTGTCATTTATACTCTCCCTAAAATCCACAAACACTTATTAAACCCTCCGGGCTGTCCAATTGTTTCGGGGAATGGCTCTCTTACGCAACCCTTGTCACAGTTTGTGGATTCACATATTAAAGACTTGGTATACATGATGAATAAGCTTCAATCTGTTTAGGTACTATAGGACAAAAAACAATGTTTTCCAGCTGCACAATGCATGTAAGAAAATTCTAAGATCTGAACACTGACAGGAAAGTCAGAATGCAGTCTGACCAAATGTTTTACAGCCCTTTGTCATTTCCTGTAAAATGTGTCTAAGAAATGACACTCAAATTCTATCTTTTTATTGAGTCTTACTCAATAACACTCAGTTACCTAGTGAGTGATTTGTCACATCCCCCTCCTGTATCAGTTATCTTGTTTAAAAAGAGGGGGATGACATTTTATAAAACTCTAATGAGGATATTAAAGGCATCTTATGCCCATTCTTTACCTTAATACAACAACTTTGAAGTCATTTTGATGGTAAACAAACTTGTAATAGAGGGAATAGAGCACCTTATCTGTACTCAACCCTCGCAACTTCACTCTCCCCAGACCAAGAGAATCACAAACAGTTTTACGGCAATTGTGCAACAACCTAACATTTGTAAGAAATAATGTGATATAACCTTACATACTGTAGCTCTTCGGAGGTTATTTTTGCCGGGTTGAAAACAAAATGTTCTGTGTCCAGGGGGAAGGGTACAACCCATGAGTGGTAATTATGACAGCTGTGTAAAATATGAGTACTCCACAACTGCAGGGGGAGCCCAGTAGCCAAAACAACAACAACAACAACAAATCTGCATTGGCTAACTTTACCAAGCAAACCAGAAATGAACCAAAATTCAAAAGTTAATGTCTGAATAGGCAAAAAAGGTTGCAAAGGCAGAGGGATGCAAACTTGCTCTGGCATATTAAGAACATGTTAAGAAAACCCATGCAAATCAACAAAAAACATAACCTGACTCGCCAGATGAATTTCGTTCCGTCTAGTTCCACTCATCCATCTGGGATCGCTCCATTGGAAAGGTGTTTCAAAAGGCTGGGCCTTATCAAAAATCCTTGCATATGATTGGATAAGCCACTTGTCCGTCATCTTTATTGATGTGCTACTTCAACCACTCACATCGAAGCCAACCCGTGACGCTTGCTTCCTCGATGCGTTGTCTGAATCAAAACAGTCTCACAGTCGCTTCTCCGCTACGTCACATCTATGAAACTCCCACCCTGTCTCCTGTTTGGTTCTACCATAAAATCTGGTGCCGAAATCACTCTCAACGGAAGCGATCCCAGATGGATGTGAGTGGAGCTAGGCGGAACGAAATTCATCTGGCGAGAGTCAGGTTACAAAAAACATGCAAACTGACAAAAGAAAGAAACTTGAAAAAAAGAAAAACGTCTTCACTGAATTGACAACACATGTGCAACACATACACAAAATACAAGAAAATCTCATTCATTGGAACTCTTCCACTAAAACCATATCATAACTGTAAGAAATATATTGATATAAAATCATATTAAGAGCAAAAATATGTGATTGGTGCTTTCACTCTGTTTTGATATAACTGTATTGATTTAATCATTTACTCCACTCCCAAGCCTGCAGGTCCTTATAGACCTGTTTAGGTTGCAGGCTGTCAGTCATGGTGCAAATTGAACACATCCTGTGCTCCCAGGTGCCACCAACCTGAACGGTGTAATTCAGGTGCCAGGTAAAGTATGAGGCGTAGCGTTCTTTATCCTCAGCCAGGTCCGTCAGGTACTTTCCCAGTTCCTCCACAGAACTGAAGTCGTCTACGTGGATGAAGGACCCTTTTGGTGCTACTGCCTCGTAGTGCGCCCGGGGCGCCCCCAAAACCACTGGCACGGCGCCACCCAACAGGGCATTCCTCCAGAACTTCTCAGTGATGTAGTCCTTGAACTGAGAGTTCTCAAAAGACAGGTAGAAATAGCAACGGGAGATTGTGGGGAGCAGACTGCTTTGATTCAGATACTTATTAAATGGATCCCCGTATACATCCACTTGAATGACTTTCTTAAGCTTATTGTACACAGATGTTCTCTTATGTCTGGGTGAAAAGTTGCTCACAACCCAACATGCCAGTGAAGACTTATTTTTTGGTATGAAATCATCAACTGTCACACCCTTCACCGGCTTCTTTGGCACAAGCCTTCCATATGGTGTGTAGAAATCGGCATCCCGGTTGTAGGACATGGTGTAGTTGAAGTAACCCGCAAATGGTCTCAAGTTCCCATTGTTGTCAGGGCTCTCCAGCGAGAACCAGACCCAACGCTGATAGTGGGGCCGTGGGCGATCTGTCGGCAGCCTCTGGCTGCCCGTGATCAGCTCCCGGTTGTGGAAGACTACAAAGTCAGCCCTGTGGAACCAAGAGCGACTGTCCATCAGGACGCAGTTGGGAATGCTGTAGGTTTCACTGCAGATGTTGGGGTTTAGTTGGGTGGAATAGCCAAAGGGCCAGTGCCACACCAGAATCATGGTAGCATTGACAGGATCGATGAATGACTTTTGCCTCTGCTGAAATTTATAGGTGGTGAAAGTTATGCACAAGAGGATAAGAAACAAAAAGATCCTGCGGCAAACAGTGAGGTATTGAGTTCCATGTTCCTGATGATGGATTTCCTGTCTAAGAAAGCAGAGAACATACACACAATATTTAGCCAATACTGTCAAGCAAAGGACATTTGGTTTCTCTGGAGCACATTGCTGAAAGGTGCTGGTAACTATATCAGGGGATATTGCCGCCCACATGACAGCAGTTTAAATAAAATTGAAGCCAATGGTTTTCCTCTTGTCACATACTATTTTGCTGGCCTTGTTCATTTGTCAGTCTTTGTAAATGCAGCCATGGGCTACTTGGTAGCATGCTTCCTCATAGTTTATTGGCTATTGTTATTATTTTTCGGGCAGTATTTTTCTGTAACTGAGTGGTATTGCCAAACCGGCAGATGATACAGAAAGTTAAAACACTTTCAATAAAAGCCCTGTCAAACATTTTACTCTGGACATTAAAGAGTAGACATTTCTTTGATATTTTCACTTTGTTATGTCTTAGTGCATTGGTTCTCAAACTGTGGTACGTGTACTCCAGGGATTAAAGTGAAAAAAAAAAAAATCGTTTGACTGAACTTTTTTCAGGCCATAATTCATACGTTGTTCATATCTACCTATGGAGATAGCACCCCTTTTGCGGTCGCGACCTATTGGTTTTTAATGTACAAAAAAATGCAAACAGCAAAGTAAAGCACCAAATAAACACCAAAACGAGGCTACAGGGTACTCTTAAGTTACTATATAATTAATGCCACCTACAGGTGAATGCACAGAACATTAACAATCCTATGGTTTGTGTACCCTGTAGCCTCGTTTTAGCCGCCAATGGCCGCCATGTGAATAAGGCGAATTGAGAGTGTTCTTGATTGAGATTGAGTTTTCCTGATGAACAAAACAATATTTCACCATCCCTGACCATTGCTGATTAGCCATTGCTGTTCTTTTCTACTGCAGCAATATTGTAGCAAGCCTTTAACTTAAACTCTTATTAAATTACTTCAGGCCAAAAGTGCTTAAAGGGGAGATTTTTTTTATTGTTAATATGCAATTCAACACCAAGTTAAATCTATAAAATCAAGTTTGCAAGACTTCACATTTCCTCATCAAAGTAACGAATCAGAACATTCTAGATATTGTTCATATTTCCATTTGTTGCCTCATTCGCATTTAATGAAAACATGGTAATTTTGAGTTTTACAGACAACTCAGTTTTCCAATGAGCAGCAATACTGTGTGTGCTCATGCAGGAGGTCTGCGCATCTGATAATGACAATCTGGAGAGGGCACTTTTGTCTTAAGCAACAGATTGTATAAGGTTGACAAGAGGTTGCGATATGGTGAGGGACAGGTCATGTTGCGCTATGAAAGAACATGCGTAGCCTACTTTCTGAGCGCAAAAACGGTCAGCCATAGATAAACGTAGCCTACCTCTGTCGTGGTGGCTAGTTGCACCAGGTAAGGAAGATGTCCTGAAGTGCACGAACGTCTTCTGGCGGTCTTCTGATTGTTGGCGTGCTAAAACGTTTTTCTATTGCATCCATAAACAATTTTCTTGCAGCAAACCGCGCAAAAGCAAAACCCTGGCAATTGTTTTACACCATGGCTTGTTAGTTCTCCCCCGTTTCCAACAGCCGCCCATCTCCATTTATTTTTTTAACTTTTGACACCTCTGCCTTCCTTTAGCAACGCATCCATGACAGCTAGTGGCCTTGCAAATAGACGCACACAAATCATGACGCTAATATGCGAGGTTCTGGTGGGCCTACTGGTTATGTTTTTGTGCTATACATTAATAATAGCAAAGTTTTAAGTTGACTATTTTAATTGCATGGTTATTTTTTGTCAACATACGCTCACAACCTACTGTCATTAAAAGTGAGGCCTAAGCAAAATAGGCTACAAGGCTGTCTGTGCGTCACAAACACGACTGACCCCCTTACTCAACAGTTTGCGATATTATTATTTTATGTTAACACGCTCAGTCAAAACCTTCCGTCGCAAATTGTGAAAAACATTGTTGTACATATAATAGGCATAGGCTACGGTTTATATTGCGTCGCTTTACACATAATGTTAGTTGCATTGATTAAAAACTGTAACAATAATAGTGCATCGGGTGGCATAGCAGGCTATCTGTTCAAGTCATAGATGACACCCAAAATGAATGACCTCCCCTGACAAGAGTTCGTGATGGTAAGAAAATTGTCAAGGCTACATTGATGCACGGAAAGAACACAGCCTCCGAATTCGCACATAGAGCTCACAATATCATATCCAAAAAAGTTAAACGGATTGGGAAACCTCATCAGCTGTCTCGATTGTGTCACTATAATCCAACTTTTAGACCGTCCTCCAGACGTGTTCTTTTTTTTTAAGCAACCGCCCCAGGCCAATGAGACAAGCGTGTACTGTAGCTACAACATAAACAAAGCGAAACTCATGGCTGACGTATCTTCTTGAGCGGTCTCTGATTGAGACACAGAAAGTTCTCAAGAACACTATTAGGTCTTTAAATATTTACCATCACACACATTCATTAGAGAGATATAACATCCACCTTCTGTCAAGATGATGGATGGGGGGCCCCCTAATTAAGGTCAGAGGTCAAATTATAAATTCGCTGATTCAGGGGGGCGTTACCTTCCAGATCATTCTTGATCACGTGAGGTAGGCGTATCTTATGACGTCATGATGGGGAGGTCTTATTTTCTGCAGGCGTGTCTTATGACATCATACAAAGGGGCGGGACCGTTCTTGTTTTTCTGGAACTTTCAGCAACATCGGCGTAACTTTGCTTTGTGCCTTGAAACCGTAAAAAGTGTAGAGTTTTTTTTAAAAATGTATAAAAGAAGTAATTTTTTTAGTTTTTAAAATGTATAAGAAGTTTTTAAAATGTATTATTGAAAAATAAAAAGAAATTAAAATAAAAGTCTGTAAAGCACAACCAGAGAGTGTGTGAGAGGGACAACCGTGTTGAACAGTTAACTTTTGTTGCCGGGGGCCTGTGCGGCGTGCGTGGCTTGCGAGGGCTCTGAACTCGGGGGGAGCTTGGGATTCCTTAGGATTCCTTAGGATTACCCGGACCTAGTAGCGGGCAGAGGCAGGCAGGCAGGCAGGCAGACAGACAGAGTCCCTGGGATGGGACTCTGCGCGCGCGCGAGAGAGAGAGAGAGCCTGAAGTCTGGAGCTCTTAGTCGCACGTCTTCTCCCTCCGACGGTTTGGCTGAAAGTGACTGAAAAAGCGGGAAGGATTAGGGGCGTGATCAAACAAATGGGGAGGAATCAAAAATGCCTGTGGGCCGGGCTAGAGGCTGACTGTACAGGCACAGCAGGGGGTAGAGGTTGACCTTGCACATGCACATGTATGTTGCAAACGTAGGGGCATTCCTTAACCATCGAGTCACGCTACGTCATCAAGCACGAGGTTCGCAAACACAGAGAGGATAAAAGGAGCAGATGCAATCGAGCCCCGGTAACCTTTTTAAAATTCTCCTTCTCTGCAGCATCAGCGCGCATAAGAGGTGAAACCTAGGCTAGCCATTGTGTGAAAATGGCTGAGCAGATGCAAACAAGCACTGGGTAACCTTTTTAAAATTCAGCTTTAAGCCTTATGACCTGCGATTGAAAGTTCAAGCACAATAGAGGGTGGTGTAGGATTACATACATGTAGCCTATGTTGCAAACGCAGACATTCCTTAAGCATTAAGACACGCTGCGCCATCAAGGACGAGGGTCGTAAAAACAGAGAGGATAAAAGGAGCAGATGCAAACGGGCACTGGGTAACCTTTTTAAAATTCAGCTTTAAGCCTTATGCCCTGCGATTGAAAAGTTCAAGCACAATAGGGGTAGTGTAGGATTACATACATGTAGCCTATGTTGCAAACCTAGGTATTCTTTAAGCATTAAGACACGCAGAGGCTCGTAAACACAAAGAGGATAAAAGAGCTAGAGAGAAAGAGCGGCAGTGCTAGCGGCAGTGAGGAAGAGGCGCTCACTATTGATATGGATGCTGTTGCGGGGCCGTCTAGCGGAGCAGGCACTCCTCAAAACAGGATTTCTAAACCTGACGAAGACCTGGCGAACGCTCCGGCAAGGAAAAAACCGAAGCCCATTTTTACCTCCAGATATCAAGATCCTCCTCCCAACGAGTTAGGAGGAAAAGAGAGATGGTGTAATATCATTTTAGGCTACGACTTTCATTTTCAATTGGGCCAACTGAGTCTGTAGACCTATAGTCTACTATGACTGAACAACAGATCGAGGGAGCTCCTCCAAAGGACCCCATCATTTTGAGATCTTATGACTTTAAAACGTGTCAAGGAATCATCGGTAACTGTTTGAAAGGTAAAACGGAGGGAGAAGAGAGTATCTCTGCGGTGTGGTGCTCTGTACCTACAAATGATGAGAACGTTGTCTATCAGGTGTTTTTGTTGCCTGAAGAATGAAGCTCCGCCGTCTTTCTTTACACTCTCTCGTCAAGTGGGTGACGATGAGGAAAAGGCTACAGTGTAAATTGTGATTAGTTCGCTTTACTTAAAAAACTGTGAAAACCTGTTGCCTTAGAAAAAGTAAGTACATTAACTTGTTAAAGTTTGTTGTACTGTATATTGTATAATATTCTGAGTTGTAAATTCATACGAAAGTTGTTGTTACTCACACACTCACAAACAAACACACACACACACATCCATATGAACATGTATACAGACACACACACAACAAAATGTAGTCATTCAAACTAACTTGAGCTTCAAACTAACTTGCTTGCTTAGGCTACTTAAAGATTATTAAGTAATTATTCCAGTTGTTAATACACCTTATATAGCACATTAACTTCCACAATTTTGCATTGACATAGAATGTAATGCTAAACTGTTTTCATTCATATAATGACAAGATTTACCACAAACATTACAGAGTGTGCACCCTGCATGTATGAAACTCAGGCTTTTAATACACATTTTTAGTTTGTGCAGAAGGTGATGTTGGAGTTAGCCTTAAGGGGTTGCATGAGAAATGTATGTTAGATTGTGTAAAATACCCTATAGGGTTTATAGGCATATTAAGGCCTGCATCTGCATAATCTATCTTTAATAATCAATTTTTCTGATTTTTCATAAAGCCAGATTGTATTTGAGTATATACTGTAGACATATCAGCCTCACTACTTTAACTAAAGCAAACATTTTATATTCAACAGTTAATATTGAGATTGGATGTCAGTTGTCAATAAAAGACTGCGTCGTTACATTCCTTGTGTCACTGATTCCTTGTGTCCTTGTCTTCTGCCTCACACATTCTTTATACATAGCGCCGAACCCTCATTATAGCCCCAAAATGAACACGGAATTCCACTAAACGTAGCATTCTACCTTGTTTTGAAGGGACTGGTTGTTTTTTGAATGGTCTGGCACTTGCCTAAAGCTAGCCTCTAGTGTGAATTTGGTGAGGTTTCACGTGTACTCTTCAGTTTAGAGATTGAGGCGTCTGATGCTCTGTGTTTCCGCGTGATAGTGAGGCCTTGCTGTTCCGGACAGTATTATTTGGCGACCTTCAACATTTTATCCATTCCTACTTGTGATAATAAACTGTATAAAATAATAAACTCTCTCGTTCAATCCTTAATAATAAGCCTAATAAGGCTCATTTCCATAATGTTACACTTTCTTCATGGAATGGTGGGCATTTCATTCATTCATCATTGCTGTAAGCATTCTTGCGTGCGTTCATTTCTGAACAGAATTCACAATCAAATTGACAGATTCACATTGTCAGATTCAGATGTTTTTTTTTGTAAAATGTTTATGTGCACCGAGTAATACTTACTTGACTTACTTACTTAGTATAACTTACATAAATAAGTTCCTTTACTTGTCTTTTCCAGGCAATCGGTTTCCAAATTGTTTAAAGTGTAGTTGTATAGTTAACACATCAGATTTTACAGTGTACATTACTGTGTGTACATGATTCAAGTGTAATCGGATCATTTGGTGTGTTTGTGATTTGACAACAAAATAGAGTTTCATTTTAAAACAAGTGTTTCATTTTGTAAAAGATCCGAGGGATTCTGTTATTTGGCTGTGGCGGCTGTGTGTTAATTGTGTTTTTCGGAAAAAAAAATTTGAATTTGAAATTTCAAAATTCTGCTTAAGCAATGGAAGGAAAAAAAAACTGTAACAACAGTTCTGCTCACACCGTTCTCTAAAAATTTGCTCCACGATCTTACGAAGCCCCCTTTAGTCAAATAAATCTCCTCAGGTTGTAATTTTAGGCTATTCTCTTTTGACAACTCAACTGTTTCCACAACTTTTGTGTTCTGGAGATTTTAATCATTTTACATCTCTGAATGACAATATATCTTGTTTTATACTTTGAGAATCCCCACATTTTTTTGTTTAGATCAGAAAACCGCATCGGAAATCAGTTTCCGTCCTTTAATAGAGCATTGTTCAATTTCCAATAACCTCATAGTGTTGGAAAATCTGAGGGGTCTGTTTATCCGGACAAATAGCAGACTGGGGAAACGTAAGACATGATCAATCCACGATCAATCCACGATTTGAGCGTTACGTTTTTTATTTGACATAGTGATGTCCAAACCTCCTGCACATATCTGTACATACAGTACTGTGCATATCCGTCTATATGGTTTTCTTATAATCATTTCTTATAATATATTCTGTAAATAAGCTGCATACATCTATAGTATTCTTACTACTATTATAAAGTTACTGCTACTTCATTGCACATATCTGTAGCCTACATGTTGTTCATACATTGTTCATATGCTATATAGGCCTACTGCTAATACGCTGCACATATTTACCTTCTGGGTTTACCTTCTGTAAACCAGCTATTCTTTTCAATTTCTTGTCCTGTCCGTCTATAATTTATATATCACATTGCACTTTCCTGCTTTTTTTACACTTCTGGTTAGACGCAAACTGCATTTCGCTAACTTTGTACTTGTACTCTGCATAATGCCAATAAAGTTGAATCTAATCTAAGACCCAGCAATTCAAGTTGAATCTACTTGACAAATCACTGGCAAATTTGCAGTGCATGTATTCGAGTCCTACCGCACTCTTTGTGTTGCACCCTGTGCATGTAAAATGTGCTATATAAATAAATACTTACTTACTTACTTAACGGAGCGCACAAACTTTCTTTTCAAAATGGCGGACATAGCATTTTTCTCATTTTTATAGCGATGCAAGGGGTGATTGATGAAATTTTTGGGGGTGTGTTAGTTTTTAACAGTGTTTCATTGGTTGATAACAGTTCAGGGGGGAGTGTTGTAACATAAAGACATAAAAAGCATCGGGTAGGTGTGTACCGAGTAACTAACTTTCAAGACAGTCAAACCAATAACTTGTCAAGAGTTTCTGGACCTGTATTTACAAGGATGGCCGAATCGCATACACCAAGAGTATCCGTTTCCAAGAAAAGAGTTACGCTCACGTCGGTTAGCAACAGGCTAATGGATCCTGAAATAACTTTTGCCATCCTAGAGTGCCCCCCACACTCATCTCTGTGGTCCATCGTGCAGAGGTCAGACTGTGAGGGTCCCTAATACAGTTCACTGATTCTTGGGAATTTGTATAAAACAGGTTTTAATTTTGAAAATAAAAAGTTTGTGAAATTATAAAATCTGAAGGTACATCATTATAGACCAAGGTATTGGCTGTTCAGCAATGTACTGGTGCAACCTCCTCATTTTATATTTTCCTATAAGTAAATTTATATCATTATAAGGGAGAAAAATCACTTTCAGTGACATTATACACAATACTACGCATGAATGCAGGTACAATAAATGATAACATTAAATCATCTTCATATTAAAAACACATTCATATCAAAACATCAAAGTATCTTGCATTCATATCAATATACTTATGCAAAACATGCTCTTTATGTAAGTGTAAATAATAAAACACTTTGATTTACAATATTTTGCCTGAGTAGCCACATTGTGTATATGCAGAAGAAAAAAAAATGCATGATAGGTGGTCAACACTAATAACACTTTTATTTTATCTATATTACAGCAATATTTGACTTAGTGACATTTCACACAAAAAACCTTGCATGCTTTCAAGTTCATGTCAATGAGTGATGAAAATACACTCTCTGCTTACCGTCACCATTACAAATGCATAGAGAATGTTACAGAGAAAAGCTCCCAGCACTATTGCATCTTGTGCTTGATTTTACAAAATTACTTTTCAAAGTCATTGCAGTAACTTTGCAGAAGCTATTATCTATTATCTTATTTTCATGTTTGGATTCATAGCCATAGACCATAGAATTTAGGTGAATAATGTGTTTCTTTAAGTATGATGTAATGAGTCATTTAGCAACATTTTAGAGTAATATCTCAGAAAACAATGCACAAGCCTTGGGATACATGAGCAAGCCTGTAAAAACATACAATATGTTCATACCATCACCAATAAATAAATAAATCAGAAAACACACTCCAATCCTTCCAACTGGGTAGTCATCATCGGTGGCTTTACATCATTTGAATACCTGTGTGTGCACACATTACTGCAAGTCTTCTCCTCAGATTTTATTATTGACAATTTACATGTCTTCAAAACATTCAGCTAAAGTCTTTCTTGAAGAGCTAGGTGATATGCTGTCAGTCATTTGCATAGAGTTTGACTGTCTTATCAGTCAGTCTTATCAGATTATATCAGAGGATCTAAACTTACATGTGGATAATCCTGAAAACAATTATGCCAAGGAATTAATGTACAGGGGGCCAACACACTCTCTCGGCCATACCCTCGACTTTGTTATCACAAAGGGTCTCAATGTCTCTACAACTGTTAAAGACCTGACCTTACCCGATCATTTCTGTGTTCTTTTATAATGTCTATGTTCCCAATAACATTTCTATGATGACAAAAAAAAGGAGAATCATAAATGGCTCTCTTTGAGCAAGCACTTTCACAGACGTCAAGTCTACTTTCAGACGGTAGAAGACTAATTGGATGACTTTAACACAAAAATGGCAACCATTATGGATGACATTGCTCTATTACAATTCAGGAAAGTTAAGGACAAACAAAGCACCATGGAAGCAAAATCCAGCGGTTAAACTCCTAAAAAGAGAGTGTAGGAAGACCGAAAGAAAATGGCGTAAATACAAACTTCAGATCCGCATTGAGATCCATAAAGAGATGCTCCGCACATACAGTATAACTCTGACGTATGCAAAGGAAGATAGACTTTCTTTTCTAACATCATCAGTAGAAGTTAAAATAACACTGTTTTCTATTTTCAACTGTCAAGAAGTTAACAAATCCCCCCTCAAAATAAATGCCTGAACTTCTCTCAACTAGTCATCTTTTTCAAAGGTAAAATTGACAAAATCAGTCAACATATCTGCTCAATTATTACTTCAACATCAGGAATTTCCAGCTACAAATAGAGGGAAACTTAACTTGATAGAGAACAGAGTTCAGCTTAGACTACAAAACACTTGAAAAAAACGGTACAGCTCTGTCGCCAAATGACTATGGTTCCCTAGAATCTCTGTCAGTGTATTGAGCAAATGAACAAATGGATGTCTCAAAAATGTCTTCAGCTGAACAAAGACAAGACGGAAGTAATAATATTTGGTAAAATGGAGGAAAGACTTTGGGTTGCCACACTCCTTGACACAAAAGGGTTGAAAGCAAAGTATACTGTTAGAAATCTGGGTGTATTAACTGACAGTGATATAAATTTCAACAGCCACATGAAAGCAATAACTAGTGTAAATCAGCTTTTTACCATCTCAAAAATATTGGCAAATGTTTGACATGTCAGTTCTCATTTGCACCGCTGGTTAGATGAAAAATAATATTTCACCCGTGCAATGACAATAAAGTTGAACATACTCTAATCTAAAAACTTAGAAATATGAACTAAACGTGAATTTAATCTTAGTGGAACAAAATCTTCAGCACATCTTCTACTTACTCAAAAATATATGAACTGACTTACAATGCGTATAAGAAAAATGAACCGCTTCATTCTCAATACCAATTTCAAATTTTTGTCTGAAATTGCACAGCGCCTGCTTCAGAGGCCACCTAGTTGGGCCTATCCAATGCTTGACCTCTTTGGACACTGTAGTTAGACAGAGACACTGTAGTTTCTTTGGAAACAATCAGAATAACTGTACTGACACAGAGTTACAAAGGCTAGAATATAGATTTTTTTTCTGTCGGATTACAAGCATCTCTGAACTGACCACATTTCAACCCTCTAGGTCACTTGATACGACTTAGAAACACAACTGAGCCCTAGCACCAGGTATTGTGGAGCTGTGTGCAACAGTAGATCAATATAGAATGAAAATGCGGGTACCATTATTTGCCAAGATATGCTCATGCGTTTCGTAAAATGCCCTATGGAAACTTCCCATAGGACTATTGGTTATCCAAAATGCATACTGACAATCAAATGCTTACATGCATATGAACCCCTTTTGTGTAGAAGCATAATCTTGGTATCAAATGAAAGATAACACTCTGAAGTTTCTTGTAGACTATTTGAATTGTATGTCAGGGTTTCTGATATAGAATGACTACGCAAAATATGGAACAATTACACAAAAGTCTCATTTTGTTCCATTTTCTTTGTTGCTTCAATGGGTGTGTATAAGATGGACTATACATCTGCACATCGAATATTGGATAAAACAGCATGAAGATTCCATTTCTATGGATTCCTGTGAATATGTCAAGACCCAATATGCTGAATCTACTTATTGCTAAGGATATACACTGCAGTTAGAAGATAGGGAAGCACCAAAGGTGATAGAGGGGGGAGGAGGGCATTTTTGATGAAATTTAAGTGAGACATAGTAAGATTAATCTGACAATGTAAAGCACTATACAGATTGTACATGAAAAGTTGTCATGTTTGGATTCCCAAGAGTCCAAGCTTTCAAATGGTGTATACCATTACCATGCTACATAGCAATACGGTGCATACAATTGGTTTAGAATGTTGGGGGAGGTGGGGGAGGGGGGATAACCGTCTCGCCAGCGGGACACTGAAGACGGAGTAGCATGACCTCTCTTTCTGATACCCGTTGAAAAGTTGAACTGCATGGAACTGACAGGGATTATTTTTTTGTTTTTTATAAATTCAACAACAAAATAGCATGGCATATCATACCATACTGATAGATTTTGCTCTTCTCAAACACAATGTAGCCGGGTGAGATTTTTACAACTACATGACCTTTTATCAATCCAGTTGCAGTAGCCCTAGATCCCAACCATGATTTTGAATTGATTTTATTCCGATGAAACAGAATTTATGGCTGGTGCTACAAAACTTTCAACCTCTGTAGCACCGGTGTTACTTGCAAAAAAGTTAACGTACAGCCCTGATCATGCTTACTGCATGCATCCACATACCAGGCTTCTTTCACCAACACTAATGTTATAACGTTACCATCCTTTTTGAATTAGCGCATATGTTTGGCTTACCATGTTAGTCTATGCTCATATCTATGAGCTAACACTGCTAGTTAGGAAAATGATAGCTAATGTTTGTGAAAGCTGGCTTCCACAAAAAACTTAACATTTACATGGGAAAAGATAGATAAAACACACAAAACATCCTTTCCTTAACATCTATCACAATAGTCAATTAGCATTTGAACAATAGCATTTGAATGCATTTAATGATAGCCTATTGCTAATTGAACCAATATGTTTCTTATTGAATGTTTGCCACAGTGCTCACAATTGTTATTTGTTATCTGTTCTTCACGTCATAAATACAGTTTACAATCCAGTTTTCAGAACAATACAATGTATTATTATGAATTAGCATGAGGAGGTGCACTAGATGACGGTTTAAGATGATGTCAGTGATGCATAATTCCTACTGGTAATGACTTTATTTTTTACTATGATTATTTAATATTTGATGATGGGTACTTTTAATAATGATATTGCTTAATTGTACCTTATATTCCTTGAAAAATGTTTATCTCAGTGCTCAGGATTATTTAACCATTGGTCCAAAAAATAACAAAGTTGTTAAGCAAGAAGCTATTGACTTGAGTGGTATAAGTTTTGGAATTGTATGTTGTAATGAGGCCACTGTCACCGCCATCAGATTAGTGCCCACAGTCAGTTCTAAAGTCACCACCGTCAGAGGGAGTTTTTATTTGTTTTAAATGAATAAGCTTACAATATGTTTCTTCAGTGCTGTTGAGTTATTAAAGTAATAGTCTCTTTTAATACAAAAAATATGTTTGTTGAAGAATTCTGCCCCACGGTCCGTTTGCATGCAATTTCTGAGGCCCTCCTCCTTTAAAATGGATTCAACTCTTTATACAATTATTATTTTCATACATACCCAGGTATATTTGCTAAAAATGTCTATGTGTGTGAACGTATATTTAAAGTTATCATTCTACTTTGAGTATATAGGCATATCCACCAAGTCTGCTTGAAACTGTTTCAAAACAATTATCTTGTAATTAGCATGCATATTTTTGTGAAGTGTATAAGAATCCTCGACAGATAACCAGTCGGTGACATCTTTGTCAGACAAACGTACACCTGTATCTTTAAATACAGCTTCTTTTAATCTTGTTTTATCGTCGAAAGACCCCTCACTGGATGGTGTATAGTAAACCGCATTTAGAGGGTTCGTCATGATAACCTTTTCACCAAATATTGATTTTGATAACATTTATTGTCACCCACACAAACACATTTACAATGGTAAAGTATGAAACTAGTTTAAAAGCTATCTATAAATACAAAAAACACATTTTCATACAAATTAATGATACAAACATCTACAGTATATGTACATACAGCTATTATATGTTGTCTATGACATGTTTTTTCAAATTTCACATACTGTTACGTGATATGGTTTGTTAATGGAGGCCCCTACTCTACATACGATAGGTTAGAGCAGTCTTCAGACAATGACCTAGCAAGCATCATTTGTTTTTAAGGGCATTAAGCACTGCAAATTCTATGGTAGGCTATAACAGAATCTTGAAAAGTCAGAATCTTTTGATTGCCTGTTTCTAACACAATGATCTTTTGAAAAAAGTATTTTTCACACCAACAGTCCAGAGCTTTAATCCAGAGCTTCAGCAATGTTTTCCTTGATTGTAATGTTTCATACACAAGGGCCTCTACAGCACCCCAGGAATTTTGAGGGTTTGCATGAATTCCTTACGTCTGGAAAACACTCGTGATGACTTGTAACAATTCTGGCTTAAAAAGTCTCTGTTTTTTAGATCCCCTATGTGCTTCTGCTAGTAGTAGGCATCCGGACTTCACCGCCGAAACAATTCTCACATAACTTCTCAGCGATGATATGCTGTAGAATGCTGCACACACACGCCTTTAGGATGTTGTAAGGTAGTGACAACCAAATCCGGTAGCTTCAGAGGATTCACAGGTATTTGTTGACGAGACAATCATTGGTGTTTCAGCATTTTCTTCTTCTTGTATGTCTGTCATTTCGTTAAGTCAAACATACTCTTCAGCCATTTCAAGTTTCAAGTTATCGCTGAGACTGAAGTGACCCTTTGCATGCTCACTGTTTAAGCTTCGTAAACGAGGGGCGTTGATTCCAAAGCTGACGATTCACAATTGTTGGCTAGATCAAGGCAACGCATCGGGAAAAGACGCCTCTTGATCCTTTGGTATCTATCCAAGCCAACACTACATTTGAACAATCTATCAACCTTTTTGAAAACATTACTTAAAACAAGCATGTCTTTCCATAGATACCTCACTTTAGGACCTTGTACGAATTTCTCTACATCATTTTCTGCAGTAAATATTGCTTCAGCATATGTTGCTATTCTGTAGTCATCACTACACAGATGAATGAACCCCTGTGGTTCTATTTCAAGACAATTAGCATAAATATGGTAACATTTGGTATAGACCGAACTATTCCATGATGCTGTGAAGGTGCTATCCGAAACAGGTAGTTCAAGATCACTCCAAATATCCCTAAACATTATCCAATCGGCAGCACAAAATGAGATGTGTAGCATCCCCTCTGAAAACACCAAATACGGTGAAGCCAAAACATATAGCTTCACACTGCATTCTTCTTTGTCAAAAACATAGCCTCCTATGCGACCATCACTCAACATCCATTGGTATTCCAGAGCATTGCTCGGTTTATGAAAAAAGTTTACGAATGTTTCCTGCTTTCCTCTTTTTGGTGCAAAAGTTATTTCAGGATCCATTAGCCTGTTGCTAACCGACGTGAGCGTAACTCTTTTCTTGGAAACGGATACTCTTGGTGTATGCGATTCGGCCATCCTTGTAAATACAGGTCCAGAAACTCTTGACAAGTTATTGGTTTGACTGTCTTGAAAGTTAGTTACTCGGTACACACCTACCCGATGCTTTTTATGTCTTTATGTTACAACACTCCCCCCTGAACTGTTATCAACCAATGAAACACTGTTAAAAACTAACACACCCCCAAAAATTTCATCAATCACCCCTTGCATCGCTATAAAAATGAGAAAAATGCTATGTCCGCCATTTTGAAAAGAAAGTTTGTGCGCTCCGTTAAGTAAGTAAGTAAGTATTTATTTATATAGCACATTTTACATGCACAGGGTGCAACACAAAGAGTGCGGTAGGACTCGAATACATGCACTGCAAATTTGCCAGTGATTTGTCAAGTAGATTCAACTTGAATTGCTGGGTCTTAGATTAGATTCAACTTTATTGGCATTATGCAGAGTACAAGTACAAAGTTAGCGAAATGCAGTTTGCGTCTAACCAGAAGTGTAAAAAAAGCAGGAAAGTGCAATGTGATATATAAATTATAGACGGACAGGACAAGAAATTGAAAAGAATAGCTGGTTTACAGAAGGTAAACCCAGAAGGTAAATATGTGCAGCGTATTAGCAGTAGGCCTATATAGCATATGAACAATGTATGAACAACATGTAGGCTACAGATATGTGCAATGAAGTAGCAGTAACTTTATAATAGTAGTAAGAATACTATAGATGTATGCAGCTTATTTACAGAATATATTATAAGAAATGATTATAAGAAAACCATATAGACGGATATGCACAGTACTGTATGTACAGATATGTGCAGGAGGTTTGGACATCACTATGTCAAATAAAAAACGTAACGCTCAAATCGTGGATTGATCGTGGATTGATCATGTCTTACGTTTCCCCAGTCTGCTATTTGTCCGGATAAACAGACCCCTCAGATTTTCCAACACTATGAGGTTATTGGAAATTGAACAATGCTCTATTAAAGGACGGAAACTGATTTCCGATGCGGTTTTCTGATCTAAACAAAAAAATGTGGGGATTCTCAAAGTATAAAACAAGATATATTGTCATTCAGAGATGTAAAATGATTAAAATCTCCAGAACACAAAAGTTGTGGAAACAGTTGAGTTGTCAAAAGAGAATAGCCTAAAATTACAACCTGAGGAGATTTATTTGACTAAAGGGGGCTTCGTAAGATCGTGGAGCAAATTTTTAGAGAACGGTGTGAGCAGAACTGTTGTTACAGTTTTTTTTTCCTTCCATTGCTTAAGCAGAATTTTGAAATTTCAAATTCAAATTTTTTTTTCCGAAAAACACAATTAACACACAGCCGCCACAGCCAAATAACAGAATCCCTCGGATCTTTTACAAAATGAAACACTTGTTTTAAAATGAAACTCTATTTTGTTGTCAAATCACAAACACACCAAATGATCCGATTACACTTGAATCATGTACACACAGTAATGTACACTGTAAAATCTGATGTGTTAACTATACAACTACACTTTAAACAATTTGGAAACCGATTGCCTGGAAAAGACAAGTAAAGGAACTTATTTATGTAAGTTATACTAAGTAAGTAAGTCAAGTAAGTATTACTCGGTGCACATAAACATTTTACAAAAAAAAACATCTGAATCTGACAATGTGAATCTGTCAATTTGATTGTGAATTCTGTTCAGAAATGAACGCACGCAAGAATGCTTACAGCAATGATGAATGAATGAAATGCCCACCATTCCATGAAGAAAGTGTAACATTATGGAAATGAGCCTTATTAGGCTTATTATTAAGGATTGAACGAGAGAGTTTATTATTTTATACAGTTTATTATCACAAGTAGGAATGGATAAAATGTTGAAGGTCGCCAAATAATACTGTCCGGAACAGCAAGGCCTCACTATCACGCGGAAACACAGAGCATCAGACGCCTCAATCTCTAAACTGAAGAGTACACGTGAAACCTCACCAAATTCACACTAGAGGCTAGCTTTAGGCAAGTGCCAGACCATTCAAAAAACAACCAGTCCCTTCAAAACAAGGTAGAATGCTACGTTTAGTGGAATTCCGTGTTCATTTTGGGGCTATAATGAGGGTTCGGCGCTATGTATAAAGAATGTGTGAGGCAGAAGACAAGGACACAAGGAATCAGTGACACAAGGAATGTAACGACGCAGTCTTTTATTGACAACTGACATCCAATCTCAATATTAACTGTTGAATATAAAATGTTTGCTTTAGTTAAAGTAGTGAGGCTGATATGTCTACAGTATATACTCAAATACAATCTGGCTTTATGAAAAATCAGAAAAATTGATTATTAAAGATAGATTATGCAGATGCAGGCCTTAATATGCCTATAAACCCTATAGGGTATTTTACACAATCTAACATACATTTCTCATGCAACCCCTTAAGGCTAACTCCAACATCACCTTCTGCACAAACTAAAAATGTGTATTAAAAGCCTGAGTTTCATACATGCAGGGTGCACACTCTGTAATGTTTGTGGTAAATCTTGTCATTATATGAATGAAAACAGTTTAGCATTACATTCTATGTCAATGCAAAATTGTGGAAGTTAATGTGCTATATAAGGTGTATTAACAACTGGAATAATTACTTAATAATCTTTAAGTAGCCTAAGCAAGCAAGTTAGTTTGAAGCTCAAGTTAGTTTGAATGACTACATTTTGTTGTGTGTGTGTCTGTATACATGTTCATATGGATGTGTGTGTGTGTGTTTGTTTGTGAGTGTGTGAGTAACAACAACTTTCGTATGAATTTACAACTCAGAATATTATACAATATACAGTACAACAAACTTTAACAAGTTAATGTACTTACTTTTTCTAAGGCAACAGGTTTTCACAGTTTTTTAAGTAAAGCGAACTAATCACAATTTACACTGTAGCCTTTTCCTCATCGTCACCCACTTGACGAGAGAGTGTAAAGAAAGACGGCGGAGCTTCATTCTTCAGGCAACAAAAACACCTGATAGACAACGTTCTCATCATTTGTAGGTACAGAGCACCACACCGCAGAGATACTCTCTTCTCCCTCCGTTTTACCTTTCAAACAGTTACCGATGATTCCTTGACACGTTTTAAAGTCATAAGATCTCAAAATGATGGGGTCCTTTGGAGGAGCTCCCTCGATCTGTTGTTCAGTCATAGTAGACTATAGGTCTACAGACTCAGTTGGCCCAATTGAAAATGAAAGTCGTAGCCTAAAATGATATTACACCATCTCTCTTTTCCTCCTAACTCGTTGGGAGGAGGATCTTGATATCTGGAGGTAAAAATGGGCTTCGGTTTTTTCCTTGCCGGAGCGTTCGCCAGGTCTTCGTCAGGTTTAGAAATCCTGTTTTGAGGAGTGCCTGCTCCGCTAGACGGCCCCGCAACAGCATCCATATCAATAGTGAGCGCCTCTTCCTCACTGCCGCTAGCACTGCCGCTCTTTCTCTCTAGCTCTTTTATCCTCTTTGTGTTTACGAGCCTCTGCGTGTCTTAATGCTTAAAGAATACCTAGGTTTGCAACATAGGCTACATGTATGTAATCCTACACTACCCCTATTGTGCTTGAACTTTTCAATCGCAGGGCATAAGGCTTAAAGCTGAATTTTAAAAAGGTTACCCAGTGCCCGTTTGCATCTGCTCCTTTTATCCTCTCTGTTTTTACGACCCTCGTCCTTGATGGCGCAGCGTGTCTTAATGCTTAAGGAATGTCTGCGTTTGCAACATAGGCTACATGTATGTAATCCTACACCACCCTCTATTGTGCTTGAACTTTCAATCGCAGGTCATAAGGCTTAAAGCTGAATTTTAAAAAGGTTACCCAGTGCTTGTTTGCATCTGCTCAGCCATTTTCACACAATGGCTAGCCTAGGTTTCACCTCTTATGCGCGCTGATGCTGCAGAGAAGGAGAATTTTAAAAAGGTTACCGGGGCTCGATTGCATCTGCTCCTTTTATCCTCTCTGTGTTTGCGAACCTCGTGCTTGATGACGTAGCGTGACTCGATGGTTAAGGAATGCCCCTACGTTTGCAACATACATGTGCATGTGCAAGGTCAACCTCTACCCCCTGCTGTGCCTGTACAGTCAGCCTCTAGCCCGGCCCACAGGCATTTTTGATTCCTCCCCATTTGTTTGATCACGCCCCTAATCCTTCCCGCTTTTTCAGTCACTTTCAGCCAAACCGTCGGAGGGAGAAGACGTGCGACTAAGAGCTCCAGACTTCAGGCTCTCTCTCTCTCTCGCGCGCGCGCAGAGTCCCATCCCAGGGACTCTGTCTGTCTGCCTGCCTGCCTGCCTGCCTCTGCCCGCTACTAGGTCCGGGTAATCCTAAGGAATCCTAAGGAATCCCAAGCTCCCCCCGAGTTCAGAGCCCTCGCAAGCCACGCACGCCGCACAGGCCCCCGGCAACAAAAGTTAACTGTTCAACACGGTTGTCCCTCTCACACACTCTCTGGTTGTGCTTTACAGACTTTTATTTTAATTTCTTTTTATTTTTCAATAATACATTTTAAAAACTTCTTATACATTTTAAAAACTAAAAAAATTACTTCTTTTATACATTTTTAAAAAAAACTCTACACTTTTTACGGTTTCAAGGCACAAAGCAAAGTTACGCCGATGTTGCTGAAAGTTCCAGAAAAACAAGAACGGTCCCGCCCCTTTGTATGATGTCATAAGACACGCCTGCAGAAAATAAGACCTCCCCATCATGACGTCATAAGATACGCCTACCTCACGTGATCAAGAATGATCTGGAAGGTAACGCCCCCCTGAATCAGCGAATTTATAATTTGACCTCTGACCTTAATTAGGGGGCCCCCCATCCATCATCTTGACAGAAGGTGGATGTTATATCTCTCTTTCATTCATCGGACCTAATATTTAGTTGCCTTAAAAAAAGGAAAAGAAAAGGTGATAGACCCCCCCTCATATTTTTTTTCTCACCGGATCTGCATCGATCTCAAATGACATTTCTAAAATCAAATTGACGGAAATCCGTCGTACGACGGAGAACTTTAATCCTTGGTGTACTCCTTCTACTCCTTCTACGGACTCCTTCTAATGGTACTCTAGGAGTCTCCAAGATTTTTTTTTACAAAGATGACATACGGTTATCACTTCAGATTATATCAAAACATACTGTATATAATTCAAAATCCTTAACCACGCGATCAATGAAGTTAAAAGTTAAACTATTTTTTTTATTGTTCATGAAAAAGTAGGCCTATATTCGTTTTTATAATTAGTTTTGGCCACAATCTTACATATTTTTCCTTTAAACATTTGATTTTTACCTTTCTCGAGTTCATCCAGCCATTCTCTGAGTCTGGCGATACCAGTTTTAGCTCCAGCCTAGCATAGATCATTGAATCTGATTAGACCATTAGCTTCTCGCCTGCTAGCATCACGTTTAAAGTGTCTAAGATTTCCGGTAATTTTCCTAAAAGTGGTATCAGCTATCAGAGAACGGCTGGATGAACTGGAGAAAGGTAAAAATCATTGTTCAACTCAAGGGGAGGTGGAAAATGACTGTAATTCCCAGTGCCGCTGCTGGCCATTTGGGTGCCCTAAGCAGAACTACATTTGTGGTGCCCCGTATTTTTGTTTAAAATATAAATTTCTTAAGAAAAATACTACTATTAAAACATTACTAGTTTGAAGTGCTAGTATAAATGGTGCACTGTCATTTTAAGGGCTTTTGCCAGCTCCATTCAAATATAGACTATGGCTGATAAACTCTAGCGTTGTTTGTGCTACATTTACAGCACTATATTAACAATTATATGCATAATATTAAGTTGGTATAAACAGCCTTCATTGTTTTGGAAATTGAGTACTTGATGATAATGGTCTCGTCGGCTATTTTGAATCGATAAATGAAACGAAACTTGATGCAGCCATGTGACTGCAACTACGTGTTGAGGCAAGGATAATAGGCCTTTATCACGGCAGCCCACAGGCAGCTGAAGCAGGGCTGTTCACTTTCCTGTTGGCAGGCAAACCACAGGTGTTCCTAAAAACATTAACGAGGCCTCTGGTTGAATTAACTGTGGCCGAATCTGACACTTAATTAGAAAAACCTGTGCTCACACAGGAACAGTGCTGTTCACTTCCTACTTCGGCTGCCGTGATAAAGGCCTATTGTCTCGTTGGCTTCCCCATTGTCTCGTTGGTTCCCAATTTTAACCTAATAAATGAAACGAAACTTAAAGAAAGAAATACCAGTGTCCTCTGTGGTAATTACGGCCATGTGACTGCAACTAGACTTGGCAGATTCGCAAGATTCGCGTTTTGCAGTTCAATAAATCATAAGCGAAATGCACAATAGAGTGCTCTATCCAACCGTAGTAGGGCCTAAGGTAGACAACAAGCTACAACCCGGTTTTCATCCGAAAGAAACGTGTACATATGTGGATAAATAAAAAGCATCCCTGTAAGCATTCTGCTTTCAGCCGGCGTCTAGGGACCGTCTACAAAGTGCAAAACCGAAAGTGGATACAAAGATAGGCTACATGTAAATAGCTTCACTGTTATTGAGCCTAGTGCTTCCAAAATCACAACATACTACACCTGCTAATTGTGGAAAAAACTGACTCGCCCTATTTATAATATATTTTTATTGGAGGGAAAAATTCAATAGCTTCACTCTCATTGAGCCTATAGCTTCCAAAATCACAGCACACATCTAGGGCACTAGCAACATACACCTGCTAATTATGGAAAAACTGACTTGACCTATTTATAATATATTTTTATTGGGGATAAAATTCAATAGCTTCACTCTCATTGAGCCTATAGTGCTTTCAAAATCACAACACACATTTAGGGCCTCCCTATCAACATACTGCACCTGCTTGTTTTGGGAAATTATGCTCAGCCTATTTATAATATATTTTGCTTGGGGATACAATTCAATACCTTCACTGTCATTGAGCCTATTATCACAACACACATCTAGGGCCTCCCTATCAACATACTACACCTGCTTGTTTTGGGAAATTATGTTCAGCCTATTTATAATATATTTTATTGGGGATAAAATTCAATAGCTTCACTCTCATTGAGCCTTGTGCTTTCAAAATCACAACACACTCACTATCTGTCCAAGTTATTATACCTTTATTACACGGCTCTTCACAAGGCAAGTAGAATGCTCCATTGACTTGAATGGGATTTCTCAAGTAGCGGTCATTATTTTCGAGGACCTCTGAAAAAAATAATGACCGCTGTCAATGGCAACGGAGTTTGTGCTTCTAATTCAGGTAGCCTATTTTATATCACTACACAAGGACTGGAACTTCATTCAAAAGTGAAAGCAGACGGTTGCACTAGAGATGCACCGATTGCAATTTTCTGGGCCGATACCGATTTCCGATTTTTCATAGAGTTTGACCTGCCGATACCGATTTTAGCCGATTCCGATTTCATTTCTTCTAACCATTTTACAGCACACACACAAATAGTTATTTTCTATCTTTTCTTTGATAGAACATGTTAATATAGATGTGTAATCAACTTATCAATGATGAAATGGCTGTTAAAAAAAAATGGAACCGGTGAGCAGACAGATTCTTTTTCAAGTCTAACTTCAGATGCAGTAGGCTATCAAATTATGGATTAAGTTAAGTTATGGAACACCCATTTTATGCTTCTCACATCCAATATCCAACTAAAGATTTAAGAACAATTTTCATGATACATTTGAACATACTACCATGTAACATATTTTCATATGCATTGATGAATTTATGGGAGGGCGAGGGAAAAGTGGTAGCAGCCTAGGCTATCACGCAAACACAAGGGAGAAGTGGTAATAGCGATTAGGTGCTCCACCATATGAAAACAGTGCACGTCTGTTTTGCGGTGAAAACATTAAATCCAAATTCCGGTTAAATGCATCAATTAGGCTATAGAAACTTTCAGAGACGACTGATTCAGTATTCAGAGCATCAGTTTTCTTCATTGTAGGCTACTATGTCAAAAGCAACTTTAACGTTTGTTTGCCTTTCTAATAGGCTATCGTTTGTTCACTTTCACGACATCCACTTCTCAATCTGCTAGACTAGGGTATTTTAAGGCATAGCCGCAGTCTACGTGCAGTAAATAGTTAGAGTATTTTTTTTTCCAGCGGAGTAGAACTACTAGGGCTACTGTATGTCGCTGCTTGTTGACATCTTTGATTATTTTTAATATCGCAGTCGTTTATCTCCGTTCAGCAGGCTTGTGGTTCAGCTGTGGGCACGCAATTAGCGGCAGTGACGGGCGGTGATGAGCGATGTTTACGTAGCTTAATGAAGTGACAGCTTAGTAAATTCCACGCAGTAGGCCAATGGTAAAGCACAGCGTTTGCTGCATAGAAAAACTCACTAGCCTATTAGCGCTTTCTTTGTAGCCCTACATCCAGCCCTGTTGGCCTGGTTGCTAGCTTCTTCAAACTTTGCAAACTCAGCTGGGTGTTGTTACAATTGTGGCGCACGAGTGTATTTGACCGGCATAAAATCGGCATGTCTCAGACTGACCGGCCGGTCGCCGGTCATGGCCGATCACATGAAAATCTGCCGATTCCGGTCACCAGCCGATCTATCGGTGCATCTCTAGGTTGCACAGCTGTGTTCTAAAGAATGTTTGATGTTCAGCGTGTGTTGTTGCAAACTACTTGTTTCTCAGCAAATGCCACGATGAACGGAAACAAATATGGCTATGAAGCCAAAGGCATATTGTGGGGACTTTATTATTTATTACTTCAGGGCGGAACAAGACCGCTCCGCTGCGCGTCGGGGTCCGGTTCGCCCGGTCGGGACTTATTTTCCCATTAATCTTTTCTGATTGGCTGGTGGGGTGGCTATTAATTCTGAATAACAGGACACCGTTCCATATCAGTGCTTATGAATGGTAACTATAACAACCATAGTAGGACGACGGCATAGAAATAAACACTAGAAGTCGCGTTGAGCCTCTTGGAATGCGTCGATACGGCCGCCATCTTGGTACAGGGGTTCAGTGAGTCATTTGACTACGCCTGCGAGGGAAAGATGCCAGACTTTTGCGCCGCATACGGCTGTTCAAACGAGCGAAACAAGAAGACAAAGGAGAAAGGCATAACATTTCATAGGTAAGATTTTATTTTGATTGACTATGATACTAAATGTTGTTTTTTGTTTGTGTTCATGAAAATAACGTTATTCACACGGTATCATTAGGCAATTGCATTTGACAAGTGAGGGTAACGTTAGCTAGCGTTTGCACTAGTATCACGTTTGATGGAAGAAAACCATAAACTATTTAGATGTATGATATCAAAATCTTGGAAAGGTGGTAAGAAACTTTTTTGTCGGCTATGTTTGTAGAGTAATATCTGATAATGGTGTTGCAAGCTATGGTCCACAACCGAGTAACGTTAGCCTAATGAAATGAACTTGAGGCAAACTGAGCTAACTTTAACATTAGCATTTGAAACGACTCGTTTGAGTCATTCCCCATGATGATACCAGAGCTGCTTGAGAGACAGCAGTATGTGTGCACTTATCGATTCAGCCAGGACCACTTAGAGCTGTAGCGTCGGTGGATGTACATGTTTAACGTTGAATGAGTGTCACAGTGCGAGTGAATGCTATAATGTGTAATGTCACATTATGATTATGGTTATAATAGTTGTAGTTACGTTTACCATGTTGTGTATTTGTTAGCGTGTTAGTCTCTTTGGTTGTACCTTATGTGTTTATCCTCGTGTTGATGTGTGTGGTAAACCCTTATTGTGTGTTACATGTGTGGCAGAGACTACCCCTGTGTTGCCCTATGTAGTTATCCTAGTATGTCTGATTGTGTTTGAGTCTTCCTGTTCCAATAAATGGCCGTCCTGGCCAAAGGTGATTCTTGGCTGAGGGTGAGATCGCTACAGAGCTTTTTTTAAATTCCATCAGGGCCTCAGGTAAGAACAGATGTTTATTGCATGCGGTCATTGACATAACTATTTCTACCTTCCGCGGTTTGTTTACCATTTCTGGGCATGAAGCGTCTAGTTGTTATGGTAGCCTAGGTGGATCTCAGAGATCCAACACGGATCTGAGCACTTTCATTATGCAAAGCGAACGGTCAGTCAGAGAGATCAGATTTTAATCGGATATTTGAATCGGATTTCTGATGACAGTCTGAACTAAGCCTAACAGGTTAGCTTGGTCATTTTTTAATAGGTTTTTGTCATATTTGTACCAAATGAAAGTATGTGAAACCCTATAACAACAAGGTCTAGGCTGAAATGTGCACTCATTTAAAGTGGAAATTATAAACACCAATGTCTTTACTTAACCCTTAAACAGGCAAGGATAGAAATACAAACACAACTGATAAATTCTGGCTTTTATTGGTCTTTTACATCAGATGCGCTGCACTGAACACTGCTCAGCACTTAATGCGTCTGAACCATGACATGAAACATTCAAAAGTTCAATCCTGCTTTTGTCTTTTTCTCTTTTTTTTTATTATTTCAGGAGGATGGAATAACAACCCGAGTGTTGTTAGCTTCCAGAATTACTTCAGGCACATTATGGTCCGCTGTGGCATCACTCCAGGAGACACAGGCAATGTACAAGCACAGGACACCACTAACTGCCTGTCAGCTATTGACATGTCTTCAGTGGCGCCAGCTGTGGAGAATGACAGTGACATTGCACCCTCTCCTTTTGAGCAAGTGACTGGTGTGGTGTTAGACCATAGCTACCTACCTACCAGCTTTGGGGCCCTAACTGAGAATGCTCTAGTGCAGGGGTCTCCAACCTTTTTGGGAATGAGGGCTACCTGAAGACCCAAATCATATGGAGGGCTACTCATTTGAAACAAACATACCCTCACCCCTTTTTTGCGAGGGTAGTCCTCCTAAATAATAGGCCTATGTGATTTTTACTTTTAAATTATCAATATTGTGTAGGCCTATACAGTAAGTCTTGATATATTAAGCAACTGTATTTTCAACTTTAATATCCATAGCCTATGCAACACTACCAACATTTTTGTTCAGTTTATTCATTTCAACGTTTGCATGGGGAATCTATTCATTTTTTTTTTAAACCAAAAAAAAACAATCTTTTTGTGCAATTAATAATTTGGGTTACAATTTGTAAATGTATACCCACCCACCATTATGAATTCAGGGGTTGTTTAAGTTCTGATTTAAGTGGACAATTCGGTTTTAACATTTCAATCGCCCACACCACCCTAACATATGAAAACTCCTTTTAAAGTTATTGCACACCTGAAATCTCTCCATGTTCTGACAAAAAGAGGTAATGCACAGTCCTGCTCAGCCAGGCATGCCACAACATTTTCAGCGCTATTATACGGCAATAGCCAACGGAGGAGAAAAGGCCTGTGAGCTAAAGCAATTGTTTTTCAGTCCTTGAACAATCATGCACCGTATTTGACGAACATGGAATGGCCACAAAACTTTTGCAAAGATATGCTTCCATTGGCTACACCACACGAGCAAGTTTATTCCCCCTAAACTGTCTATGCGTGCGAACAGCGTGTATGCGCTCCGCTTCCGTCGTTGTTTAAAGATTGAATGGGAAACGGATTTGGAGCCAAAGGCTAAAATTCAACGCAGCTACGATTTGTAAGGTATCACCAATATCAATTTATTGTTACAGATGTATGGCATACATTCTTAAAATGGTTCTGGTCTTGAATTAAATATCTACTGAAAACTTTACAATGGAGCGTGTTTTTAGAGCGTGATCTGCAGGCGACCTGTTGGCTATTTTTAGAAGGTGCGCTGGGGGCGCCTCATAGCCGCCCCGCGGGCACCGTGTTGGAGACCACTGCTCTAGTGTATATCGCAGGATTTGTGTGAAGTGTGATGTATGCTGCAGTAGCTTGGTTAGTACAGCTGAGCCCTCATCTCTCGGTCATCACTATCATTTGCTGACCTTGCGTAACCATGGAGGTCTGTTTGTACCGAGCTATGGTACAGTAAAGGTGATTCAGCTGAGCACTGCATCAGACGGGCCTCCTCCAATATCTCATCTGCAGCACATCAGTGTTCAGAGAAACTGCTGAACAGAGTTGTGAAAGCAGATATAGGCTTTCAGGATATATTTAATCTTAGCAAACACCGTACTGAAACTCAAGATGGCATTGACAACCATCACTACGATTTAATTTCACGTATCGTGTCTCCCACAACATAGAAGACATGGGAGGGAGGGAGAGAGAGACTTGAGTATGGTGGAGAGAAAGAATGAGAGAGGAGATGGTTTTGAGGAGAGAGAGAGAGCACACACTGTATATTAACAATACACATATAAACCATTTACAGTAATATCCTTTTAATATATATGATTTTACAGTACCTGTCCATAATATTGTATCTTACAATACTTCTCAATATATATATGGACCCTTTCAAGAGAGTTCCATTATCAGCATCATAGTTGGCCCCACAAGACTTCCTTATTAACATTCCATATGTTATCTTAATTCAGAGGAAGTAGATTGGGGCCCAAATAGAACGTTCAAGCATTGTTTTTGTTTACCTTGTTGAAAGGGTACATACCTCTACAATATAAATATTTTCAATGATTTAGTATGTGTTTTGCAAAACGTGTAGCCTACATTGTACTTGCACTTGTTCAAAAAACATGTAAAACCCTGGGGCAGGTGCAAAGAGTGGGTTTGCACTTTGCTGTGTAGGCTGTCAAAATCAAAAGTTGGAAAACTGATTAAAAACTAACAGCATGAACATAAATGTGGAAAGTATTTTCCTTGCCTGGAAAATGTATTGTATAATTCATTGTCTCTACAAAGCTGTACAAGATGCCTGTGTCTATGGACTAGTCCTTTCTAGTTCATTTTTTTTTAAAGCAGGTAAAAATATGTTATTTTTTTACTATATTAAGATATAGTATTCTTTGCCTGGAAAATTAATTGTGTACAGTAAATTGTCTGGAGTTCTCTACAAATGCCTTTTGCGTATTCACCCCTTGCAAGTGACGTCACGTTTTGTTCGCGCCACAGCAAAATAGCCTAGTGGACGGCAAGAACACGAATCAAATCAATGGGTTGTAATGGGACATATCGCACAGCTAGGAGATTATAGTGAGATTTAACCGTAGTAATGCCCTTTCACGACTGTTGGCTTATTGTTTGGAATACAACAACATCCCATGTTCTTGCATAGATATATTTTGGTTTGTTTTCTTTGTGTTTCGGGAGTATTTCAACCACAATTGCATGCTTATCTCCTCAGTGTATGAAGCGCAGCAGCGGTTGCTATAGCAACCATAGACTCTGAACAGGACGGCAGATAGCACTTAGGCAAAGTCTTTGGCAAGATCTGAATGTAAACAGATAATACCGTTAATTTTTTTTTTGTTATTTCCTATTTCTTTCCATTCTTTAACTTAAGACATGTAAGTAAGTTTATTCGCTGGGCAACGTACAAACTGACGAGTTACATTAGCCCTAGCACTATGAGCTACGATAAACGTTAGCTAGAATAGCTAGCTTCTAAGTGTGGCAGCTAGTTATTATTTCATGTTCTGATATGACATTCTTAACGTTTTGACTATGTTACAACTGATAAAAGCAAGACAAATAAAGTAACCAAATCGCTTTGCAATATTTTAGTCCAGAAATACTTATGGGTGTTCATTTACCATAATGTTAATTACAGTAGCCTAACGTAACGTTATCTCCCCTTTGCTGTTACCACCAGTTTTAATAACTTTACATTTGCGATCATGACCCATTTCATCAAAAAACACCACTGGCATCTTCTTTGACTATCAGACCCCAAACAGCAATACATTGAACTACAAAGATGTTATAGTAATGGTGTTCAGGTCATCATAATCTTTATGACATAATGTAATTTGCCGTCCGTCTCCATCTTTTTGCCGTCCAGCATGGAGCCGTCACGTGACTTAAGTGACGGCTCCATACTTGGGAAATTAATGGAAAAGGTTGTTTTGCAACATTTTTTTAAGGCCTGACTAGGACTTTGAATGGTAACGCTGCGTGCGCTTGTTTGATTGCCAGCATCTTTAAATTTACATTGTTAACATTACTGGCCTATTTTGGAATGGAATGGAATGATGTTCATTAGATTGAACGTAAAAACAGGTTATGTTAACAAAAACCTCTTATTTTATTTTGACATTCGTATAAATATTGAAGGGAATCCAGTCCAGTAGGGCCTACACATGTCTTTGGCAAGTAGCCTAGGCTACTACAGACACCGGTGAAGAACAGTCAGCCTCAGCCAGTAGCACAACCAGATATGTAGCCTACAGCCAGCTTCAAAAGCAAGCAGCCCAGACCCTAACATTGGGCAATTATAGCTGTGAAGGTACTTCACACACAATTATTTTTCTTTCGCCAAAATATATTTGGTAGCTTCTGTATACATCCAAAATGGGGTGGGTGTTCAAATTAGTAGAAAAAAAACTATTGCATAAAACAGTTTTAAGTTGTTGTATGTATCTTTTTGCCGTGATATAGTCTTAATTTTTCCATTTAGATGTCTTAAAAAAAAGGTCTTAAAAGTCTTTAAATTTGCATTTGGAAAATGTGCAGATACCCTGAATATGTCGAACAAAACCGAAGTTGGTGACAATGAGCCCAGCACATGTGACTAAGCTTCCATGTCACCTGCCAGTAACAAACAATGCAAAACAGTTTGCAATATACAATATGTGAAATTGGCAATAACATACAATATGTGAATTGTTTTTTAATGCCAGTCATAATGGTGGTATTGTTTTCTGAGGTGGTACTCATTGTGAAAAGTTTGAAAACCACTGTCTTAGTGCTTTTGAGGTCACCACACATGCCATGCATCATCTAAATTCAAGATGGAAAACAATTACAATTAACATTTAGTATATTCAATTTTAGTGGGACCCATATTCAGCCATGTTTCATTTCTGCCTTTCTGGTTATGGAAATTGGTATATGAAAAGTACACAAGAACTCAGACAGTATAGATTCACATTCAAAAAAACATATATCTAAACTAATGCATGAAGATAATGTACATTTGTGAAAGTCTTGTCTTGTCACCATTAAACCACCATAGGAGGGAATGTTTAGCAATGAGAGGGTCGGGAGTCGGCATCTTAACAGAGATCTTTACCTTGAGGAAGACTTCATCGTAGATGTCTTTCATGCCGTGTCACACTCTTCTCTCTTTTTTGCTTGGGACGCTCGGCTCACCAAAAAGATCAGATATCTCCCGGAAGCAGCTATCGTGGTACAACCACTGAAACATATTCATGCACTTTCTCACGTTCCTGCTATATAAATAGTCAAGTGTTGAAATGTAGAAATGTTGAGCCTCCCTTACCTCCCTCCTGTAAAATGTTACGTTTATGTGTCTCCGTTACTCACTCAGTCATTCCAACTCCCCAATAACACAGCCTGCTTTAGATTACTGTAAATTTGAGTTTGCACCAGTTCCTATATATAGCGTGAAGAGGTTTAGATTAGATTAGATTAGATTCAACTTTATTGTCATTGTGCAGAGTAAAAGTATAAAGACAACGAAATGCGTTTTGTGTCTAACCGGAAGTGCAAAAAAGCAGAAAAAGTGCAATGTGATATACAAAGTAGGTGGTGCATAGACAGGACAAAATATATAGTGCAGTGTAGACAGTAGTATACAGTTGTTTTCACAAGGTGGTTTAGAGTAGTATAAATTAAATATAAGTATGTGCAGTGTTAACAGTAACCTTATAAGAGCAAAATAAATGGGACTGGGGGATGTCTGCCTCCTTGTTGTCCCTGTCAAGGCTGCCATGATCGTAGACACCTCAACAGGCACAGGCAACGAGGCATCAGGCGGGGCAGGGGGTGATGCGGGCTTAGTTTGGTGTATGTCACCGGGATGCAAAGCTAGAGTTTAGTAGGGTGACAACCGCATGAAAGAAGCTTTCTCTGAACCTGCTAGTTCGGGTGCAGAGAGACCTGTAACGTCTTCCGGAGGGAAGTGGGGTGAACAGTCTGTGGTTGAGGTGAGAACAGTCTTTGATGATGCTGCGCGCCTTACGCAAGCATCGCTTGCTTTGGATGGCTTCGATGGAGGGGAGTGAGGAACCGGTGATGCGTTGGGCAGTTTCTTGAATTTCCCCTGGGGATCAATAAAGTATCTATCTATCTATCTATCTATCTAGTTTTCACCACCCTCTGCAGTGCTTTCCGGTCATGGGCAGAGCAGTTGCCATACCAAACAAACTGTGACACAGTTGGTGAGGATGCTCTCGATGGTGCAGCGGTAGAAGTCCACCATCTGAGGAGACAGATGGACCTTCTTTAGTCTCCTTAGAAAAAAGAGACACTGAGCCTTTTTGATCAGTGTAGAGGTGTTGAGGGTCCAAGAGAGGTCCTCAGAGATGTGGACACCCAGAAACTTGAAGCTGGTGACACGCTCCACCTCAGTCCTGTTGATGAGAATGGGTGTGTGTGTGTACCAGCTTTGGACTTCCTGAAGTCCACAATGAGCTCTTTGGTCTTCTTGGTGTTGAGAGCCAGGTTGTTATCAGTGCACCACGATGTCAGGTGCTGGACCTCCTCCCTGTAGGCCGTCTCATCGTTGTTGCTGATGAGACCAATCACCGTAGTATCATCTGCAAACTTGACAATGATTTTAGAGCCATGTACAGGTGTGCAGTTGTTGGTGAAGAGGGAGTAGAGGAGAGGGCTCAGCACACATCCCTGTGGAACGCCGGTGTTCAGGTTGATGGTTGAGGAGGTGTGGTTATCTAACCTAACAGACTGAGGTCTGTTGGTTAGGAAGTCCAGAATCCAGTTACAGAGGGAGGTATTGATGCCCAATTTTCTGAGTTTGGTGATCAGTTTGGAGGGGATGATGGTGTTGAATGCTGAGCTGAAGTCAATGAACAGCATTCTTTCATAGGTGTTGCTATTGTCAATGTGGGACTGGGCCGAGTGAAGTGCCATAGAGACGGCATCCTCTGTACTCCTCTTCTGACGGTAGGCGAATTGGAAGGGGTCCAGTGAGGGTAGTAAACAGGTCTTGAGGTGGGTCAGGACCAGCCTCTCAAGCGGCTGGCACTTCATGATGATGGGGGTGAGTGCGACTGGACGGAAGTCATTAAGGCTTGTTGCAGTGTTTTGGCACCGGCACGATGGAGGTGGTTTTAAAGTACACGGGGACAACTGCCTGGGCTAGTGACAGGTTAAATATGTCAGTCCAAACCTCAGTCGGCCGCACTGCACAGGCCCTGAGTACGCGTCCGGGGATACCATCAGGACCAGCGGCCTTACGTGCATTAGTCCTGCTCAGTGCCGCACACACATCGATGGTGGAGTGTGAGGGGCTGGTGATCTGCAGAGACCACAGCCTTGATGGCCACCTCCTTGTTGTCCCTATCAAAGCGACCATAGAAGTGGTTCAGCCCATCAGGCAAGGAGGTGTCGATGACAGGGGGGGTGGAGTTAGTAGTTTTGTAATCTGTGATGGCCTGGATGCCTTGCCACATAGGTCGGGGGTCAGAGCTGTTCTTGAAATGATCCTCAATCTTTAGCTTGTGGTTGTACTTGGCCTTTTTGATGCCCTTTTTCAGATTATGCCCTGGATGAGCTATAGGCTGGAGCATCACCAGATCTGAATGTGCTGTCTCGTGCCTTCAGCAGAAGTCTGACCTCACTGTTCATCCATGGCTTCTGATTAGGGAAAGTGGTAATCCGTTTGAGGGTGGTGACACTGTTGATGTTGGAGTTGATACAGTCCAAAATGGAGGAGGCATATGAATCAATGTCCGTGTGGAGGTCATGGGTGGCCTGAGTTGCGAACACTCTCCAGTCAGTGTTTTCAAAACGCTGCTGAAGTGCATTGCAGTGATTAGTACTATTACTAATAAAAATGATGGTAAATGTATCTGGTTTGTTTGTGATTTGTTTTCAATGGTATTAATTATAGTAATAATTGCAATATATTGTAGTTGTAAATGTAGTAATTCAAGTTGACACACACATGTGTTAATTTGGTGTAAGAATAACGCAAAAGTGTGTTATAAAAAATTACACAAATGCTGTGTAACACAATGTGACACTAGTGATGTGTTACAAATAATGCAAAATGTGTTGTCCTTATCTGGACACAGAGATGTGTTAAAATACAACACAAGTTTTGTTGTTTTCAACATATTCGTTTTAAGAGTGTACCAAACAAATGTATTCAGCTATTAAGTCTTCTCATTAACAAAACCCTTTTTAATCACCTCCAATCCCGCTGCGATAGAAAAAAGCTCACGACTGCTGGACATCATGCTTTAAGGTAGACCAAAATTATAAAGACAAAAAAATAATGAAAGGACTTATGTTATCAGTAAGTAGAACATACACTGTTAAAACAAATGTGTTGAAAACAACACAACTTGCGTTGTTTTTTAACACATCTCTGTGTCCAGATAGGGACAACACATTCGTTTTAAGAGTGTACTGTAGGTGTCTAGTGAACATTGGTGTCTAGTGAGTACCGGTATTTGAGTGGTTTTTCTGTTTTTCTGCTTCTCAGACCGCAGGTATTAGTCTACTTCCTCTCAGATGCACAGACAGACAGAGGAAGTTAGTGTTATACTGCCATCAGTTTGGCACTTGAAACCACATAGCAAAATTTGTCTGGCCCACTTCTGGGCCACTACCTTGCCTCGGGGTTGCCTCAGTGTTGGCCCACTACTGACTTGGTCCCCGGCCCAAAAATGGCCCAGTCACTGATAACTGACACAAAGAATTTGCTCTGGCCCACACACTGTAAATGACTCTTATTGTTTCTCTTTGCCCAGGTGCGGCTCACACACTGTAAATGACGCTTATTGTTTCTCGTGGCCCACACACAGTAAAAAGACTCTTATTGTTTCTGTTGGCCCAGGTGTGGCTCACACACAGTAAAATGACTTATTGTTTTGAGTGCTGGCTGAATGTCGGCTGGGTCCCCGCCGGGCCTGTACTGGCCCACATACTATAAAACTGATATGCTGAGTGTTGGCTGAATGTTGGCTGGGTCCCCGGGCCACATGTGGCCCATTACAGTAACTACCAAAAGTACTTGAAAATTAACACAAATCCAGAACTAGTAATTAAAAGCACAAGCTACCAAGTTTAACAAACACAACCTTGCAAATAAAACAAACATTTAAAAATTATACAAGCTTTTACATATATACACTTAGAAATTAAACCAGTTAAAAACCAGTTGAAATATACAAGCTACTTTTATCTACAACAATCGACATCTTTCATATAAAAAACACAAACAATTAAACATTTTGAAACTGTATAATGATTCAAAGAAATAAATGATTCTAAATTAACATTAAACATTTACAGAAATATTCTGTTTCTCTTCCTCACTCACTCTAAAAGAGTAATTCCATTGTCAGTAGTTGTGGGTTAAGTGTTGTATTAGTGCATTTACATTTGTATTTTTGTACCATGTACCATGACCTACCCAGCTACACACATGCACACACACTCACTCTCAAAGTATTTTTCAATAGCAGCATCCTTTGCCATGTGCCTTCTCTTTCTGTTGCCGATTCAAAACGAGTCAGAAAAGTCGAGACAGGACCAATCATCAAAATGTAGGTGTCCACCACTCTAGTTCATCTAAAATAAACCAGAAAAGGGACTCAACATGCTAAATACCGGAAATATCCTTTAAGCTAGTAGCTTCGCTCCAAGTAGTAAGCTACTGCCCATCACTGTTCTCACCCTATGTCTTGCCACTCTGTTTCAAGAGACAAGGGGTAGGCTAGGGGAAGGAGAAGAATGAGAAATGGGATTGGGCCTTAGGGTCTGCATTATGAATGTAACATGATGCTTCCATAGACCTTACCTCATTAGCTGGATATAGCTTGTTACGACCCTGCCGGGTCTCCACTGGCCCCGCCCACTTGCACTCATGCTTGTCTGTCTCTGAGTGAAGCAGGTTGCCCGAGATGTGCAGGTGTTTGGTATTGCCCTGATGAGCACCTGTATTTGAAGGCCTGGGTTCCAAGCGCAGAGGGGCTTCCTCTCCTCTTGACCGTCGTCTTTTTATTTTGTTTGAACACATTCCTAGACACACTCGCACTACACCTTGCTCATTACACTGACTTTTTCTTATATTACGTTAATAAATATTCTTTATTTACTCATTCTGGCGTGGAACTCCCTTATGCTCATGCGTGAGCCAGCATGTGTTACATGTGGGGGCTGGAAATTGTGCCTAGGTCGGTAAGATTTTTTTTCCCCCTCTTAGACGCACGATAACAATATATTTTTTTTTTTGATAACTCCGGTTTTGTGTGATTAGATGTGCCTTACGCACAGGGATTTTTTGGGGAGTTCCATGTTTTGTTTTGTGAATGAGCTTAATTGATTACGTGTTTTCCAGTGTACGCTTGTTACGACGGGAGGGAGTTCCGCTGGCATCCTGTACTTAGCTGCAGGATTAATCGTTTCGTGCGCTTTTTCCTCGATGTTTCTTGGTGTCGGGAGGCCTGGCGGAACCTAATAGGGTAAGTTACTTTTGAGCTACGTGCAAACCCGGTCTTAGGTGAGACGCCTAAAACTTTTTTGTGTTGGTTAACTTGTAGCTTAATCGGTGTGTCGAACGTGGGGGAACTGCTCGGTTCAATCATAGGTGGGCACACTGAAGACATAGGGGGTGGTAGTGATGGGGACGAGACTATGCCGAGTCCGAGTCAAGACCGAGTCTTTGAAGGGTCGAGACCGAGTCTGTTGGTTTTCAAATACAGTCGAGTCCAAGTCAAGACCGAGTCTTTGAGGAAGCAAGTCCGAGTCGAGACCAAGACCATAAAAAAAATTCAGTTTTAATATTCATAATTTAATATCACCCCAGTTAATAATCAACAGTTAGGCCTACAGACTAAGCTAGATTGGGAATTGTTTAGAGGAGCAGTCTTAACGTCTTAATATGGACTATGCTGACCTACAGACACTCACCGGCAGCAGAGCCTTAGAAATAAATAAACGGCTCTGACGGCAGTATCTTTGCATTGCACCATGGGATGTCATTTTTAAATAATGCCGGTCAACATTGCATTTTATTACTATTGTTGTTATGTGTTGTCTGTTTTTTTATATGAACATAAAAAATGCGTTGGTCTCGAGGACTCGGTCTGAAATTACGAGTCCTTCTCCTCCCACTGTGGTCCGAGACTGAGTCAAGACCGAGTCTTTGAAGGAACGAGTCCGAGACGAGACCGAGAAAGCAGAAATTGGTCTCGTGACCGGACTCGAGTACTACATCACCAGGGGGTGGACATATTCAGGGCATTTGTTGGTGAAATAGATGCCGGGCAGCTCACTCTCTGTATAGGTAGGCCAAAGTTTTCCGCTGTGCTTTCAGGGGCCGAGTGACTGGTGGGGGGGATGTGTACTATTGGGTAGATTTATTAAGGCTTTCGAATTTTTCATGAATGTTTTTTTTTTTTTGAGTAAGCTTGTTGTACTATGACAATCGGACTACTTTTAGATTGTTATTTGAATGGAGAATCTTAGTGTGTTTTTTGCTGCTCCGACGAAAAAAGAATTGTTTGGTCTAACGAGAGACCAGTTGCGTAAAGTCGCTGAACACTATTGTTTTGAGTCTCAACTTCCGAAGTCGGCCAAAAAGGCAACATTACAAACATTGGTATTAGAGACTTAATGAGATGGACGTCGTTTCGATGAATGAGTTATCTGAGCGGCCTGCCCCTCTAAGTACATCGACTCCTCAGGCTGTTCATTTAACTTTTGAGCAACAAAAGGTACTTATTGAATTACAAACCGAACGCAATAGATGGGCAGCAAGAGAATTGGCCGAAAGGGCTAAAGAGAGGGAACGAGGACTGAAAAAGAGTGTCTTCTGGAATATGAGAGATTAAAAATACGGCAGCGCGAATTGGAAAAAGAAAGTGAGCTTGAGCGCATCAAGTTAGAGAATGAGACTTAGAGACTTCGGTTGATGGCAGCAGGTAAATGGCCAGCCGGTGGCACTGGTGATTTGCCTCTACCATCAACTCAATCAGCTAATACATCTGAGTCAAACTTGTCTACTATGATAAAATTTCTGCCGAAATACAGACTTTAGGAATTGGAAGAAGGGGGAGAGATAAAACACATACTGAACTTGCCCGTGAGCTGACTAGTTTGTTTATGCGTTGGCGTACGTCTGAAGGAGTGAATAAAAATTACAAAGAAGTCCGCACACTAGACACACTAGTTAAGTCCGCACACTAGAGCTCCATTATTTTTCTTATTTTTTTATTTTTATTCACCACATGTGATGTTTCGGGACACACTGCCCTTCCTCAGACATAAGACAGGTACCTAGCAGCCCATACTTATACACACTGCCCTTCCTCAGACATAAGACAGGTACCTAGCAGTCCATACTTATACACACTGCCCTTCCTCAGACATAAGACCGGTACCTAGCAGTCCATACTTATACACACTGCCCTTCCTCAGACATAAGACCGGTACCTAGCAGCCCATACTTATACTAATTGAACACCTGACATCACATGATGCAAGTGATTAAAGTGCCAAGTGCAAAGTGCTTCAAGTGCTAGTGTGCAAAATGCAGTGTGCAAAAATGCAATAAGTACAATACAATAAAGTGCCAACGTGCAATAAATAACACAAAGCACAACAGTATTTCAATGCTGCAGTCTGTATTCACGAGAATCTCAGCAGGGAAGTAGAGTAGAGCGTTCTTTGTTGAAGCGCAAGGCCAAGTTGTTAAATCTGATCGGTGAGAGATGTCTGATACAATGCCTATTAGATGATGTGGCTGTGGAGGCACTTTGGGACACCGGTGCACAAGCTAGCCTCATCAATGAGGAATGGAGAAAGACGCACCTACCCCATAGTGCAGTGCGCCCCATTGATGAGTTGTTAGGCCCAGGTACTTTGATTGGCCTTGCGGCAAACCAAACAGAAATACCCTTTTTAGGCTGGATAGAGGTGGAATTCAAGTTAGCTCAAAATCTAAATTCATCAGAACCACTATTAGCCCCCATGTTAGTCTCAAGTGACCCAAATGTTGCCGAACAGCCCATAATTGGGTTCAATGTCATTCAAGCCATAATAAGTGGGAGGGAGGGAAGACGGTCAATGCCACAAGTGATCCAAAGACTATGTCAGGCTTTCTCTGTCACTTGTAGGACAGCAAAGTTAATGATGAAGCTTATGAAGGATGATTCAGATTGTGAAATCGGAACAGTTCAATCTGGAAAGAAGATAATTCGTCTGGCAGCAGAAAAGGTGACCACTGTGCATGTAAGAGCTTGTACTGGAATACAGTTCAAAGGTCAAAGCCTTTTGTATAAAATGAATTTTACATGTGAAATCTATGAACTAATCATGTTTTGGTACTTGTTGTCTAGCAGATACCAGTGAGAATTGAGTGTGGATAATGCAATTTAGTGAGACAGTTAGAATCATATAGGCCTTTCAGCGTGATTTATTTTTGTGGAAAACATGTGCTGGACTGGGCGGCGGTCATATTTTGTACCACTCTGCGGTACATCTAGTTTTCATTCTACATTGATCTACTTTTGCACACAGTTTCGCAAGACCTGGTGCTAGGGCTCAGTTGTGTTTCTAAAATCATATCAAGTCACCTAGAGGGCTGAAATGTGGTCAATTCAGAGATGCTTGTTATCCGGCAGAAAGAAAAAACAATATTCTAGGCTCTGTAACTCTGTGCTAGTGCTTCCTAAGAAACTACAGGATCTTGGCTTTCTAAAGATGTCCAGCATTTGATGGTAGGCCAAAAGAACACCCTCTGATGTAGGCAGTGCAATGTTGGGGGGGAGCCTAGAAATGGCCCAACAGGTTATGGGAAGATTTAAAAAGAGAGACTGGCACTCTTGCACTCTGGTAACATTTGTGTGGTCCAGGTACCGTTGCATAAAAAAATGTTGTCATTCACAAGACTACTTTTACTTTTATACTTTAAGTACATTTCCAAGCCTGTACTTTGTTACTTTTACTTGAGTAAAGAAGTTAAATCAGTACTTCTACTTTTACCAGAGTATTTTTTAACACAAGTATTTGTACTTCTACTTGAGTACGGGAAGTGAGTACTTTTGCCATCTCTGTTTAAACCATAGCCATACTGTAAACCAAAATTTCGCGCAATATCTGCCGTGAGTCCCTATGTGTCACAAGCTCCTAATTTGACTATTTTTTATATAAACTGTAAAAGAAAATATGTGTTTTCCCGCTGTATTCTCCATAAAGAGTAAAGTAAATGATATACTTACTTCTGGAATTGATGTCACTTCCCGGACTCGTCTGAGGTCTCTCAATGACTTAACCCCTACTGGTTCATGGGCTTCGGAAAAACCTTTTTCCCAGTGAAAACATCATCATTCCGCACGTCACGTAATGTGTGAGTCAGAGGTCGGAAACTGGGGCTAGATTTTGCTAACAGAGTTGCCCAGTTAGGGGCTCGTCATCACTTTTGTCGTCACGTTGTAGTTTGTTAGTCCATGTGGCCTTTCATGTCCAACAGTTTTAAAGTGAAGTTGGGAATTTGCTGTTTTTTATTTTTAAGCAAATACAGTTGTTAATTTAGGATTAGTGATTGTATGTTTTAACCTTTGTTGTGGCATCCGTGTTTGTCACACATTCCGACGGCAAAGCACATGAACACTTGCTGTGGGAAAAACAAAGTAGCCACGGGGGCGGTCCTTGTCATTCCCAAGTGCCATGAATGCACAACTGACACATGGACTTGAGCATTGAGAACATTGTTAGTGTACACATAGTTTACTAAAAAGAAAGGTTTTGGACAACTCACTCCTTGACTGGCATGATGGCAGCGAGCAGAAAACCCAAGTGAGTTGTTCAAAACCTTTCTTTTAGTGAACACTGTGTACACGAACAATGTTTTCAATGCTCGAGTTCATGTGTAGACACTACTTCGATCAAAGTTTCATGTTGTGTCAAGCCTTCTTAGTGTTTTGAAAAAAGTGATTTTGACGCGATCATTTATCAAAAAATAGTTCCCATTCAAAACTCCATTTGACCTAAAAACGACAACACGGACAAGCGGCGCTTCTGACGTAATTATGATTTTAAACGAAAGTTTGACTCGTGTACATTCACAAAAACACCCTAGGGTGCATTTTGGCGAGAGTTACGCTTTCAGAGAGAAGTTTATGCTTTGGTGTGAGACTGCTCCCGTAGTTGTAAACGAGGCAGCGCTTGAGAGGTTGGTTGCTATATAACTCCTAACCACTAGATGGGAGAATTTTTTACACGGGGGCTTTAATGCTTGTTAATGGTGTATAAGACAAAGAGGTAAATAACTAATATGCTTATAAGACCTTTCTTACCTATTTGTAGTAAATTTTGCAGCCCCCCAATCTAAAGTGAGGACCATGTAGCCTATAGCTCCACAAGCCCGACCTTCTATCTCTATATATCTACAGTACTGTATCTATCTATCTATCTATCTATCTAGCTTGATTTAGCTGTGAGAAATGCACCTTCAAAACTGATGCAGCGAGCAGGAATCAAACCCCGGTCTCCTGCGTCACAGAGTGACCTGTTACTGACTGGGCTACATTCCTATCTGTGTTTCTGCAGAAAATGTTCATATTGATTCTATATTCCGATAATGTTCTATCAGTGGTCACCAAACTACGGCCCGCCACCTCATTTTGGGTGGCCCCCCAAAACATGTCCGTGGTATATAGCATCCGGCCCGCACAGGAGTATGACATCGTCAAAATATAACCTTCGTAATTTCCCCCATTCATTCTCTATGGCGAGTCTTAAAGGTGCCCTGCCACACAAAACCGTTTTTACTTGTATTTTTTTAAACATGTTAGGTCCATATGTGTTTGTGCTATGTTGTGAATGTGAAAATGAACAGCTAACTCCTCTGTCAGCCCTAGTCACTGAAAAGAAATAAGCGGAGAAATTAGGCCAATTGCAAAAGTTCTTCAGTTTGATGTGGAATTGATGAGCTCATTACTATTCATGAGCTCGCCCAGTTGAGACCACGCCCACAAAATTTGTTTAGCTCTGTGACCGTTTTCGTAGGCCTATGCAAGGATGGCTGAATGTCAACGAACTTGTGCGCTATGCACAAATCGAACTTCAACAATGCATTTTGCCCAAAAACCCAGACTTGAGGATAAATGGCTTTAGTTTATTTTTTGGAACAATGCCACAGGCTTTGCAAAAAGGTTGCTGTTGAAGCCTGGAGCAGGCTACCATCGCAGTCTACGACCAGTGCCTGTAAGTAAAACGTAATTGTCAACTCAAGGAAGTGCTATGTTATACAGGTTTAATGAACTCGCTAGCCTAGCAGGTTTTATTTATGCACATTTGGAAAATGCTAGCACTTGTAGAACTTCAGACATTACCACAAAGTAATGAAATACGTGTGGCAGGGCATCTTTAACAGTACACATGTAATACTCTTTTTGTCCACTGGTGGTTGTTTTGGCGCTGTTTTGCATTTGCCATCGAAAACGGAATTAAATGTAGGCCTGCAAACAATGTAAGAGGCCTATGCTGACTGCATCAGTGCTCAAAGTATTCTAAAAGTTTATCAATTAATTGTTAATAACTAACTAACTTCTATTTAAGTAATATTTCTGGGATAATTAAGTGTGCTTGCAAAGGGTGAATACACTGTGGCTGGGATGACTGGGGTCAGAGAGGATTCTCTTAGCCTTTCTCCTGCAGCGCTGGCTGTGAAGGTCCTGGATAGTTGGTAACTCAGACCTTGTGATGCGTTGCGCTGACCTGACCACCCTTTGCAGAGCTTTGCGATCATGAGCGGTGCTGTTACCATACCATGCTATAATGTTGCCGGTCAGGATGCTCCCAATGGTACAGCGGTAGAAGTCAGTCAGTATTACACTGTCCATACCAAACTTCCTCAGCCGCCGAAGAAAGAAGAGTGTCTTGCTGACTTTGTAACCATACCTATATGGTGTGACCAGCTCAGATCCTCACTGATGTTAATTCCAAGGAATCTGAAGCAGCTAACTCTTTCTACTGCTATGCCTCCAATAAAGATGGGTGTGTGCTCTTCCTGCAGTCTCCTGTAGTCCACAATCAACTCCTTGGTTTTGCTGACGTTGAGCAGCAGGTTGTTGTCTTGGCACCAGGATGTCAGGGTTGCCACCTCTGCTCTGTAAGCAGACATCATCACTCGTGATACAGCCGATCATGGCGGTGTCATCAGCAAACTTAATGATGTTTGAGGTGTGAGTTGCCATGAGTATACAACGAGTACAGCAGGGGGCTTAACACACATCCCTGCGGTGCACCAGTGCTGAGTGTTAGAGTGGAGGAGATTGTTACCCAGCCGTACCGCCTGTGTCCTGTCAGTCAGGAAGTCAAGGATCCAACTGCACAGAGAGAAACTGATGTTCAGGTCTCTCAATTTAATGATCAGCTTGGATGGAACTATGGTGTTAAAAGTGGAGCTAGTCGATGCAGAGCATCCGTACATACTGTAGGTGTTTTTCTTATCCAGGTGAGGAAAGAGCAGTGTTCAAAGCAAATGCTATCGCATAATCTGTGGACCTGTTTGGACTATAGGCAAACTGGAGTGGATCTAATGTAGAACAGGGTTGAGCAGGGGGTTTGGCACAAGAATAACTGCACCTTGCGCTGGACTATTGTGATAAAATAGTCTTGTTCAGACAGAGACATTCTTGGCACTTACAGTGTGTATCATTCACAGACCAAACTTCTGCTGCGCCAATGGGACAATGTTGCTAACTTGTCTTTCTCTCAAATAAAGAAATAATAAAAGAAATAAGGAGTAAAAATAACAGATCAGAAATCAATCATTTGAGAATAACCCAAGAAACACAAGAAAATATTTATTTTTGCTTTGCTTATAGGCCTTAATTTCATCACAGTCACAATTTCAGGAGATGTATGATGTACATGTGAACTGCAGCAGTGGCCTCATTCTGTAGCTGTGGTCTCAGGTCCTCCTCACACTGGCACAGAGGCCTGGGTCTGGCTGAGGGGGATCCTGTATGGCCCAGAGGATGGAGGCTGTAGGAGACCCAGCCTACTCTGGAGCTGAAGCTGTCTGAACACAGAGACACACAGACATACATCAGCACTGGGTGTGATGGAGCTTTACCCACACAACACAACATGCCATGTGATTTAAAGCATATACTGTACTGCATCTGCCGACCGCTGGAGGTGGTTTTTCACCTTAGCACCAGGGTTCCCTTCAGCTGGTGGGCTGCAGCATGCTGTACACTGAGGTGGCTGATTGCACCGAGGTAAGAGTAGTAACCTGCAGTACACACACAGGGGTAACACAAGACATGTGACCTACAGTACTAGGTCCGTGTTAGTCCTAGATTCACACAAAGAATCAATATGAAGAATGAAGTATTTGCTTACAGTATTTGCGAGATGGGGAAGATGGTGACATTGTTTATGTTTTAAGTTTATGGATTAAGAGTTACGTGTGTACTTGTGTGATGTACTTTTAATGTTTATTGGACCATCCTGTGGAGTTAGGGGTCTCCATATTCATTCCTTTAGGTAGGAACCTGCTGCAGTTCAACCAAAATAACTGCCCAAGATCGCTGCTGGGTGGAGAGACTTATAAGTACTTTTATATCATATGTTATATTACGCTAGTCGTAGTCCTACAGGGCAAATGACCCAAAGATGCTGTAAGTGATTCTAGATTATGTCACGTTTGTTGATATTTGAAGCAAACACCAAACAAAATACAAGAGAGCGAGCTCATCTCTCCGCTCCCAAACTCTCCTTCCCTTCTCCCAAACTTCCGTCCCCCCTTTCACAGATTGGCTTGAACTGTTTTGCTTTTGCATTTGGACAGACCCGCTCTATGTTGTTTCCAGTTCAAGGAGCCAGGGTTGTGTATGAAGATCAGATTTAATTTACAGTGTGCTAACAGAATGGACAGTGGATCGTGCTGATCGATATTCACCAAATGTGACATTGTTAGAGTTAGAAATCGCTTGGAAGCGTTGAATTAATACAGTACCTTTAACTATACAAGGAACTAGTAAAGAGCTGTGCTAGCATTGTACAAATTAGCTGCATTAGCAAAGCATTATATAAAATATAAAGGAAATACCTTGATTTAATATACATCTAGGTTAGATAGATAGATACTTTATTGATCCCCAGGGGAAATTCAAGGTCTCAGCAGCATACAGACAACACAAACACATTCTTTAACAGCAGAAAGAGTAATTAAAGTATATAATATAAAAACACAACTAAACAAAAGGACTAGCTAAATAGCTAGTCTAAATATACTAAAATACAAAATAGCTAAATATATTAAAATACAAATTATACTAACTAACACTAAATCTAAATCAATTCTAAAAACAGTATCCACATAGTGGTGATTAATCAATCAGAGGCGCTTGCAATGACTGAGGCAGGGACTGAGCCTGTGATTGTCTGTGCTTAGTAAGGTAAGGTAAAGTGCTCTGTGTGAATGAGTGTCATGGTGATAGTGAAATGGTGAAAGTCCAACAGTGCAACAATGCAGAAATAAAGTAAAGTAAAGTCTATATATCTATATATTTAACTATTTTAAGAAAAGGTATAAGTGTGGCCACAGTTCGGCTGTGGCATGGAGGGAGGGGTTATGCTAATGTGCTAATATAGCACGCAAACAGTGAGGCAGAAAGACAGTGGTAAAAGTGGCTAGTGGACAGACAGTATCCAAACATGGAGGGGGTGAAGAGGCAGACAGACTATGCATAGTTAGGCCTTAGGCCTTCACTGATGACTATGTTTTGACAAAAATAATAATAGGGGGGCGTACATTCCATGGTGGGGGGAAAAGTTTTCTCTCTCTTACGCGAGTCTTTGTAGCACTAGAATCTTTGTTACACAAGCAATTAATGCTCCGATTGCTTATTGGTTAACAGATCATCCTCAGCAGCAAAGTAGGCTGCTAGGCTATTTATTTACCACCCATATTCACAAGTACATTATAAACTGCTGCCTACTGCTGTCCAGTAAAGACGTACAATTTAGTCCATGTCATATTGAAAGTGAACACCAAGTGTACTCAAGTATGGGTTTGTGCAGACTACTTTGAAATATTTAGGCTATCGGTTGCCTAATTTATGTTCATGACTCGCACGCACATATAGCACTGCCACCAGTCTACAATGATGTGTCCAAACCATTTAGTACTTTAATCTGACACCAGCAAACTTGCTTCAGACTGTGGCTCTCCTATTTAGCTGTAGCTTTAACGTTACAGTGCAACTGTTCTAGGTGCCACGCTGCTCTGATTACTCATGTGGTACTACAGTAGGCTATCCTACAGTGTTTGCCAAACGTAGGCTATTTCGCGGTAGGCCTACACTATGAGAAAATGCCTCAACAGAAAATTATACAAAAAAATGTCAGCACACCACCATGCTATTAAACATAAAAGTCACCAGATGTATTGCCTTATAGCAGATGTAGTGTGTGTTGGCTATTTTAGAATGTCTGATAGCCTGGTCTGATTTCACCAATAATTTCCACAAAACTCAGAGAGATAAAAAGTCAGACTAAACTAGCAGGGCAGGGAACCAAAGACAAATGATAGTTTTCACATAGATGCCGATCCAGACATCTTCAACAAAGCCACCAACTCAAACACAATTTCAAGCTAGCATACAGTAGAGTAACCAAGCAGACACTGCAGTCTGCAAGAGGCACAAAAAGTTTTTTTTTTTATAGAAAAGGGCCAGATAACAAGCATCTATAGTACTACTGTACTACTGTACAAGCCTACAGTATGTTATCAAATAAACATGAAACAAAACTTACCAATTCCTGCATAGGTTACCAGCTACGTGCAGAGCTAGCTGACGTTATGTGCATCTTGCTAACATGTAGTCCAGCTGACACCATAACGTACATTAGCCTATATTATTTTGCTTAATGAAGGCTTATCAATATATATTTTTTAAATAAAAACGGTCAATTTACTGTTCATAACTATAACCATAGTCATGTCAGTGTGACATGTACTTTTCCAGTGAATGTCTGTCTGTCTGACTGACAGAAGTTGCTCACGAAGTTCATCACGTAAAACAGATGGCGTCAAAATTCGTGATGAACGGTTCCGGGTATTCTTTTCGAACATTGCAGGCCCAGCTGCAGTCAGACCTGCCTTCCTCGCCATAACAGGTCGATTTGATTGGCTAATCAATCAGATGTAGCCATCAATCAAGCCGAATCCAAACATATGATTTCTAATGGTTGCTTAGGTACCGAAGACGCAGTGATTCCTTGTGAAGGCCTGATGCGGGACTTAACAAGAGAAGACGTGCGATTGGATAAAAATGTATCGCACCCCCTCGCTATTTGTTCACACAATCTGCCAATCAAATCACATATGGACAGCGGTAGGATATCAGTTGTCAAGAACAATCGTGGAAGGAGAAGCAGAAGCAAATAATAAATGCTAAAGTACAATGTTATTAAAGACACTATTATTTTTCATTCGTTTGAAAATAGTGGCACTGACGGTCCGCCACTGGTATATTGTCATATTTTTGACTCGCACACTAATTTCAAATGATGCTGTATTCAGAAACCATACATTTTATGCTGTCTTGTAGTGATTGGTAGACATGTGCTTTCACACTTGTGTTCTTTTTAATGTAATGTGTGTAAACAGTGTCACTGTGTGGCCAGTGCCATTTGTACCCAGGTGCAAGTACACACTCTATTTTAGCAATTTCTCCATCAATGTCAAACGCTTTGTTTTCCAATGAAAGTAGAAGAGATGTTCACCTGAGAAAATTCGGTAACACTTTACTTGACAGTATCGACATAAGAGTGACATGACACTGTCATGACACATGAACTCTAACCCTAACTCTGACCCTAAACCTAATCCTAATCCTAACTTGTTATGACAAAAACCGAATGACACTTAATAACAGAAGTGTTATGTCATAAACCTTTATGACTTGTTTATGACACGTTCATGGCAGTGTCATGTCACTCTTATGTCGAGACAGTCAAGTAAAGTGTAACTGAAAATTCTTCTCCATTGCAACTTGGATCTCTGGGTGGATTTAGGGTTCTGTTATCATCTAGGGTTTGTAAGGAGATCTGCAGATGCACAGAGAAGCTTGTGAGTTGTTATTGAGAGATATGAAACTTCATATCCTCAACCCAATCAAGAACATTATAGATCTATATGTGACCCTGCAAGGCGAAACCAGTGCTATTTTGAGAAAATCCACGATAAACAAACGTACGGGTTAAAATGTCAAATTTCACGTTTTCGCATAATTCGACAGTATACAGTCTACATATTCATATTGTGAACACATTTCACGGATAGACATACGTTTTGACTGTTAAACCATGACTTTATTTAGGTGAAGATTCAACACATTAGCAGTCATTCCCTTTGTCCACGCCGCTATAAGGTTTAACGGTAGAGCTAAAATTTACTCATTACTCGTTACTCAATGTGTCAGCTCGCTATCGTTCTTGGCAGATGTAACCGAATATGAATGTGAAATACTTGCCTTTCAGGACACGAACGGTCAAAAGCACAAACTTTTAGAAATATCCTGGCGTCATTTTACGGACCAGGAGAAGTTTTCCATTGACGTAGCACATTTTAATAGTAGGCCTATATACAAGCTGTGTACACAGAACTTCCTCTCCCCTTATTTCCCCCGAAATACATTAATTATATTCTATAGTGACACCTTATGACGGTCCCAGGTATTAACTAGGGGGCAGAAAAAGACACTCACTCGGTTGATGAAACTGGACATAGTCAGTCATCCGCTTCAGAGTCACACTACCGTAAGGCTAATAATAGCTGTGTCCTCACACTATCGCATGTGACAATTTACTTAAAAAGGTGATTTTCTCCTCTTCTGGCGTATCGTGACAGGAGAACCATGACAACTTTGGATGCGGTTATCTTAGCGATACGTTTTACAATACCCTCGATATATATATATATATATATATATATATATATATATATATCGTTGGAAAGCTTAGTTAATGGCTGTTCATGTGAGCACAATAACTTAATTTTGTAAATTTTACCAAAGCGTCTGGTTTCGCCTTGCAGGGTCACATATACTGTAGATGCACAAAATGTCATTGAACGTCTTTTTTTTTCAGTACAGATGAAATGTATTGAGGATGGTGTAGTTTTCACTCTAACAGGGGCAGGAGGGGAGACTCAGTTAGTGCCTAATGTTCACCTCATCATAAGGACTCTCCTCAGTTACAGATGACTTTACATCCTGCACAGTGCTGTATATAGATGCTTCTGGATCAGGGGACTGTTGAGCAGAAGTCACCTGCAAAAGAAATACAGAAATACACTGTTACTGACCAAAAGAGTCAAAACAATGGAGCTGAAATCAGACAGTGCAGAGAGTCACTGTGGATTAGTGTTGTCAAATTCTAGAGATATATTTTGGGGAAGCAGTTGGATTACCGTGATTTTTGCAAAGTCTGTGTGAGCTCCACCTGCACAGATTGAGAACCATAATCAGTTGTTTTTCCAGCCGTGGTGCTGTTACGTCATGTGATGTTGAGGTAATAGGAGTCTCTTTACCTGCTCCCATTTGTTTCCTTTTCCTGATACACCAGAACAAACCAGCACAACAAGCACCGAAGCCACAAGAGAACCACACTATCCATACTGGGTTTCCAACAATAGTGGACTCTGTGAGGATAAAGAAATAACAGCATTGTCATACACCGATGACACACATACGCTTTCCTTAGTTCAAATTCTTTTGACTACTTTATAGATATTTACTGTCTCATGTGGCTAGTGACAGAGATAGCCAGGTTCACTTTACAATTAATATCATTATTACACGGCTCTTTACAAGGCAAGTAGAACGCTCCATTGACTTGAATGGGATTTCCCAAAGTTTTAGCAGTCATTATTTCCGAGGAAAGGACCTCGGAAAAAAATAATGACCGCTGTCAATGGCAATGGAGTTTGTGCTTCTAATTCAGGTATTTCATATCACTACGGAAGGACTGGAACTTCATTCAAAAGTGAAAGCAGACAGTTGATCAGCTGTGTTGATTCAAGTTCAGCGTGTGTTGTTGCAAACTATTTGTTTAAAATAAAGTCCCTTCAGGGCGGAACAAGACCCCTCCGCGTCCGGTTCGCCCTGTCGGGACTTATTTTCCCAATAATGACTGGCGTTCCATACGTTATCCCTTATTCAATCAACCCAAATGTAATACTGTAACAATGGTGCGAGTTTGTATTGCACTGCAAGTGTCTGATTGTGAATTCATCCCTTTCTTACCTAAATACAACAGACACAACTGATTGATCTCCATGGTAACATTTCTCCAGCTGACTCGGTTCTTATGGTCACAGATAATTCTACTATCTCTGACAGAGAAGGTGAGGGTGGAGTCATTGAAGGCTCTTTGCTCTGGAGAGCAGGTGATATTGTTACAGGTGGTGTTTAGAGAGAGGTCATGACCTCTACAGATCACTGTCACATTACAGGAGTCACTGCTGAACCAGTTAGAGACAACAGACAGGACAGGGGCCTCTACAGGATCTGAAACACAAATACACACACACGTACACACATTGCACCTTTTGATAGAGCTGGAGACTGCCTATTTGTCAGAATCAGAGTAAAGTAACTAAATGTAATTGCAATTTTTGTATTATTTAATGCAGCATCAGAGACACTCACCCAGAACAGAGAGTTCATGCTCAACTTTAACGTCTGTCTTTCCAGCATGGATCTCTCCTCTGTAGAGTCCACTGTCATTCTTCTGCAGGTTCTTCAGCTCCACAGAGAAGGTCTCATTATTAAACTCCACTCTGCCTTTATGGGTGAATACTGTAAGAGTGCCTTGGTGTGGTACATATTTCATTATTTTATGTTGGCCAAAGTACCACTGGATGAGATCTATACTCTCCCTCTCCATCTGCTGGTGTTGCTGGAACTCCAGAGTGACAGATCCTCCAGTTTGGCTGGACAAAGAGGACACAGGAGACCCAGCTGTGAAGAGACAGAGGTTGTGTTCAGCCCCAACAATACAAACCAGTGGTGTGCAACATAATCATGAACACATGGATGTGTTTCATATCTCTCATATTGTGCTCTTTTCTTACTTATTGTTCATCTCTAAATGACTTTAGGTGGGTAAAGACTGTGCTACCTTTTTAATATGGTGAATTTTGTATGCACATCGTTGCTGAGAGGACCACACCTCTGACACACCCACTATACAGTAGAACATATATTCCAAAGCCTGTTCCATCATACAATAGAACATATATCCCAAAGCCTGTTACACCATATGATAGAACATATCCTAAGCCACACAATATTCTGTTATGCAACCTGGAAAGCATAGCAAAACACTGTGAAATGTGCTCAGAGTGTGTTATACAGTATGATTTTTTTACTGAACCTAACCAGGATCGAGTTAAAAGTTCACAAACTCAACCCAAAATATATGTATTTCTAAAAGTATGCAAATGAGGGATCTGCTGTATATTTTATCTGATCTATCATTGGAGTACAATAGCTCCAGTTCATGCAAATTAAGTCAAAATCCAAGTCAAACAAATAAAATAGAACATTACATTTCTATATTACTGAGAACTTCTGACCACTTATTGTCACCAGAAGGAGCTATTTCATATGAGTAATTTTAGTGACATTTTTCTGTCTGATGTAATGCAGCCTATGTTATGTAATTAGGGCCTGAGCACCGGAGGTACAGGCTGATACTGTTATTATTTTTTATTTGTTGTTTTTCTGTCAGACATTGACTTTTTAGATGCCGAAATCTCTTGAAATGTTGCATCACCCCTTACACTTCTTACTCACTCGGTCAAAGGCTTCGCTGCAGGATGTTGCCCTTATATTACTGATTCTTGTGGGAGACATGCTATCTCATTGTAAATACATACACACTTGCAAATATATAAAAAAAATGGGTTACACTTTCCTTGAAGGTATCTACATAAGAGTGACATGACACAGTCATGAACGTGTCATAAACATTATAAACAAGCCATAAACATTTATGACATAGCGCTTGTCACTCGCTTCTGTGTCATTTGGTTTTTGTCATGACAAGATAGGGATAGGGTTATGGTTATTATTAGGGTTATGACGGTGTCATAACACTATATGTAAACCTAAAGTAAAGTGTTACCAAAAATTGTATTCTGAAGAATATGCAAGCAAAGGTCAATATTAGGAATCCCTTATTAACATGACTGGTTAGGATAGACCAGTGTTTCAAAGTTGAGTATCCAAAGTACCCAAACCAGGCTACCTTCTCCTAACAAAACTACAAAAGTCATGCATAGAACACCAGATGGCTTTCATTGGAGCCTGTTTATCATGCTCTCTACTTTACAGAGTAGACATTAAACTGCATTCTGACAGGAAGAGACTAGCGACAAAGACCATGGAACGTTAATGAATTCAACGATTATAAGCAAAATAATTATTTGCAACGCAAAAAATAATTTAAACTTTTGCTATTTGTCATGTGGAAAAGTATGTCTGCTGATTGTCATGCTGTTTCGGTTTACATGTTTTTCTGTGGTGAGTGGGTTATGTGGGGAGAGGGTTATTGGTATTACTGTATCTGTTATATGTAAAAGAAGATGTCTCCTCATGTTTTAGCTCTTATGCTGCTTGAAACCTCTGATGTGTGAAAAGATGATCCCCTTGGGATGATAAAGAACCTACTAACTAACTTTTGGGGTGGCAGGTGAGTTGCGAGCTGTGTGTATGCAGCTTTAAAGGCTGTGCACTCTGAAAATGTCTATCGCAAATTGCGACATGAGCTCATTGGTTTCTTTTTTTCTTTTCTTTCCCTTGTTCGCGTGTTGGGTAGTGAAGCGATAATGCATTTAAAGCAATGTTCACGTCATGTGAGCCAGAGCCGATATGGCCAGAGCTGCTTGCTCTGTAAAGGAATTAGGTGTTTCTGCCCCACCCAAATTGCGTTAACATGGTGTGTTTAGGGGGCGCTGTGGTGCAACAGGCTACAGCGCCCGTACCATGTACGGGTCCAAGTGCCCACGGGGACCCAGGTTCGAGTCCAGCCTGCGGTCATGTCCCGATCCCACCCCATCTCTCTCTCCCACTCATTTCCTGTCAATCTTCACTGTCCTGTCAGAATAAAGGCAAAAAGCCCCAAAAATATACTATATATATATATATATATATATATATATATATATATAAAAATGGTGTGTTTAGCAGCCAGAATCAAAAAAATTCCCGGGGGTGAAATGAGAGCTTGAAACACCTCTATGTGCAGGGTAGCCACCGTTCTTTTTTTTTTTGGGGGGGGGGGGATAATTAGCGCCCTGGGCCATGGTGCGTACTATGGAATACAACCCTAGCGGCGCCCCTGCTTTGGACAACAATGTCTGCTGAAAAATGTAAAAAGTATAAAAATGTGGTTGGTTTCTTACATTACAGGAAGGGGGATATGTGTAGACAGCTGCCATATTTGCATTACAGACTGACCTCATACATTTCTATGGAGGATTTTTTGAGTTCTGAGTCTCATTACCTCATTAGTCTCATGCCTGCTATTGCGTTCATGAGCATCATCAGTCACATGATGTCTTTACTCTCAGTCCATTGGCTAAAAGGATGTACTTTAGGTACCCCGTCCACCTCATAAGCATCACATAGGCTACTTGGAACCTCAAAGGTCTGCATGCTCTATTAGATTACCAAATAGCACTTTATGTTCCCATGTTAGGAAGAGAACAGAAATTAACTAGAAAATGTAATTTCAGGGAATTACTAGTGCATGAAAATGCAAAACATATGGTGTGAAATATATTGTTAAAACAGATGATGTGCTAATTGGCTAACTCTGTTAACAATGTAAAGAAGTTAACTGTACTAACAGTATTTGTTTGCTTACTTAGCTATTTTTTTCTAACAGTTATGCTAACAATGTTAACTATGCTAACCATGTTACTTAGCTAACTTGGTTAATGTTTTCTAGCAGTTATGCTAACAATGCTATCAATGTTAACTATGCTAACCATTTTACTTAGCTAACTCAGCTGATGTTTTCTAGCAGTTGTGCTAACAATGTTACTTAGCTTGGTTGCTAGGCTGTTGCTAGGGTACTTGAGGTGGTTGCTAGGCTGTTGCTAGGTTAGTTGTGGTGGTTGCTATGCTGGTTGCTAGGTTAAACTTATTGGTTGCTAGGTTGTGAAAGTGGTTGCTAGGCTGTTGCTAGGGTATTTGACATGGTTGCTAGGCTGTTGCTAAGATACTTGAGGTGGTTGCTAGGCTGTTGCTAGGTTATTTGTGGTGGTTGCTATGCTGGTTGCTAGGTTAAACTCATTGGTTGCTATATTGGTTGCTAGGTTGTAACTGTGGAAGTGGTTGCTAGGCTGTTGTTAGGGTACTTGAGGTGGTTGCTATGTTGGTTGCTAGGTAGGTGGTGGTTTAATATAGTTGGAATGGCTGAACAGTTAAATAGGTGGATAGTTTAAATGGTTAAATTGTGAATTATTGTGGTGAGGACTTTTATTTTTAAACAGTTGTGGACAGAGGAAGCAGTGGAACAGGATCTGTAGTCTTAAAGGACAATTCTGGCGCAAAATGAACCTAGGGGTTAATAACACATGTGTACCGAGTTCGTCCGTTCTCTGGGATATGTTTTCATGCTAATCGAACGACGTTGGACTGGAGCAACGCAAGCTGAACTGTCATGTGACTATGGCAAGCCGATTGAGCATTTATTCAGATATCTTGATATCAGGCATAATTGTCATGTACATGTAAGCCATTTCTGTCCACTAGTTAACTAGTGAGCCATTTCTGTGTGAACTAGTTAACTAGTGACAGCCAAAATGCTCACTAGTTAACTAGTAAGGCCCAAATTCTCTCTAGTTAACTAGTTCATATGTTTCATATTTTACTAGTTAACTAGTAATGCTCAGCATGTTCACTAGTTAAGTTAACAAGGTTTTTCTTCTTTTCGTTTTTTCTTCACTGTTAAGTTAACAGTTTTTTCTTTACATACTATATTTCATTAACGTTGTGCCAATATCTGAGCTCTCCACATATAAGACTTGACAAGGATTGAACTAGGAAAGGTTGTGTTTTTTTGTCATTTTCATAAGATTAAAATTGCATGTAGGGTAGCTTGTAGGCACTTGCAAATGTCAGTGAAAGTAGCTCAGTGTAGGCATATAGTGTTATATAGATATATAAGTAGATCAAATAAACATTAATAATGTGTTGTATTTGCAGACGATATAATGATTGATGTGGATACAATTTTAATTAGTTCATAAGACCCTCAAACATCACCAGTTTTGCACTATATTCCATATCTAGGGCCTTATATAAAACTAATGGGCAAGCAGTGCCATTTTTTAATCCGACATGTCTGTCTTCATCCTACAAAGTTTGGGCAGGCTAGGGAGATATTAATGCCCAAACATTGCCTCCAAGATAAGGTATTTCTTGAGTGTAAAAATGCTACAAACCAAGGGTGAAATTTAACAAAAATATTTTACAGGCCTTAATTTTGGGACCTAAATATTAGGTAGACAAAGTTAAGCAGAATCTGTGACGGTGCACATGGACGGATTATGAACTTTCGGGGCCCTGGGCCAAGATGTATTAAGGGCCCCCTACTAATTGTCGCATATGTGGGAGGGGGGGATTTGGGGGTCCTCCCCCAGAATTTTTTTTATTTGTTTGATGTGATTTCCTGTATTCTGGTGCATTTTGTGGATTGCCAATACTAAATTCAATCAGATTCATAGCCTACATCCTGATTTGTTGATATTGAAGCAATGATTCCATGCAAAGGCTTGGGCTTCAAGGACCCCTTGGGCGCCTGGGCCCGGTAGGCCCGTGCAGTAATCCATCCCTGACGGTGCAGGAACCATTTTCCTGGATTTTGTCCGATTTGACACAGAATGACCAGTATTTATTTCGCTATTTTTATAATTTATGTATCGACAAAGCATGCCACAGACGCTAGCTCAACGATGAACACTTGAGTTCTGTCCTACGAATTGCCAAAACTAAAATGACACCAAACTTTGATGGACTGACACTTTTTAAGAAATAGATTTCACATATAAGAGGCCTACAGTATGTTAGTTTATTATTTTTTTTTGCCTGATCTACTAGTGGCCCAGTCCATCTGTCAATTTTTAAATCGCAATGTGGCCCTTGAGCCAAAATGGTTGCCCACCCCTGCTCTAGCAGATCAAAATAACTCCTACCTGTCTGGAGGAGGTTGACCAGGATGAGTAGCACAACAGAGAGACACATCTTGATCTTACCGAGTGACAATCGACTTACTCGATGTAAGTAAGACAGACACATTTCTAATTTACTGTTTCACCGCAAAAGAGGAACAACACATGATCACCAGATGACTTCATCATCTTCTTGTTGTCTTGTCTTTAGAGAGAAGAAAACACATAACAAGTAATGCAAATGTCTGAAATCACTATTGAACTGATCAGTTTTATTTTTCTCCATTCAGAAAAAGTGTAGTGTTATTTTGCATATAGATACATTACATACATACATACATACATACATACATACATACATACATACATACATACATACATACATACATACATGCATACATACATATATATGGAAACAGACAAAAGAATACATAAGTTCTGAGCATCTGAACTGTATATAGAATGATATTAGTCATTGGAATCGAGTAGAGCTACTGGGGAGGCAGAGACTGCAGTGATGAGTGCAGTGATGCAACCCCCCCCCCCCCTTCAAGATGTTCTGGCCAGCCTGAGCACAGAAGCCTCACAATGCCCTGACAAACGCACTGACCACAGACTCTAGCGTTTCAGAAGCCTCATGATGCCCTGAGAGACGCGCAGGCTGAACCACACAGTCAAACACAACGCAAGTCACACACAGAAAATGTTTATTTTCTTTTGCCAACAGATCCATCAAGGTGCCAGACTGTGAGGGTGAGCTGGAGGGCTTTATGAAGCCTGCATGCCCTCAGAACCAAATCAGAACCTACAAAGAACCTCTTACGACCTGAAAAACATGTTCACTCTCTATTCCTCTCATGTTTTCACTTCCTTAGCCTTGTATCAAAGATCCTTCTTGACCTCAAGACAAGACAAGGCAAGTGGGACGCTTCCCTTCACCAGAGCCATTTCATTTTACAGCATAACACAACAAGACATGCATACTGGTAGGGGTGGAAATCCAGAACTGAGAATTGAGCTCAACCGGTTCCAAAATGTTCAATTCATCGGAATCGTACGCCTCCAGAGTTATCAATTCCTCTTATCAATGCTGACATGGTTTTCAGACTATAGTCAATCACCCTTTCTGAGAGTTAACAGAACGTGAAATTGAAACAAAAACACTTTTACCTTATTCTACGCAGCTATGATGCCCACCAAAGGGACAGACAGACAACATTATTATGAGTGTGTTTGTCTGATGCGGCAATCAAAGTTTTGTGTGCCCAAACAAAGGTGTTGCAGTTAAGCTATTTTGCTGAACGTAGTAGGCTGGAATACAACTATCAAGCTGAGGGGTGAACAAGAGTAGGCTACTAATGCAGGCCATGCTGCCAGGTATACATGTCTACTTTTAAAGGTGCCATGTGTAATGTCCGCCAAAAAATCAATTCATACTCCACATTCCATAAAAGATGGGGCAGTATACCTCCAGAAAGTGAGTTGGTCTACCCTAGAGTAACAACCGAGACACGTGTATTGCAGTTTGGCTGGCGGTTATGTTGCCCGCATACCGCCTCCCATGGCCGAAACTGGTATTATGACACCTGTCGGGCTGTGGCTAGTAATTTAGCATGCTAATTTAGGTTGATCTCTCTGCAGCACTATACCTTGTCATTTTTTTAATGACATCATCGCCCTTATTTCTTCTCATTCTTTTGATGCGTGTAGCTCATTTTTTGGATATTTTTACCTCAATTCTTACACATGGCACCTTTAAAGATAAAATAACGGATTAGTAAAGATTACTTTTTCCGTTTTGTAACTCTTTTCCAAGCTAACTGACACAAGGCAAAGGCACACAGGATCCCAATCCAGCACCTCAGGTCGATGCCATCACACTAACTACAGAGATAATAATAATAATAATAATAATAATAATAATAATAATAATAATAGAGATGCAATAGCACGAAATCACCAACAGGTGGAGACATTGTACAGCTTGTAGGACAGTATGGTAATCTATTCTACACTATAAATCATAGTCTCAGTCACATAAAATTAAAACAGTTTTCAGGGATCAGAATATCACATTGAACTGGTGATTATTTGATATAATGCAAAACAATGAAGTTGTCTGGATTGAAAGTGAATTACACCTGAAATTAGGGTTGGGTGATGTCCACTTAATTGGCATATGACGATCATGACTGTAGTCTCACATAGACTAATAAGCCTTTTATTTTTGCACTGTTTGCTGGAAGCCTCTAAAGTACCCTACATATGCATCAGTTCTAGGCTCAATTTCATTTCCAGGGAAAGTTTTTTTTAATGTTTTAGCTTAAGTTAAACAAAACATAAGATAAAACATTACAGCAGGAATTAGTGCCTGGCATGTGGGGGCGTGGCATCACGATGGTTGTTTCCCATCGTAATGTCTGTCAACCATCATGATAGACGGTGATATCGTCCATCGGCACAACCCTACCTGAAATTACTCCTTTTGACAATACTGTACAAAGACATGTTATTTGTTTATCTATCTATTATATAGGAAATATTTTTGTAAACTGGTCAATAAAGGATTTCAATTTCAATCAATGCACAAAAAAGATGTCACCACACCACCACACATCGTCACCACTCGTTACCTTGGTGATGCCAGTGGGGCCCAATCCCCGTAGCACAGGTGTGTTGGTCACCTGGACGGTCAGGTATGGGTTATCCAGGAGAGGCCAAGCCCCTTCCACCTTACAGGTCTGGAACTGGTCCCTGACGGTGGCAGGTGAGGGTCCCAAAACATCCCACAGTGGACGTTCATCCCTGCGTAGCCCTCAGCGTCCAGCCTGACGGAGTGGACATCGCCCTCCACTCGCCTCCAGTAGTCACATAGGGTAGCGCCCCCTGGAGGCCCTAGGGGTGTGTTGCGGCTGGGGTCCGCCCCAGGAGGAGGGGGAAGGGGGTACCCGGGACCCTCCCTGAAGCAGTTCAGCTGGGAGAACAGCTCCCGGATGCGGTACAGCGCCGAGTGGAACAGCAGGTTTCCACGGCATCTGCGAGCCGTGCGCTTGGTGCAGTCCGAGTAGCCGCGCAGAACCTCACATGCGTCCAGCAGGGGGAGTGGGGGGGCCGCGGGACCCCAGTGGGCGGCGGAGGATGAGGAGGAGGAAGGTGGTGGTGAAGACAAGGCCAGGTACTCAGCATTGCAGTGTTGGATCTGGCAGGGCTGCTGACACTGGGCTGCGCACAGAGGAGACAGTGGGGTTAGACAAGACCACTACAGCCACAACAAGACCACTACAGCCACAACAAGACCACTACAGCCACAACACACTGGGGTTAAATAAGACCACAACAAGACCACTACAGCCACAACAAGACCACTACAGCCACAACAAGAAAACTACAACCACAGCAAGACAACTACAGCCACAACAAGACCACTAGAGCACAACAAGACCACTACAGCACAACAAGACCACTGCAGCCACAACAAGACCACTAGAGCACAACAAGACCACTAGAGCACAACAAGACAACTACAGCCACAACAAGACCACTAGAGCACAACAAGACCACTAGAGCACAACAAGACAACTACAGCCACAACAAGACCACTACAGCCACAACAAGACCACTAGAGCACAACAAGACCACTACAGCCACAACAAGACCACTACAGCCACAACAAGACAACTAGAGCACAACAAGACCACTAGAGCATAACAAGACCACTACAGCCACAACAAGACCACTACAGCCACAACAGCGGCTCCCTCACAGCACACACGCACACGCATACTCGCACACACATGCGTACTCGCACACGTACTCGTGCAAACACACACACACACACACAAGCATACGCATGAACACACACGCACGCGCGCACACTCGCACTCACCCACGCTACGCTGTGTGCCGGTGGTCAGCGCATTCCCGAGTGCAGGCGGGCACGCGTCACGCAAACTCTTATGCCGCTAAGCGCGTGACTGTTTGCTTTCTGTTTGTTGTGCTTTTTACTGATGGCACTCATCTTAATCACTAATATCAATTGCAATAGCCAGAGAAATAAAAATCAATTTTACGGAAAGGAGGACGCCGCCGCGCGGCGGACCTCGACCTACATGCAACAGCCAGCATCACGAGACTCTAATAGTGTATATAATACAGAGCACTAGGTTAAGTGCCTTAACTGTTCCCCCGTCTTCATGGTGCCAGTAAAGTACTGATCATGGGTGTTTGTTTGTTTTCTGTGTTCTATGCTTATTCCTGATATCATTCATATTAATCAATGATGTAAATTAAAATAGTCAGAGAAATTAAATCTATTTTATTATACTTTTGCATTTTCATTCATTCATTTCAATAGCCTGTGGCCTAATTAATCATCCTACTACGTGGAATATTCTCCCCCTGTCCCTATCTGTTACAGTAGGCCTAGCTTCTCCTCTGCATTAGACAAGGCAACACATTATAAGAAAGAGTGGACTGAGCACATGTACACAGCAGCACTTCAGCACAAGAAGTGAATTTGAATTTCCCCTGGGGATCAATAAAGTATCTATCTATCTATCTACAGTATCTATCTATCTATCTATCTAAGAAAGCCCCTCAGTGCAGCCTGGGAGCATCAAAGAGCATGAAGCAAACAACATGAGGACATGTAAACATGGGGACATGGGGACAGCCACTCCAACCCATCATGGCACATGGCCTTGTTTAAATCATCTTTGAATCCAATTATATTAACAGAATGTTCTCATGTGGGATGACTAGTGACCATTTCACAAGTTTCATGCTCCAACACAAGATGGTGCTACAAGTCTGAGAATCAATCCTAGCAAAAGTATGAATGAACCATTCCAAAATGACTATGATTAAAAAGTTTGCTGTATTTGTAGATATTATAGCAACATTATTTATAATATAATAAATAAAACACTATGCAACGCATACTTTATCACATAAACTTTTTGCAACGCATACTTTTATCAAGCAACTAGTATTCGTACCATCTTCAAATTCATATTGATGGGAAATGGTCACATGAAAGACAGATCAACGCATGTCATCCAGCCATCCAGGATGCAGTTCTGTGTTCCTGATAGGCACACACCGCAAAAATGAAAGAAAACCTTTCATAGCACAACTGACTTTATTGCCAAATGACACCAGTCAGCATGTTAGCAAGCTTTTGGCAGTGCCAAAAAGACTCTGTTTGGTGTTTGCAAAGTTTTGTGTGCCTTTTAGCTTGCTAGTTTTAGACCAAAATGCCGTACTGCTGCTTAAATAAAGTTATTATGAACTGTAGGTAGGTACTGGTTTGAGAAATTCAGAATGACCTTTATTAGTGGTGATTTTCATGACAGTACTCACAATATCCCAAAAGTCAGTGATCAGGTGGTGAACACTACTCTATATGAAATTATGATTATGTTCTCAATGTTACTGACGAGAGTCTCAGACAAACATACATATATATATATATATTCATACATATTATGCGAGGAAGACAGGGGTATGTGCGTGAGTAAAACACAGACAACTGGAAGGAACATATTGATAGCTGGCTGGATGGTGAGGGAGAGCGCAGTCTCATTTATAACTGTTTATTTCCTCATGCCAGAGGTAATCAGTGACAGGATTAGTGTTAAGTGCCACCCACTCACTGAGGTACCAGTGGCCGTGCAGCGCTGGCCAGAACACCCCCACCCCCACCCCCACCCTTTTTCATTTCCCGTCTCTCCCTCTTCCTCTCGCTCTGTCACTCTGTCACTGTGGTCAGCCTGGTTTGGAGTGGATGAGCTAATCTCTCCTGCTCTGAGGTGTTGGGAGGAAGGCAAGAGAGAGAGAGAGAGAGAGAGAGAGAGAAGGAGGAGAGAGACCACCCACCCTGTGAATTCAGGAGGCCCAGACGCACAGCTCCATTCTATGACCCTCTGAGCAACCCCCCAACCACACACATACAGCACCACTCTCTCTCACTCTCTCTCTCTCTCTCTCTCTCTCTCTCTCTCTCTCTCTCTCACACACACACACACACACACAGAGCATACAGAGGGGTGGGAGGGGTAGGTTAGTAAACAGCCTGGTCTAGCTCGCTCCATTTCATCTCTCTCCCAGTCTCACTTTCTCTCTCTCTCTTACAAACACACACACACACACACATACAGACTCACACACACACATACAGAGAGAGAGGGACAGACACACACACACACACACACACACACACACACACACACACACACACACACTCCTTCACAGCACAATGAGAGCGAATGCTGTCAGGCAGTGGAGCACTCTTTAGAGTGGCTCTGTGCTCCACAAGCTGAATGTAACATCTGTGGTGGCACCCAGCCCAGCACTCCTACTGCATGCCACACTGACAACCTGTTTTTGGAGAATTTCTCTCTCCCTCTCTCTCCTTTTCCCTCTCTCTATCCCCCTTTCCCCCACCCTCTCCCCACCTATGGGAGTCTGTGGTACTTGCACTCACTTATGCAAGTGTACAGTATGAATTGATTTACAAGGGAAAGGAGGACGTGATTTTATGTGTTTTTGTTGAGAGATGTTGATTATTCATATGGGGTGGATTTGTGCATATGTTTTCCAACCCTGTATAAATTCATACCTATTAGTTCATGGAGACTTTAAAAAGAGCTATGAAATGGAAATATGTGACTAACATTCTAATAAAAGTCATTTTCAAAAAATAAATCAGTTAAATGTTTTCCCAGTGAAATAAAAAGTGAACAAAGAATCTACATGTACTCCAATGTGACGTTCAATTAAAAGAAATAGTTCTAAACAAGGCCTCCCAATCCAAGTTTTCAAACATCACGTCACACTCTTGGTTGCCATCCCCAGAGGACACCCTTCTCTGACCCCCACCACCCCCCAGGCCACCTTCAGCTCGCACCTTCAGGGACGTAACAGCGGAGGCAGACAGATGGGCAGACAGGCCCACCTCCCTCCAGATCAGAGAGAACACAGAGGACCACCATGATGTGATCCTGCCACCAAGAAGCCAGACTCCTGCTCTCCCAGCTCAGTCTGCTCTCTTTCCTTAGGGTGGGTCCCCAGTCCTGCGTCATGATGATTTTCACCTCCCCGGCCCCTAAGGTCAGTTCCTTCAGGGGAGAGCTCCAAACACTGCCCCCCACCAGGCCAGCCTCCACCTCCACAGGACGGATGCATTAGGATTAATGCTTGAGGCCCACAGGACGCTCGCTATCTGCCCTCCAACTTCTGGACAACAGTGTGACCATTGGCTCCAGAGCCCTACAGAGCAGCCTTTGCCCACCAATTACTGCACAGGCAGGAGGGAGACCACCCTCCTCCTACCAATATACTCATACACACACACACACACACACACACACACACACACCTACACACACACACACACACACACACACACAGAGGAAGAGAGAGAAAAAGAGAGGCAGAGGGAGCAGATATTGACCAAAGATATCTGTACTTCTCCTTAACTGAAGATTCTTTATTGACAGCTCAACCAAGTAATCGCTGGGGTTTGAACTTACAAGACTCCCAAAAGCCAAGAGGTCAAGAACCTGGGCCATTCTTCCCCCATCGCCCTTCTCCTCCCCATTCACCCAGCTAAGTTCCAGGCTCTATTCTCCTCCAATCCCCCTCTATTCTCTCCACAGGCCTCCTGAGGCCAGAGGCTGACGCCACCCAGCCCTGCACACAGCAGCCTATAGATCTCATTCACAAAAGCTCTCCTCCCTCCTCTTACCATATACTCTCAGTGCAGCAAGTCTGCTTTGAGCTCAAGTGCAGGAGAGAAAGAGAGAGCTTCATTTGCAGATAGATGCCGAAAGGGAGCTATAAATTAAGGAGGCTTTTTTTCGCCAGTGATGTTTTCCTTGTTGATGATGCATTACAGGAAGTGGATTGTGCTAATACGCACTCTGGTCACATACTTTGCTGCCAATTTCAGATTGCTCATGCTAGGCTAGTGTGAAATGGCCATACCAGAAGCAGGAAACATAGACATAACACTCCTTTTAAGGATTGAAATGTCAAGAGTTTACTCTAAATTGCAAATATTTTTTAGATGTGCGTAAATGCACTAATCTCCTTTCATACATATTTTGCAAAGTTCATATTTCATATATTCAACTGTGCCAATTGATGACATTAGTAACAATGTTTGTAACTGAATACCATTCATAGAATGCATCCCTTAGATTGGGGAAATAGTTCAAAAATGATGTAATGGCACTGACTTGACTGAGATTGTGTGAGTGCTCAGATCCTTACAGGCTAGTGCTTAAGAATGTAAACAGATTCCACAATACTTTTTTCAGAGCCTGAGACCACCATGTTGTTGTTTGTAAATACTAAAAGTTTGGACATTACTGTAGAAATTATATAGAAATGCAGCAGTATGAAGAAGAGATGGCTGCCATTACAATATGAGCTCTGGCTCTGTTCTTGCTGACATACGTTTTATGCGCTGAGTCTATTTAGGAACGTCACATATTACCAACCGTCACATATGTCCAACCTCTTACGTGTACAGGTATGTGTCACTTAATATTAATTTCTATACAAACCATTCCTAAAGAAACGCAAGCACCCACACCATAAGTTTATCTAAATTAGCTATGTACCAAAAATTACATTTTACTGTGACTCGAAGAGCTGTAAACAGTGTTGTAAGGCTGCGTGTACAAATCCGCTTGGAGCTCCAGTGGAATTTTGATTTGCCGACGAGAATTCTCAGGCTAACCGTTCATGTGCATGAGAAAGGTTGGGAATTAGCACCCACCTGTAAGGTTCATTTAGCAAATGTTATTTTGAAGTATTAAAAAACATCGTTGTTTTAAGAATTTATGAACGAAATGGTTGGTAATTAGCACGTTTACGATACCTGTATTACCAAGCTTTTGAACCTATTGGAGAGTATCAACCAGGGCCCTCTTTTTAAGGCTCTGGTATCAACATGCTGTAAAACATAATGAACTTACACTTGGTTATATCTGAATAATTTTAAAATGTTTGTGAACAATAAGAGGCTAGTTGCTATGTAACAAAATAATATTCTATGCATAGATGTCACAAGATGCACGAAGATATCACAAGACATTGGCAAGTGAAGCAATAGATTTTTGTGCCACTACTCCAAAGATGAGTTGAAAAGAGCTAGGGTCATATGCTTCCTAGAGGTCAACTTACCATAGCATTTGCCCGAGTTATTGACCAAAAAGCCGAGTTATTGACCAAAAAGTGCTTGCCCCACTTTAGGGGATGCTTACGGAGCCCCTAAAGGGACATGAGCAAAAAAAATAAAGTTTAGTTTCATGTGCTCACGCAAAACTTTCATGTGCTCACATGAAACTTTAATGTGAGCTTATGAAAGTTTTGTGTGCGCACGCAAAACCTTTTCACATGAAACTTTCATGTGCGCACATGAAAGTTTCACGTGAGCACATGAAAGTTTCACGTGAGCACATGAAACTAAAATTTAGATTTTATTTTGCTCATGTCCCCTTAGGGGCTCCGTAGATGTTAGCAAGAAGGGACACACCCACCTAAGGACCTAAACCTCATATTCTATAAATAAATACAAAAAAGGGGCTCAAGGCAGTTTCATATACTTTGGTGAAGTCTGATATGGCCTTATGTTGATGTGCCGTTCTAGGACCGACAACTGTTTGTCATTCCAGGAATAACCTAACAACAAGCACCTGACAAAACATTTCCCTCCATTCTGATATGCCATCTTATACTTTGCTTTATGTTTATTTTAACCACTATGAGGCACACTAATATGAATGGAAAGGTTCTGATAAGATTGTAAATAAACAAAATAAGCTCAAACAATACAGCATAACAATACACAACAGTACAATGGTGTACATTCCTGCTCCCAGAATTACAGTTTTTCTCGATCGCTTTGACCTGCCAACCTCCTGAGACCCGGGGTATAAATTTGAATGCATTTTTTATTTCTCTCAATTATTTTGGTTTATTAGGGCTTCATGACTATACTAAATAAATTTCACCTCTGTACATCAAGTAGTTTTTGAGAAAAGCGATGTCCTCATTTGAGGACATTGGGTCTATTTTACCATAAAACGCAATTGATTCTCCATTATGTAACAAAGTGTAACTCTGTTTATTTCAGTTCAGTTCAGAGTAAAACAAAAGTACAAAGTGTGTGTGTGTGTGTGTGCGCGCGCAGGCATACACACACATGTGCGAGAGAGCGAATGTGCACATAAGCACATATATATATTTTTTTTAATCAAGTAACAAAAACATAAACAATGAAATTCAACACTAAATTCAAGGTTGTGCAAAAACTATGCAAACTGTGTGTGTGTGCGTGTGTGTACAGTATGTGTGTGTGTGTGTGTGTGTGTGTTAGTATGGAAGCCCTGAGGTGTCATTGCATGATATTTTGTGTGTATATCAAGAGAATGTGCACTCACTTTACTAAAATGTGTGCTCATTTTATTAAATCATGCTCTCATTTTACTAAATTGTGCACTGAATTTAGCAAATGATGTGCTCATTTTCCTAATTAGTGTGCTTATTTTACTAAATTGTGGGCTCATTTAGCTAAATTGTACTTGCATTTAGCTAAATTGTGCTATTTTTGTCAAATAAGCTCACAGTTTAGTAAAATGAGTGAACTATTTACTAAAAATTGGACAGTGGACAGTGTACTATGTACTAGAATGAGTGCACAATTCGGTAAAATGAGCACATGATTTAGTAAAAACGAGCGTGTATTCATTGGAACATATAATATATAAATATTAATAATATTTTTATAATTTATAATATAACATATAAAAATCAATTTAACAGTTCATTTGACAAAACTGTGTGAAAACAACAGTGCAAAATGCAAAAACAACGCAAAATGTCTGAGTGTGTGCATGTGTGTATTGAAAACGGCTATACTTTTAGAACTAGCACCATGGGTCTATTATGTGGACGCAATCCGGAAGCACACATTTAAGTCCCGATGTCCTCCAATTAGGACATAAAAGTTAAAAGCTTCCTGATGTGTTACAATAAAAAATAAATGTGAAAAATGTACAACCCCAAAACAGAAAAAGTTGGGACGTTGTGTAAAATGTGAATACAAACAGAATGTAATAATCTGCAAATCTCTTAAACTCATATTTACTTACAAAAAGGACACAGACAGCATATCAAATGTTGAAAATGACAAATTTGACTATTTCATGGAAAATATATGTTAATTTTGAATTTGATACCAGCAACATGTTTCAAAAAAAGTTGGGACAGGGATAACAAAATGCTGAAAAAGGTGTGTAATAATAAAGAAAACAAAAGGAGGAATGTTTCACAACTAATTAGGGTAACTGGCAACATGATTGGGTATGAAAAAGAGCATCCCAGAGAGGCAGGGTCTCTTAGAAGTAAAGATGTAGGGGTATTCATCACTCTGTGTAAACCTGTGTGCACAAATGATGAAACAATGCCATTTAATGCTTCTTAAGATGAAATTGTGAAGTATTTGGGGGGTTCATCATCTACAGGACATAATATTATTAAAACAGTCAGAGAATCCAGAGAAATCTTTGCAAACAGGGGAAGGAGCTGAAAAACACATTGGATGGTCGTGGTCTTCTGGACCTCAGATGGCACTGCATCAACACCAGACTTGTTTCCACACCTGTCATTTTATGGGCTCAGGACAACCTCTGATAACCATTGTCTATGTGCACAGTTTGATAATCAATTAAAAAACTGCAGCCAAAATTTTAAAAACCAAAATTGTATTGAGACACGATACAGAAAATTCCACCGTCTTATCTGGGCCTGAGGTAACATGGAAAAAGGTCCTGTGGGTAGACCAATTAACATTTGCCATTATTTTTGGAAATCATGGACCTTGAATATTTCAGGAAAACAATTGCCAAATGAATTCTGCACATATTTAAATAATGTTTATCCATAGAGGAAGAGTCCATGTGCTAAAATGGCCTGTCTGCAGTCCAGATTTGTCAAATTAGGTGCATAATGGAATGAAAAACATGACTAAAAATACCCCATACTGTTGAGCAACTGAAATCGTGTATTGGACAGTAATGGGAAAACATTTTATTCTCAAAACTCTAGCAAATAGTCTCCTCAGTTCCTAAACATTTACAGAATTATGTTAAATGAAGAGGTGAAGCAGTACAGTGGTAAACATGCTCCCGTCTTTTTTTGTTGCTGGCATCAAATTCAAACTGAACATATATTTTCCATGAAATTGTCCAAATTTTCATTTTAAACATTAGATATGTTGTCTGTGTCCTTTTTGCTGCTAAATATGGGTTTTCTGAGACTTGTATATTATCACATTTAGTTTTTATTTGCATTTTGCACAACGTCCCAACTTTTTCTGTTTTGGGGTTGTATGCTATATCATACTAGAACTGTTAATAGGCATAAATAAACAAGTTTCAAGTCCATAAATTACAACGTTACTCTACCATAACAACAGTTGTCATGTGCCCGTTGATAAAACATATGTAAGGGATAATGGACGACGCGCCGTTCGACTAGACAAAGTTAATAGACATTCTAGATCAGGGGTCCCCAACCTTTTATGTACCATGGACCGGTTTGATTCCTATTTTTTTTCCACGGACCGGCGGTGGGGGAGGGGGGGGGGGGGGGGTGGGGGTGTTTCCATGTTCCATATGTGTTGTGCATGCATTACTTGAAAAGAACTAGCTCCAGTTATGTATGAACAGTGAAGGTAACGATCTCTTAAACATGTGAAAAACGTGAACTTGAAGAAGTGACAACTTGAAGCTACATCTAAAGCCTACGTGTGAACATGCTTAACAAAATATGGGAACAAAACATGGGAACTAAACGTGCATTACGAATATAATCAGTGGGAGCCCTGCTTATGGAATGATGGAAGACAGTGACACACTCAGTGTGTTTGAAATGTCCAGTCGATTGCGCAATTTGGTCTTAGTTGCAGTCATTGCCGAAAACCCGGCCTCGTGGTGGGAAATGGTAGCAACGTCTTCAGCGCTTTTACGGCTATCTCGGGATATTCTGCTTTGTTATTGATCCAAAAACCCGCCAGAGAGGTTTCCTTATAGACACTCTTAAGACCACAGTCATTTGCAATTTCGAACAACTGCTTTTCCTCCTGCGCTGACAAGTTAGGACTATTTGGGATATTGACAAATGGGTTGCAGACCCACTCATTGGTTTGCCGTGGAACTTTGGAGGATGGGAAGTAACGCTCAAACTCATTTGAAAGCGCAACAAGGTGATTGCGCACCAGCTGCGAGAGAAAGGGCCCTGCCTCAGTCTCTCCCAAAACCCCCACTACTGTTTGGAACATATCAAATACACCCCGGTCCACTCGTCGTCCCCACAAATCAAGCTTGGCTTTAAATGCAGCGACTTTATCTGCCAGTTTAAAGACAGTCGTCATTAAATTTAGTTTAGTTTGCATGCATTTTTTTTTAAACTCATGTCGTAGGCTACGGCCCAGTTAGGAATGTCCCGCGGCCCGGTACCGGTCCGTGGCCCGGTGGTTGGGAACCGCTGTTCTAGATGGTAAAATGGCCCGATGCGAAGCGGAGGGCCGTTCCATCTAGAAAAGTGTATTAAAGGGAAACTTGGCAGGATTTCCCCCTCTGCTGGAGAAATTGTGCGTTATGCTATTTCAAACTGTGGGAAAAGGTAACGATAAAGCACGCATGGATTTGTTTACAAGCTAGGGAAAGGTTAGCATAAGTTTGGCAGAACTATGTGGATGTTACAAGGAAGGAAACACGATTTAAAACTAGTTTCTTGTTTCTCACTTCTCTTTCCGGGACGGTAGTCTCAATGCTGCAAGGTTGGTTTTCCGCCTGGGGACGCTAGGCGCAGCGGGGAAAGTCACCATTTTCACCAGAACAGGTCATTTAACCATCCAAATGATTTTGAAACGGGTTTATTACGTTGAAATAGTTGCCAAGTTCCCCTTTAACTTTGTCTAGTCGAACGGCGTGAAGTCCATTATCCCACTTATTCCACTGTTGCCCCTTCCGTTGTGTTCATTTCCTGTTATAATGGAAATGTTTTAATCTCTAAAACTGTATTGTTTGTAGAACTACTTCTTTCCGCCACATATCAACAAATTTCTCAACTTGCAGCTCAAACTGCCGTTACTAGTTCTAAATGACTGGTTGCTATGGCCATGTAACATGCCGTTACTAAATGAATCCTATACGGAACTATAGTTCCATCTCTCCCGTTGTCAAGCAGGCACATCGCAGAATTCTGATGAACCTTAGCTTTGAAACATCGCTATTTTGCTTAGCCTACATGTCATCCAACTAGCTAAAATCCACATTTGTCATATGCTACAATGTTACTATGTTCTGAAACATCTGTATTTTACAGCTTGGATGCAATGTGACAGTCCATTTAAACTTAACAACGAGTTCGGCGAATTAATATAAGTGTGATATGGCCAACAAATTGGATCTACTTCATAGGTGTGCAAATAACATACGGTTAATATACGTTCTAAATTACGCAGGACAATGGGGAAGTCAATCAAGCAGTGGAATAAAGGTTGATATTGACGCCATCTTGTTTTTTCCCAATACAGTGTAATGTGCTTTTATTACCACTAACTGGTACAAATAACTGTCATGTTATGAGGGCAACAGAAATGTAAGCTATTCAGAATATTGAAGTAGAAAGTCCTGCAAAGCCTAAATGTTATGACCTCAAACGAGGATGCAGGGTCTCAGGAGGTTGGGAAACTGGGATCCACTTGGTCTTCATGAACACTTTCGTTGCACACCAGAAGTCATCTCTTGCGCATGTGTTCACATCTTTTCACAGGTGGTAGAGATTCCTTGCACAAGTCTGAATCTCTGATACACCTGTGTGAAAGGCCTTTGCAAAATTATCAGCAATCATTCATTATCCATTATCCATTATTTCATTGGAAAACATCTTTTCACAGGTGGTAGAGATTCCTTGCACAAGTCTGAATCTCTGATACACCTGTGTGAAACGCCTTTGCAAAATTATCAGCAATCATTTATTATCCATAAGAGATGCCATGTCTGTTCTGTGTTGCTATTTGCAGGTAGGCTATGGATCTAAGGCACATTTAGATAAATTATTGTATAGCCTATATTTGGTGAAGAAAACAGTACAAAAGGTGTTTACTGTAGGTCTATTTTGATGAAAAATGACAAGTTGTAGTTCAATGAAATTTGTCTTGTCTAGGTGCTTACTGTAAGTCTTACATTACATTACATTACATTACATTACATTTGGCTGACGCTTTTTAACCAAAGCGACTGACAACATGGTAAAAAAAAAAAAAAAAAAAAAAAAAAACATTAGAGTACAGTAAGAATAAGTGCGTCGGTGAGTGCTGTTTTTAACAGTTACTTGTCAGTTTGAAACGGCTGGTGAGTGCTAGGATCAGTAAGACTTGTTGTAAGTGTTGCTATGAGAGTAGATGTTCTCTAAAGAGCTGGGTCTTCAGGAGTTTTTTGAAAGTGGAAAAGGATGTCCCTGCCCTTGTAGGAACTGGCAGTGTGTTCCACCAACGAGGAACAACAGATGAGAAAAGTTTGGATTGGCTTGAGCGTACCGGTGGTAGAGCTAGACGTCGTTCGTCAGAGGAGCGCAGCGGTCTGGAGGTAGTGTAAGTCTGTATGAGGGCATTCAAGTAGGTGGGAGCAGAACCGGAGACTACTTTGTAGGCAAGCGTTAGAGACTTGAATTTGATGCGGGCCGCCATAGGTAGCCAGTGTAGCTGGATGAGCAGCGGGGTAACATGTGCCCTTTTGGGTTGGTTGTAGACCAGGCGCGCCGCCGCGTTCTGGATCATCTGAAGTGGTTTCACTGCGCAGGCTGGGAGACCTGTCAGGAGGGCATTGCAGTAGTCGAGTCGTGAGATGACTATTGCCTGAACCAGAAGTTGGGTAGCATCTTGAGTCAAGTAAGTCCTGATTTTCCGTATGTTGTAGAGTGCAAAACGGCATGACCGGGCGACTGAGGCAACATGATCCGAGAAGTTTAGTTGGTTGTCAAGAACAACTCCTAGATTTCTTGCAGTCCTGGTCGGTGAAACAGACAGGGAGTCAAATTTGATGTTGATGTCGTGGTGTATGGTAGGTTTAGCTGGGATGACCAGCAGTTCAGTCTTTGAGAGATTCAGCTGGAGGTGGTGTGCCTTCATCCATGTAGCTATGTCTGAAAGGCAATCCGAGATCCGTGCTGAAACCAGGGGGTCGTCAGGTGGAAAGGACAGATAGAGCTGTGTGTCGTCTGCATAGCAGTGGTATGAGAAGCCGTGCGAACGGATAATCTGTCCCAAGGAGGTGGTGTAGATAGCAAAGAGGAGGGGGCCCAGCACTGAGCCCTGGGGGACCCCTGTGGTGAGATGGTGAGGTGCGGATAGCTGACCAAGCCATGATACGTTAAACGAGCGTCCTGTGAGGTAGGATTCAAACCAGGAGAGAGCAGAACCGGAGATTCCCATGTCAGCGAGTATAGAGAGAAGGATACGGTGATTAACCGTGTCAAAGGCAGCCGATAAGTCAAGCAGAATGAGTACTGATGACCGAGCGGTCGCCCTGGCTTCTTTTAAGGCTTCTGTTACAGACAGCAGAGCCGTTTCGGTAGAGTGGCCGCTTTTGAACCCAGACTGATTTGGATCCAGAAGGTTGTTCTGTGAAAGGAAGTCAGAGACCTGTTTGGAGACTGCTCGTTCAATGCCTTTGGATAGGAAAGGCAGTAGTGAGACAGGGCGGTAGTTCTCGACTTGAGCAGGGTTGAGAGAAGCTTTCTTAAGTAACGGTGTTACCCGGGCCATTTTGAACGCTGTTGGAAATGTGCCGGAGGTTAGCGAGGCATTGATCACGTGTGTGATAGCTGGAGCGATGGTCGGGCTGATGGACTGAAGTAGGCTCGTAGGTATAGGGTCCAGCGAGCATGTGGTAGGACGGCTGCATGTCAGGAGTCTGGACACTTCACTCTCGGAGAGAGGCGTGAATGCTGAAAAAGATGTTCCAGCAGTCCCTAGAGGTTGTAGGAGTGCGGTATCTGAGTCAGATGCGTTGAGTGGGCATGTAGAGAATTGACTGCTGATTGCCGCCACTTTGTTTGTAAAAAATGAGGCGAGGGTATCTGCAGTAAGGCTGGATGGAGGAGGAGGCAGCTGAGGGTTGAGTAGCGATTTGAAGGTTGAGAAAAGTTTTCGAGTGTCTGTAGCGCTGTTGATTTTGTCATGGTAGAAAGCAGTCTTAGCAGCAGTGATGCTGGCTGAGAAGGAGGTCAGGAGTGTCTGGTAGTTTTTGAGGTCGTCAGCTAGTTTGGATTTGTGCCATTTCCTCTCCGCGGCTCTGAGTTTGGTGCGCTGCGATCGGAGGGTATCATTTAGCCATGGATGAGAATGTTTGGATCGAGCTGGCCTTGTGGTAAGAGGGCACAGCTCGTCTAGACACGAGGTCAGTGTGGAGCAGAGCGAGTCAGTGGCTTCATTAACCTCCAGAGAGGAGAAGGTGTTGAGTGGAGGTAGACCGGAGGCAACCACAGAAGAGAAGTGCGTTGGAGACAGGTTCCTGATGTTGCGGCGGAACGTGACCATCGGCTGAGGAGCCGGAGGCTGTTCTGACAGGCTGACGTTGAACTGGATGAAGAAGTGGTCAGAAAGATGGAGAGGCGTCACCATGAGGGTGTCTGTGCTTGTGTGTCTTACATGTCAATGACAGTTACATCTTGGGAGGAATTAATACAATTATTTTTTATTCAGTACATTTAGTCTTTTCAGTTTTTCCTGATACCAGAAAAATGAGAAAGAAATGGAACAGACATAGCAAAAATGCTCATCTTGGGAACTATAAACTTTTGCTGCATTTTGTAGGTGTTCTGAGAGAGTAACAGCCTTTTGCAAGCAAAATGTGTCATTTTGGCGAGAGTGCTTTTGTTCAGACACGGGTGTTAGCTGTTTTGAGAATGTGATGAAAGAGTTGACACATCAAAACGATCGAGAAAAACTGAAATTTCAATTTTGAGGAAGAGGGCAAAAGTGAATGACATCACAGGCTTGAGGTTCATCAATTGGCTGAGGTATTGGATTTCCCTGGTACGCTCTGCCAAGGAGAGCTATGTGTTCACCCTTGTCCGTTTGTTGGTTGGTCCGCACGTTTGTTCGCAGGATCGCGCAAATAACTACAGGTCCAATTTTCCAATTGGTTGGCAATGTGTAGAATGGGCCAAAGACAAATCGATTACATTTTGGAGCAGCTCCAACTCATGGGATAGCTAAATGCTTATGCTTTTACTTTCTATAATTCTCAGTCTGGTGTTGCTCTACAGGGCGCTCTACAGGCCGATGTCAGCCAAAGATACCTGCCATTTCATTTTTCCTCATTTTTGCTTTTTCATAGATAGATAGATAGATAGATAGATAGATACTTTATTGATCCCCAGGGGAAATTCAAGGTCTTCATTTTTAACTAGGTGGCACTATACCACAAATGAGTGGTTATGAGATGGGTTGAGATGGCCCCTTGAGACCAACATACAAAAACAACTGGTCATCCTAGGCCCTACGGTTCTCGAGATATTTATAGAAAACTGTGTCCGCCCTACCCTCCTTTTGGGGGGTCCAGTGCAGAGGGTGGACTATGGATCAAAAAATCAATGGTTCCGTGTCCTTGAAGGGCTACATGACCAACAAGTTTCATGCAGCCTGGTCTTTCAGTGTCCCGGGAATCGTTGACACAAAATTACTGAAGAAAAAAAAAAGAATCCAAATGAAAAACCTCTAAACCTAGATCACCGCCACTTAGCTAAGTGCTGCAGTCATAATAAATGTGACTTTACTGTTGATTGCCCTCATTGTGTAATTGATCGTCATGGCAATCGTCCATTCCACCAAGTCACTCTTCCCAAAGTTAGTACAACTTTGTGTACACTAGGCTACTTCATTCGTGAGTGACTGGGCTACTTATCCCTGTGGAACTTGACAAATCACAGCTTGTTACCATGATAGTGCTTGATGGAGGCCCTTCCTGAGTACTGCTATAGTTCATCCTGTCTTCTCCTCCATCATCTAGCTCATTTATTAGAACATCACAGGAGACATTACTCCTAACACAACATCTCGACTGTGGATCTTCCCCTCAGCCACACTCTCCTCATCATGCGACTGGAGATGAGAGGCTCCACACAGGCAGTGAGGTCTGCTGATGCCAGGGATGACTGACGTCACACTGAGCTGAGATAAAACAGGCTGTTCTGGGGCTGAAGTATTTGCTGTGCAGTCCCATCGGTGGTGCCAGAGGTGCAGTCCAGGTGCCAAGAGTTCACTTTGTGCTACAGACACAAATAGTCAATCAGTATTTTTTGAAGGCTGTAAATTCTTAATAGATGTTTGACTTTGTGGAGGCCATGTGATTTCACTAATGAGTATTTTGTCCTTTCATAATAAAAAAAAAACACTCAACTGTATTAGAAATGGTGCAGCATACAGACGTATGCCTCAGTTTTTCAGTATGCATCAGTATTAAACATTTCAACATATATAAGGACACATCTGGTGAAGTTATGGGGACCCGCTGCCACACACGCAGTACACAATGGCATTTGAACTCTAACTGGCTGAGACTTCTGGGTAAAGTATGTGGTGAAAGCACTTCATCCTGCAGGCATCGTATTACACACAGTGTACATGATGCCTCTGGCAGGGCTATCTCTGATTGCTCTTGAAATTGGGCTTTAACAGCAGCAAGGCTCTGGTACGTTGCAGTGCTCCATCCTAACTCACAGGCATGATCCCGTTTCAGCACACAGCCTTTGAAAAGAGGGGTCTGGATGAGAGATCTACGTGGGGGGCAGCAGGACTACACCATGTGTGTGTCTGGGGGTTGGGGTATGATGTCACCATGGCTTACAGTAACCTGGGAGAGGTCAGGTCCCAAATCTTGCCTGGTGGTTAAGCTGTTTAAGATCGAGGTCACCCTTGGGTCTGTGTGTATGACTGGAGGCATCTGACTAGAGCTCTACTCATTCGTTACAGAGAGCTTTCCTCTCGTCTCTTCCTAGATCACTTCCTCTTCATCTCTGTCCATTCGGGCTCTCTCTGGGCCTCTGGCCCTCGCCTCGTCTCAGGGGGAGTCCACCTGTGCGGAAGAATGGACACACACAGGCACAGATTCACAGGAGGCCTGCAGATGTTGTCTGACTTTTGGGAAACAGGGGTAGGTCTTGGATTCAAGCTGGAGCTGCATGCATATGGCACTAATACAAGAACTTGACATCATCTCCACGCTGAAATATGTGTGGCCCGTGGAGGAGTGAGGGCTTGCAAAGCCCTCGGTCAGAAATGAAAAAATCCTTCTCCTCTCCCTTAGCTTATCAACCCCAGGCTGAGGCAATGGGATCCGGATAGCATGTGAGTGAATATGTTCCACATTTAGCTGATTAGCATGTGTGACAATGAATGATTAACCTATTTGGTGTTGAAATACCAAATGGTTTGTGTTCATCCTTACCTTTCAGCTGTATTATTGAGGTGTTAAGGGCAACACTAAATGTTAGCAGCCCAGGTGTGTGGCACCTGCTGGGTACTCTATTCAGCCAAGGTAAGGTGCCTGTTTGCACATGTTTGGCAGTGTGCTAGTGAAGTGTGGGGGGATTTGGAGGAGATTATTAAAGCTACAATCACTGGCACTGGTATAAGCAAATACTTACTGAAAACCACTCCCTACAACAACCGCAACATGCCCTGAATCTGTCTACTGATCATTTCCTTGAAAATGTTGCAGTGCCTTGTAAAGTTCTATGGTATTTAGTCTCATGTTGAGTTTATTTCAGTAAAAAAAGCTTTGATGTGGGTGTTGTACCCCCAGTAAAACCATTTATTTTTGGAGGATCTCCAAGGATATAATACCTGAGAAATCAGTTGATGTATTAGGTCAAATCTCATTAATGAACTGGAGAGTACATCTGTTCATGTGTACCCCTGTTCTTGTAAAAGTGTGTGTGTGTGTGTGTGTGTGTGTGTGTGTGTGTGTGTGTGTGTGTGTGTGTGTGTGTGTGCGTGCGTGCGCGTGTGTGTGTGTGTTTGTGTGTGTGTGTGTGTACCGGTGCGTGTATCACTGCATTGCCACTCCCCATAGCTCTTTCATCTCTGTGATAAGTGCCATACCTAATCAGGTTAAACCAGCACATGCCACAGAGGAAGGAAATTCCAGGCGTAATGGTAATGTATCTGTTCCGCTGTAATGCGTGGCATTCCTTGGGCTAATTAGGGCTAAATAGCTGACCCAGGGAGCATCCGTATGGGCCCCACCAGTGTGGTCCATCTGATACGCTCGCTCTCTCTCTCTCTCTCTCTTTGATACTCTTCTTCCCTTCTTCTTCCCTTCTTTTTCTCTTCCTTTTCTCTTCTAATCTGCTACACAGCTGAAACAAAACATAAGCACCCTCACCGTGCCTCCTCCCCTCCAACTTTCACTCTCTCCGCCTCCCTTGTTTTCTCCTCTTTTTCATCCTTTCATCCCTCTCCCTTCCTCGCGCGCACCCCCATCTCTCTCTGGGACATTATCCCCTCATCATTCCGTGCAGGCTATCAGTTATTCCCCAGCTCTAATGATGTGCTGCTGCTGCTGCTGCTGCTGCTGACCTCGGGTCTGTCCCAGCATGCCGCTCTCCAGCGCTGACCCCGGGTCTGTCGCAGCATGCCGCTCTCCAGCGCTGACCCCGGGTCTGTCCCAGCATGCCGCTCTCTAGCGCTCCCGCGCTGATGCTTTGTCCTCTCACGCGGCTCCCCCTGGGCTTTCTTTGGGGTTGCTGACTCGGAACCAAAGATACCATTGGTCGCAACCTCTCATTTACGCTCCCTGAAAAGCGGCGCAGTGTGCTCCTTGCTCAGTCGAGGCAATGGCAGCAGAGACGCTTCAGCTCCAGCGGTTATGACCCCGGGGACAACCATCGCCTTTATCTTTTCTCACAGCAGGATGTCTTGGATGAGCAATTATCCTGCCATTAATTTGTCCCCCTGTTCCTTCTATTTCCTTTGACAAAGTCAAGCAATAGCTCCACCGTGCTGAGAGCCTCTCTTGCGTAGCGTCAGCTTGACTGATGACTCATCAGTTCTGGAACTCTCAGTTTTTCAATTTGTGAATTATGCGTTTGTTTGTCTGTTTGTTTGTTTGGGTTAATTTTGTGGCCACAGTGACTGCAGATTGAGGCAATCATCAGACATGATACAATATGTTCGAATAGTCCAGCTCCTGTGTGCAAACTACAGCTTAGCACAACAAACTTCTCCCGTACAACAATAGATCATTATAAAACAACCAACAGCAGGTCAGCAGCGTGTGCCTGATGTCTGTGCAATCTATCAGGCCTTATTTATAGCAGAGCGGGCTGAGCCGACACTCAGCACAGATGTCTGACGCAAGCAGGCGTCTGACGGTGGCCATGCCACACACAGAGTTTTCGGAAACGGAGTGTGCCGGCAATACACTTGCAGCAGTTTACACTAGAGCACAGGCCACCACTCAACCGGAGACCTAATGACTCGGCCATGCCAAGCAAGTGGATATCAGAGCAGGGCTATTTTTTTTCCCTTCCTCACTGGCCACTACTCAAGTGCAACACTATTTGAGGCTTGGCGAAAGACTCCGAGAGCATGATTGAGCCATGGTGGGCAACAAGATTGGAGGAGGAGGAGGAGAGGGAGGGAACGCGGAGAGAGAAGGAGGGAAGACAAAGTCTGGCTGGAGGGGATGATGTGCTATTCCCTCTTTATGTATGATTTATAACATATGAAGCATTCACAACACTACTGTCAGCTGACATCAAATAAGGGATGGCCTAGGAACCGGTTTGGGGACTCAGCTATGCAGAAACATAGTAGGAAGGTTTAACTTCACTAGGAATCAAATCATGATGCCGGTTGTCATGAATACACTCTTGATTTGTGTGATTTTTAACTAAAACATATTTGTAAAAAAATACCTTATTTCTTCATCCAACACCAGAACATTGGGTACTGACTAATAATTCTTATTTTTTCTCCAGAACTTCCATTGCAACACAACGGATCAGCCTACACTGAGGACCAATTATCCTCATGAAAGGTCAGCCTGCCTGGCTGTCTGGCAGTGGGCTGCTATAGTATTAAGCTGACGTCCAGCATGTACCACTTTATTAAACCCCTCCAAGGGAGAGAGAGGGATGGGGATGGGTACAAAGGACCCTGTCTGTCTCACACACAACTGGAGGCAAAACCTGCCATCTCGGCCAGGCCTTGTTTATGCTTGCATGGTAGTTAACTGATCAAAAAACCATATTTATTCCCATGCGGTAGACCAGTGCATTCTCTCTTGCTTTGAAGCATTTGTTTAAAAAAAACAAAAAAACAACAACATTGTACAAAAATGGCTTCCAGATCCATGGTCAGGGCCTCACTCTGAGCTGAGGCTTTGTTTGCTGCCATTAAAGAGGAGGTCAATTACAATGGTAATTCCTTAGTGAGTCGCAGTGACTAATAGGCTCTCTGCTGAGATGTGGTACCAGCTGCAAAACTGCTTGCCCAATCTTGAGGTTCTTTAGAGAAATAAAGTACAGGGAAAAGAAGCATAGTATGTAACAGGGTATGGAATAGTCTGATCTGGGTGCCACACACAATGGTGTGTGTGTGTGTGTGTGTGTGTGTGTGTGTGTGCATGCGCACGCATGCGTATGTGCGTGCGCGCGTGTGTATGTGTGTGTGTGTTGTAAAGAGTGTTGGCTGGTGGAGACATGAAGACTGAGACTACTGATCCATGACCGTTGATAGCACACACACACACACCTCACCCCCACCCAGCAGGTCAAACTGACTGATATCTGGACTGCATCTCCAGCAGTCAGTCACAGACAGTGGGCCTGTTCAGACTAGACACGGGTCATCAACCATCGCACTGGGCACACACACACACACACACACACACACACACACACACACACACACATAGAAGGATATGCCCCATGTATATATGTGTCTGTGTGTGGTGTGCATGCATATGTGTGTGTGTGTGTGTGTGGGTGGATGTGTGTGCGTGTGTGTGCATGTGTGTGCGTGTGTGTGCGTGCGTACCTGTGTGTGTGTGTGTGTATGTCCGTACATGTGTGTGTGTGTGTGTGTGATAGGTGGCCCAGGTGGTCTCCGTTAGAGAGGTCTGAAACCTGAGTAGACTGTTACCTGTGAAAGCTGTGAAGTGTTGGTCTGTGCTGGCCGAGGAAACCCAAGCTGGCTCAGCGTGTGCCTGGGGCTACTCTCTGGCCTCCCTCAGGAGCCAACCCAGCATGACCCTCACAACCCTGCGCTCACTACACACACTCACACAGGACATTAGTGACCCTCACAACCCTGCGCTCACTACACACACTCACACAGGACATTAGTGACCCTCACAACCCTGCACTCACTACACACACTCACACACAGGACATTAGTGACCCTCACAACCCTGCACTCACTACACACACTCACACACAGGACATTAGTGACCCTCACAACCCTGCACTCACTACACACACTCACACACAGGACATTAGTGACCCTCACAACCCTGCACTCACTACACACACTCACACAGGACATTAGTGATCCTCACAACCCTGCGCTCACTACACACACTCACACAGGACATTAGTGACCCTCACAACCCTGCGCTCACTACACACACTCACACAGGACATTAGTGATCCTCACAACCCTGCGCTCACTACACACACTCACACAGGACATTAGTGACCCTCACAACCCTGCACTCACTACACACACTCACACAGGACATTAGTGACCCTCACAACCCTGCACTCACTACACACACTCACACACAGGACATTAGTGCAGCCATGAGGAAATCCTTGCACCAGTGTTGGCATGATGACTAGGCTAGGTTCAACGCATAACTAACATAGCCTACTGAAAAGAATAACATACACACACACATATATACACTCATAAACACATGCATACACACATACACTCATAAACATACACACACATATATACACTCATAAACACATACACACATATATACACTCATAAACACATACACACATGTATAGACTCATAAACACACACACACATACAGTATATACACTCATAAATACACACACACACACATATATACTCATAAACACACACACACAGATATATACATTCATAAACACACACACACATATATACATAAACACATACACACATGTACTCAACACATACACACATATAAATACTCAAAAACACATACATACATATATAGACTCATAATACACGCACATACTGTATACACTCATAAACACATACACACATGTATACACTCATAAACACACACACACATATATACACTCATAAATGAATGAATTTCCCCTTGAGGATCAATAAAGTATCTGTCTATCTATCTATCTAAATACATTACAAACACATACACACATACACTCGTATAAAGAAACAGAAAGCCCAGTAGATATAATATGACCAATTCAAATGCACATCTTTAGCTTTGGCCTCCCAGAGGGATCACCTGTGGGGTCTGTGTCCAGTATTGTCCACAGGCATTCCATGGGGAGATACGCTAAGAGCCACTGGGTCTTCACAACAGCTGAGGTCAGAGGCAGCAACCCAGGCAGAGGTGCTGAAGGGGAGCAGATGCTGCCGTGAGTGGAGCCAAGAGCAGTGCAATTGCTGCTGTGCTGAAAGCACTGTGAAGCCACAGGACTGATGACGGACAGTGATTTCATTACTGATAGAGACAAGGTGGGCCTACAGGTGTAGAAAGCACCCTCTGGATAAACACACGGACAAGAGATAGAGGGACAGAGAGAGAGAGAGAGAGAGAGAGAGAGAGAGACATCAACATTGAGCACATCGGAAAGTAGAAGAGGGAGCATTATGGGTGAGGGAGCACAGAGAGAGACAGAGAGAGAAAGGGAGTGAGTGTGAGAGAGGAAGGGAAAGAGAAAGAAAGAGAGACAGATAGAGAGAGGGAGAGAGAGAGAGCTGGGTGACAAGCCCAACCGCAGTGTACTGTAGGCTGCCATCACCTGTCACAACTTGGCCATGTGCTTATTTAGTGGCTCATTCCGAGGCGGGCTCCAGAGCGCTCCGATGTGAGATGACAGCTCAGGAAGGCGCAGGCTGCACTTACATGGTGCCAGGCACACGGGAGCTCCGCACTTTGTTTGCTTAGCAACCACAGCATGCTGCTCATGATGGAAACAAAAACAGAAAAAACAACTGAAAAATGAAAACAAGTCTGAAATGCTACACACAACTTCAGAACCCCGTGGATAATGACTCATTTCTGTCGTCAAACTGCTGTGAAACATGCAGGGGAGGTTGAACTTCAGAAAGGTGTCATTCCTTTGAAGTACAGTGCAATTTAAACAAGCGCAGATATTTCCATAATACCATGTCCCATAAGAGAGACGCCCTCTTGGGCAGAGACAGTTAGGTTTCGCACGGCGCCCTTTTTCTAGTGAGACAGCATCCTTAACCCTTAAAGGAGTACCGTCACACCGGTGTGACGGGAATGTTGGGAAATTAACATTCTAAAGAATATCTGGGTTCATTGAATTCAACATAGAATTTTAGAACCTTCAATTGTTGCGGAACTTAGAATGTTCAAAAACCTACACCTTTAAGGGTTAAGAGCAGAGAAACACAGGCCTGTCCAGAGGCAGCATCCTCAAACCACAGGCTAAACAGGCAACACAGAGCCCAGCAGCAGGCAGAGCTGCGAGAACGCTATGATTACCACCCTGGGAGGAAGCAGCCATGTTGGCCCACTATTATAACCCTGACTAAAGAGCTGCCACCCGTCCTATTGCCCTATAATGACACAGTGGATAGATGTGTAGTTGAAGAATAGGTTACCTTTTAACATGGCTACTTATGAATTAAGTGATGTTTAAAGCTGCTACGGATCAAACTGACCATAACTGCTCATTTGGAAATTGAGGGGGAATTTATATTTGCTGTGGCTTCAGTGTGGACAACTCACACTAAGTACTGCTGATCTAAATTGAGAGAACCTGTTATTAGCAAAACTGAGACAAATGGGTTGTTTCCTGTTGACACATGGGAGACTTTGGGTTTTCTTGTTGATTTACTCTGCAGGGATAAGTTTGGGGTTTCTGAGAGGCAAACTCCAGACTAGGCTTGGGAATCGGTTCCAGGTATCGGTAAGGAACCGGTTCCAAATGTTCCGATCCATCAGAATCGTACAACATCCAAACGTTAACGATTCCACTAACGATTCCAATACAAAGCTTTGTTTTAGAAATGTTTACTTTTTTTAGAAATGTTAAAGTATTCAACTTCTGTATTGTTATTGCACACTTGATATTCATTCTCTAAAAGCACTTTAAATTAGACATTCAAAGCCAACAACTCTCAAAGCCATCCTATAAGTGTTCAGCAAATGGTACAGGAATCGATATGGGAATCGATAAGGAATCGCATCGACAAGCAGACTCGACAATGGCATCGATATCGATCATTTCTTAACGATGCCCATCCCTACTCCAGACAGACTAGGACTTTGGATAGTACATCTATTGGTGGTCACTGTGTGCTCCATGAAGTTGATGAGGGGACATACATGCTCCAGGTATTCCACAAAAGTTACTGCACTGTACGGTACATCTGATCTGATACGTAATGACATGGATGTGCCTATCACAACACCTACACTCATCTCACCTGCAAGGAAACGTTTTCTTGCCCTGTCTCTCTGTCCCTTTCTCCCTTTCCTTCACCCTCTTCAACACACACACACACACGCCCTTCCTCACTCGTCGCCCTCAGGAGAAGTTATTAATACCCTGTCTTTATTACAGCTGTTCAAACACCAGGTCAGCAAATGAATCAGAACCTAGCAAAACAAAGTGATTTACTTCAGTAGAGTGTGCTAAAATAATCTGAAGCAGAGCATTCTAGCATTTTTCATGTCACAGAGGAGAAAGACAGCTCTGAGGGCCAGCAGAAGGAGGGCAGTGGAGGAGAAGAGAGGAGATGAGAGGAGAGGAGAGGAGAGGAGAGAAGCATGCAAGGAAAAGAACAGGCACCAAGCATTGAAAGGAGGTGCTCAGGGAAAAGTGTAGAATTGGGTCCAGACGGGCAATCTTCAAAAAAGCCCTTCTCCTTCATCTTCAGAGGAGGTCCAGGCTTTTCCAGTAAGATCAGAGAAGGGTCTCGTCACTGCTTCTGGGGGCCAGAAATAGAGAAAGTGCCTCTCTTTTCCCCGTCCCTCTCTCTCTCTCTCTCTTCCCAGTCTCTCTCTCTCTCTCTCTCTCTCTCAAACTCCCTCTCAGTGACTGATCCAAGGTAATTAGCATGAAATGGTCTGCCACCATCGTGGCTGAAACCACAAGGCCCCACAGGGCACTAGGACCTAAACAAACCCTCTCTTGATAGAGATACAAGAGAGAGAGAGAGAGACTGGCCACACCAAGTTGTGTCACACTTGGACATTTCTTTCATATACTCACATTGCCAATCTCTCCCAGTGCCAAATCCAGTGATGGTGTGAGGGAAGAAAAATGTAAACTTAGTGAGGAGGAGCAACCATGTCACATCATGAGGGCTACTTACAGCATGTCATCATTTGTCTGCAACATTATTGTACTGTCGATCAGTGGCTGTGAGTGCAACATTATTGTACTGTCTATCAGTGGCTGTGAGTGCAACATTATTGTACTGTCTATCAGTGGCTGTGAGTGCAACATTATTGTACTGTCTATCAGTGGCTGTGAGTGCAACATTATTGTACTGTCTATCAGTGGCTATGTGTGCAACATTATTGTACTGTCTATCAGTGGCTATGTGAGTGCAACATTATTGTACTGTCTATCAGTGGCTATGTGAGTGCAACATTATTGTACTGTCTATCAGTGGCTATGTGAGTGCAACATTATTGTACTGTCTATCAGTGGCTATGTGAGTGCAACATTATTGTACTGTCTATATCAGTGACTGTGAGTGCATAGTGAGAGAGATGGCTGTGAGTGCATAGTGAGAGAGATGGCATATGCTTCATGAGCTTTGCTTCCTTTGCTTCTCTGTCATTTTACATTCATTACTTCATATTCAGAGTTTATGAAATGTCTTTCACAGGTTTATGTTTCAATGTTTTTTTTACTACTTTCATACATTCATTTTGTGATACAGACACAAAGCGAGAGGGGGGGGAGAAGGAGAGAAGTTAAGAGAGAGACACAGAGAGAAAGAGAGAGAGAGAGAGAGAGAGAGAGATGCTATGAGGTGGAGTGGCGGGTGCTGAGCTATCTGGTAATAGCCATGTCAGTCTGTTTATGTTGAAACTGCATTTTCCAGCCTTATTGAACAGGGTTTAAAAAAAGGGGATGGCAGAGAACAGTGGCCCTCACTGTAATTTCAACTCTGCTTTTCTTCCACTGCCTTTTTAATGATGGAGATCCACTCCTGCATGAGTGAAACCACCTAGCCAAGAAAATAGAGTGCTTTTATTCCACTGCGATGTGCACTCACTCCCTAGACATTAAATTATGCTGTCCACAAGTTAATTCATCTCCATTTTCCTCCACAAACAAAACAGTTGATGCACATATCAACACGCTCGCTAGAAGGCAAAATTACATGGTCTCATCGCCCATGCATGTCTTTGGGTTGCTTAACATCATATGGCATGTGAAAACAGAACTGCACCCCCCCCCCCCCCAATCGGATGCTCATGGCTACATATGAAGCAGAGCTGGAAAAATGGAGCGATCGCAAAAGAAGACCAAAACAATACAACCATCAGTATCGAATCACATGACACAGAATAACACAGAAAGCAAGCGCATAATAAGAGAGCTGAATGCAAAAGTTTGCCACTTTACACCAAAGGAATGAAAACAAAAAGGCAAGGCACCTTTTTCTTTCTTTTTCACCTGTGCTGCCAGGTAACCAGTGAGACACTGAGCCAAAGAGGGAAACGTGTGGTTGGGTTTTATGTCTTGCAACTTCTCTCTCTCTTTCTCTTTCTCTCTCTCTCTCACTCTCTCTCGCTCTCTTTCTCTTTCTCTCTCTCTCACTCTCTCTCTCTCTCGCCGTCTCTCTCTCTCTCTCTCTCTCTCTGTGGTGGAGCAGCCATAGCAGACATTTTTGTGGTGAAATCATTAAACCCACGTGCGAGCGCTCTCTGTGGGCACCAGGGTCTTGCTCCTCTGCCTGTAGCCCAATAAATCATACAGTTTCCAGGAGGACCACACAAGAAGTAGCAGCTCCTCTGCACTGCGCAGGCACACAAGAGCACTGATCACCAGACAACACACACACACACACACACACACACACAAGCAGGGAGAGGGGGAGAGACTGAGTCTGAGACAGAAAGGAAGGGGCTAGAGTGAGGGAGACAGTCAAGAACGAAAGAAAGAAAGAAAGAAAGAAAGAAAGAAAGAACGAAAGAACAGTGTAGAGGGAGAGATCAACAAGATATCAGAGGAGATTAGGAAAGAGGGGAAAGAGACATGTTAACAACATTTGCTAATAAGATCACTTTTTATAAGATTGAAAGAGAAACATTTTTCCAGCAAATCTCTTGGGCATTATAAAAGAAAACCCCTTCTCTCACACACACGCTGAGCCTCATTTTGAGATGATGGTTCACTTGTGCATCCTGACGCGCGTGTGTGTGTGTGTGTGTGTGTGTGTGTGTCTGTGTGTGTGTGTGTGTGTGTGTGTGTGTGTGTGTGTGTGTGTGTGTGTGTGTGTGTATTCACCTACTAAGTGTACTTTTTCACTTTGCATAAGTTATTGCTGTTATAATTGTTATTACAGTACATCACACGTCACATGTGAGAGCAGAAAATAAACACATGCAAGTATAACCAAAACCAAAGGCACACAAAACTGGATAGGTAGAGTCTCACACAAGGCACAGTGGCATATCCAACATCAGAGAGAGAGAGAGAGAGAGAGAGAGAGAGCACAGGGCATGGAGTGAATTATCCAGTAGCCTCTAATCCTTGGTTTCCCATAAACCAAAAGGCCAGATAAGAATCAAGTATCAACCAACACCCTTAGACACACACTAGACACCCCATACATGCCCACACCCCATACATGACACCCCATACATGACACCCCATACATGCCCACACCCCATACATGACACCCCATACATGCCCACACCCCATACATGACACCCCATACATGCCCACACCCCATACATGCCCACACCCCATACATGCCCACCACACCCCATACATGACACCCCATACATGCCCACACCCCATACATGCCCACACCCCATACATGACACCCCATACATGACACCCCATACATGCCCACACCCCATACATGCCCACCCCCCATACATGCCCACACCCCATACATGACACCCCATACATGCCCACACCCCATACATGCCCACACCCCATACATGACACCCCATACATGACGCCCCATACATGCCCACACCCCATACATGACACCCCATACATGCCCACACCCCATACATGCCCACACCCCATACATGACACCCCATACATGACACCCCATACATGCCCACACCCCATACATGCCCACCACACCCCATACATGCCCACACCCTATACATGACACCCCATACATGCCCACACCCCATACATGACACCCCATACATGCCCACACCCCATACATGACACCCCATACATGCCCACACCCCATACATGACACCCCATACATGCCCACACCCCATACATGAAACCTCACACTGATTGTACAAGAAAGCTACTGTAGAGCAAAGTCCCTCCATTCGGCGGCCATATTGCAGCACACTTTGGGACCTTATGGGGCATCTATTTGGGGAAAATAGAGGCTTCACAACACCAACCTAGCTCAGCGGCCAGATCCCAACACATGACTGACCATCGACTTTTGGCCGTGGAAGGTGCGGGATATGTGTAGATAACTGCCAAATTGGCGTTACAAACTAACCCCATACATATTTCTATGGAGGATTTTTTGACTGCTGTGTCTCCTCAATAGAAAGTCTCTGGCTAGAGTGAGAGTGTGTGTTTCTGAGGGCCAGTGCTCAGCTATTCTAATCTATAACTGTGGTGCCAGTGGAGACCTGCACACAGACAGACCGCTCCCCCTTTGCGCACATCAGATGTCATAAAACACGTCCATGACACATGTTCAGTGTCTAACATCTTTTCCTGGATTCAGCCAGCTAACATACTGTAGGCCCACAGCTCTCTCTCTCTCGCTGTCTCGGTTGACCCCGAGGTGGTTGTACCTGTCACATTGAGAGATGGAGGTATAGGTGGAGGTGAGAATGGACAGAGGGAAAGGGAGGGAGAGGTGAAGGAGAGGTAATTCAATCCTCACCCTTGGAGTAAGGTTAGAGCAGCTCTTGACCCCAGGGCAAACATTTTTAGAGTGACCCCTTCCCCCTCTGACCACACCAGCAGTGTTAGGTGCCCCCACCCTGCCCTGAGGTGAGACATTATGTGTGTGTGTGTGTGTGTGTGTGTGTGTGTGTGTGTGTGTGTGTGTGTGTGTGTGTGTGTGTGTGTGTGTGTGTGTGTGTGTGTGTGTGTCTGTCTGTAAATTGTGAAGGAGGGCCTGGCAGTGCTCTCAGTATGAGCCGTGCGAGAGCTCCAACCCTGGGGTAAGACTCTGCAGTATGAGCCGCTGGCTCCCTGTCTCACAAACACAAGTCCTTACAGTTACAGGCTGTATTTGAGAAATCAGCAGCTTTCAGATGCCATACAATAATGCTTTCATTGTACATTCCATTCCTCAATGTAACATTGTCTCGTCAGAAGACAAATTATGAACTTGGACAAAATCAATCATCAGCACCATCAGCAACATCTGTGTACAGTGTGAATACACATGCTTTGTATTTAAAAATGTATGAGTGTGTGTATGTATGTGTGGATATATGTACATTTGTTGTATATATTAAGTTAAGTATGTGTGTGTGGGGGGGGGGGGGGGGGTATGTGTGTGTGTGTGTGTGTGTGTGGGAAAGAGAGAGAAGGGCAGAAAGAGAGAGAGAGAGAGAGAGAGAGAGAGAGAGAGAGAGAGTGAGAGAGAGAGAGAGAGAGAGTGACTGGATGACTAGAGGGGATGTTGGTGGGCTGTTGCACAGATCTCTCTTTATGCTCTTGTTTATTATGGAGCAGCTCAAGACCATGGCTTGTGCGCCACAGCAGAGCAGACGTATGTCAACATCATACTGGTGGTTCCCTGACTTCCAAACAACAGATAGGGTGAAGTGAACCTGC